>NC_086450.1:358683815-359046315 GCF_028390025.1 Pseudophryne corroboree | reverse complement strand
GTGTGTGTGTGTGTGCGTGTGTGTGTGTGCGTGTGTGTGTGTGTGTATTTATGGTAAGACATTTAAAAAAAAAAAAGATAAAGGGCTTCTGTCTTTTTTATCCTTTTAAATGGCCTGTCAGTTGTATAATTGTTCTGTTCCCTTTACAGATTGTGCAAAATTGGAAATTCCCTCTATTACAGTTACAGAGCAGTATACAGTAGCAGAAGGGAAACACATCTTTGTTCCTTTTCATAACAGCAATGAAAACTTTAACCAGGTTAACAGTGTCTATTTTGGGATTTCAAGGCAGGTATGCCCACCTGTGTTAGTCGCAATACTTACATATCTTTCACCATTGCAGGTAAAAAATCTGGAACAAAATTTTAACCAGACCCCGGAAATGTCCAGATATAATTTGATCTGTGTAACTTTTTCTACATTTGACTTATGTCCAATGTTTTAATGGATTTGATCCAAAAAGCTGATTCCACAGGTAGTTCATTTATTATGATTTCACTTGTTCACCCTTTGTATAAATAAAATAATCTACTCAGACACACTACATACAGGTACATACCTGTATATATCTATATATATGGAAATGCAAAGACTGTCAGAGAAGCGCTCAAATTCACTTGAAAGTTCTTATAAATTCTTATTTGTATTTGGTTCTCCGCTGGCAAGAGGACCTGTCTGGGATTAGCTGCCAACTCCCCCAAAGATTATTGTACCTCGGGTGGTTTTACAATCAAGTGTTAGCGCAATTTGGTTATTTTGTTTGTTTATATCTATATATATGTTTGTATATATATGTTGAATACAAAAGCAGCGGCACTCGGAGAACTTAAATTAGTCAAAAGTATATTAAAGAAGCATCATAAGAGACACCAATGTTTCGGGGCCACACGTTTGGACAAAGGGGCGTTGTGGCCCCGAAACGTTGGTGTCTCTTATGATGCTTCTTTAACACACTTTTGACTAATTTAAGTTCTCCGAGTGCTGCTGCTTTTGTATTCGACACGGCTATTCTCTGCTGAGGGCACCAGAGCAGCTATTATACATTGAAGAAGTGCCGGTCCAGTAACGTTTGTGTGTTTGTTTGTTTATATATATATATATATATATATATACACACACCATGCAAAGTTGGTGCGACACTCCAATGATTTTCACACAGAGTATGAGGAATAAAACGTTTCAATGCCCTTTATTCATGCGGCATTTTCATCAGGTACCTGATGAAAATATATATATATATATATATATATATATATTTATTCCTGCTCCCCGTCTCTATGGGGGAATTTATTTACGCGTTGGCGGCCAATAGATGATGGCGCTCAATGGAGCAATACAAGTGTTGCTTCATTCGGGTGCACACAGCTGCCAGGGTTGACATTACTGTTACGTTGTTCCGTCACTTTGGCGGACTGGTAACTATATATATATATGTATGTATGTACATCCTGCCGCTGATGCACATTTCTGAAACTCCACTCGCTTAGCAGTGCCAGGAGGCGGCGATACTTATGAAAATTTAGTATGGAGTGCACTTTCCCCCTTCTTTCCTTAGTGGGGTAGTTGTATAAATGTATGGATGTCTGTGGTGCTGCTTCTGGGTCAATAAATAGTAAATCCAAAGGCGCAAACACAGTTATTCCACAATAATAATTTCAAACAAAAATATCAGTTGCAGTTTAGCATGCTGTGTAAAAGGCATACGTTGACATATAAATAAAAATATATATTTATCAAATTCTATTAAAAGTCCCATAAAAGTCAGGTTTTAGATAGTGAAATGATGGTGACAGTTCTCCTTTTAAAGGCTGCTAGTTCAGAAGACTGTCCTGCAGCTGAGTTTGATGCTGGCTGCAGGTTGATTGTGCAGCCATATATAAGTTTTTAAACATAGAGAGGGGATCAGCGTAGTCAATGTGTTTCACTGGGACGGCGTTTCCACCTTGCTTCCTCAGATTAAGTGTTGCTTGGGCTGGTCTGCGGTTGTTTAGAAGGGCTAGATGGCCAGTCCGGCCCTGCCTGCTGCCAGAAGTGCTGCGGAATGACAGACGGTAGTCCTCATCAGCTGACAGCTGGACCCAGAAGACACCAAAACAGGTAAGTCATTACTAGACCACCAGGATCATTTTGTCTACATTCTAATCATGTTGACATTTCATTTTCATTAACAACCATGTTGATATTCTAATTATGTGCGGGATGTTTTAACATACATTGCCGCCCCTCGCAGCGATGTCGATCGCATATGTACTGACATATACGATCAACATCGCAATGCGGTGACGGAGGCCCCACGCGATACCTGTGAGGTGGTGTGCAGGGGGTCGCCGTCATCTCCCAGGGGTCTCTACACTCCCTGCATGCCGGGAAGCAGCAGCAGGCTGTCCCCAGGTCTCCTCCTCCCCCCTGCAGCCGGAAGGACCTCCGGCTGCGTTGCTAGGGGGAAGAGGAGTTTACCTTCTGGGTCCAGGCTGCCTGGAGGAAGGTATGCCGGGGAAAGGCATCTGCAGCGCGGGTTGCGGCGGCCGGCGATAAGAAGCCCATAGGCTTCTATAGGGTATCGCCAATCCAAAGACGGCGATACCCTGTGCGGCGAAAACCCGGGGGCCGGGTCTTAGTACATTTGAAAATGCGGTAAAACCCCCGAAAACGGGGGCTTTACCGCATTTTTCCCTTAGTACATTCCGCCCTATGAATGTTAACTATAAAGGCCCCCATCCACTAGCGAGATTTATCTCAACAATGAGCTGGATCCTTTTTCCTGCGATCTGGCGGGCAGCTTCCCCGGAGCCCTGCGTTTGAGATTTGCTACTTGAGTGTATTTTTTACATCTGATTTATCGCATGCGATCTAACGTATTGCTCCTATTTCCATGCGATTGAGATAAATATTATGGTCAGCCCATATGATCTGCGACTCCAATGCGAGGCGAACGGGAATGCGCCTCGCATCGATATCGCATGAAAATGTGATACTTTTCATCCAATCCGTCTCAGCAATTCGGCACAATCGCATAAAAAGCGCCCATATCGCACTAGTGGATGGGGGCCTTAAATACTGAACCCAAAAATTTCTGACACCAAAGGGGTCACAGATTATTATAATTGTAGTAAAGGAGGCACATTCTACCAAAGTGGCCAGAGACTATTATTTTTAGACTGAGGGCTCACAGATAATAAATTAGACTAAAGTGGGTGTATTTTGCCCTACTGTTGCATTTCACCTGGCCACACAGATACTGCTTGTTGATTTTGGACTGAATTTTACTTTATTTGCTGCTAAATATCAGGTCCGGGTCTTCCAATGACCATGGTCTTCTGGTATTTAGTGGGCACTTGGGGATGATCTCATCTCCAAGCGATACTGTCTCCGGCCAATCAATTTCTTTTAGGCTTATGTCTGAATGGGGTTTTACAGAGCAGTGTTGTATTTGTATATCTGAGACTGCAGTGTATAATGCCATGTTCTTTGTGGGCCCACCAAGAAGCAGCTGGTCACACCTCTTTAGCAGGTCCTTACCAGTGCATTCCTCCGGTGTGGCCTCCATGACCCAGCCCAACACTGTTGGACAGCCCTTATAAATAGTCAGTGGCTAAAATACACATTATGACAAGTGAGTTCATATAGTTAAAAAAATGCACTTTAGAATTTGTTCAGTTATTCTGACCCCCCCCCCCCCCAACTGTAACATTCTCAAGATGAAATGTAAAAGCTTTGACTAGTATATTGTCTTGTTATTGGCTGCATGCTGTGCTTTTCAGAAATGCATTTTACTGATCAGGATGAGTGGGGGGTGGGGTAGTCTGTTGCCCATTGCAGTGAGGACAAAAGGGGTAAAATAAACAACTCTTCCTCATGATATAAAATACATGAATGAAAAATATAGACAGGAAGCCAGAATGATAAATGAGTTCATTTTCTGGAGGATTTGTACAAAGTACAAACCAAAATAAATAAAGTTTATTAGGTTGTACCACTGTTTAAATAGGAGTTATTTGATGGCACCAGTTCTCAGATCACTAGTAATACCATTGCACATGGGGCCAGATTCAGAGATGTCCGCAAATCCGATGGTTTGTGTACATCTCCGATGCTTTCACATCTGCACATGCATGGGATCTGTACGGTGTATGTGCAGATCTCCGTCTGCAACAATGGTCGCAGTGCCCCCTAATTCGCAGCATGGGGACAGGAAAGGGACAGCAGTCAGCGTTCCTGAAAATGGGGGCGTGCTGCATATTCAGATATAGCAGTGGATATCAGAAGTTGTCAGGGGCATCTATTTACACAAGGCGCTTCCTACAGCATTACTATATTTTAGCACAGTCCGTCTCTGAACCAAGCAGTGAATTATTTTTCTACATACTTTGCAGCCTTGCATCTGATCCATGTACAATTCTTGACTATTGTTTTTCCTGTTTTTTGATCTCTTGCCATTGTGCAACCTCTACAAAACAACACGACTTTAAAAATGCAACCAAATTACGATTTTGTGTACTGTGGCTGGGCATAAAATAAATAAGACAGCACTGACAAAACTGGCAATGACATTCACTCATAATACGATGAAGAGGTTGCCACGGTAACTACTAATGCCAGGAACAGGAGGTTGGAAATGCACAGTATGTTGAATTATAGCTCATATTATGTAGATGAAATTTGTATAAAATAGATGTAGCTGAAATGTGTGAAAAATATATTATAAATATTTTTTATCGTGTGGCATTTAGTTGTGTGAACTTGTCTTTAAGCAGTCGCCACCTCCCAGATCATACGTACACACACGCAGTGCCGGACTGGGGCATGTAGGGCCCACCGGGGGAATGCAGTGGTAGGGGCCCATGTTTAGGGGTGTGGCCATTCTCTAGAGGGGGTGTGCCAAGCCACCACATTGGTTTACCTAGCCATTTTGCAAGTGTTGGTCCCCTAGATAAATATATACAGTAAATACCAGTGCTTAAAGTGGTCCTAGAGAGGTGGTGGAACTCACCCCCCTCCCCACGGCGCCCATTCAATAAAGGTATTGCGCGCGCCGTAGGCGCGCGCGTCAAAAAGGGGGTGCGGTCTCAAAAAGAAAGGGGCGTGGTCACACAATAGTAATAATGCCCACAGTAGTAGCACCTAAGTGTAAATTTTGAAGTGGGGGTATGGAAAAGTGAAGGTTGTAATTATGTGCGCGCCGATGGCGTGCGCGCTCCTGAAAAGGGGGCATGGCCACACAAAAGGGGGTGTGCCCTTCAGTGTAGTTTACCACACCATATACCCCTTATACACCACAATAACAGGACCCCTTTCACATTATAGCACACAGTATGAGCCAAAATTCACATTATACCACACAGTATGAGCCGAGATTCACATTACACCACACAGTATTAGCCAAATTCACATTACAGCACACAGTATAAGCCGAAATTCACATTATAGCACACGGTATGAGCCGAAATTCACATTACAGCACACGGTATGAGCCGAAATTCACATTATAGCACACAGTATGAGCCGAAATTCACATTATAGCACACGGTATGAGCCGAAATTCACATTATAGCACACAGTATGAGCCGAAATTCACATTATAGCACACGGTATGCGCCGAAATTCACATTATAGCACACGGTATGAGCCGCCATTCACATTATAGCATACAGAATGAGCCGAAATTCACATTATAGAGTGACAGAGTGACAGGGAGAGTGACAGCAGGGACATGGAAAATGACAGCAGGGACATGCAAAGTGACAGCAGGGACATGGAGAGTGACAGCAAGGGAATACAGTAGGGACTAGGGAGAGAGAAAGGCAGCAGGGTAAGATTACCTGTTTAGCAGCGGCGGTGGTCTGCGGATGAGTAGGCGGTGGTAGGCGTGGAGTGGAGAAGGCTGTGGGCCTCGGAGATAGTGCGGAGGAGGAGGCTATGGGTATGCAGAGGTCCGAGGGCGGGGCGGCAGAGGAGGCTGAGGGCGGCTGCAGTGGATCGGGAACCAGGCTGGCTTTATTATCCCTGCCGCCGCATCGAGCTCCTGTGACCACGGTGCTAATATTTCAAAACTGCTGCGGACCGGCAGCCAATCAGCGACAGATTTGAACTAGTAGCGCCGCAGTCACAGGAGCGCGATGCGGCGGCAGGGATTATAAAGCCAGCCTGGTCCCAGATCCGCTGCAGCTGGGAGTCTGGAACCAGGGCTCCCAGTGCGGCGGCGATGGTAGGGGCGGAGCAACGAAGGGCAGACCAGGAGCTCAGCTTCTTTGTCAGCCCATACAGTAATGCCCACAGCAGTAGCACCCCTTATACTATGCCCACAGTAGTAGTGCCCCTTATGCAATACCCGCAATAGTAGTGCCCCTTATGCAATACCAGCAATAGTAGTGCCCCTTATGTCCCCAAGAGTGGTGCCCCTTATGAAGTGTCCCCTTTACAATGCCCTCATTAGCAGTGCACCCCATCATTAATGCCCTTAATAATAATGCCCCTGTGTAGTATTGCCCCCAGTAGTAATGCCCCCAGTCGTTTAGCCCCAGTAGTCATGCCCCCATTGGTAATGCCCCTGCAGTTATGACCCCAGTAATTTACTCCCCCCCCCCTTTAGTTTAGCCTCCCAGTGGTAATGGCCCCAGTAGTTTTGCCCCATGTAGTTTAGCCCCATTAGTAATGCCCCCAGTAGTTTGCCCCAGCCCCCCTGTAGTTTGCCCCCTTGTAATAATGCCCCCAGTAGTAAAGCCCCCCAGTAGTTTTCCCCCTTGTAGCAATGCCCCCAGTAGTAAAGCCCCCCAGTAGTTTGCCCCCTTGTAGTAATGCCCCCAGTAGTAAAGACCCCCTGTAGTTTGCCCCCTTGTAGTAATGCCCCCAGTAGTAAAGCCCCCCTGTAGTTTGCCCTCTTGTAGTAATGCCCCCAGTAGTAAAGCCCCCCAGTAGTTTGCCCCTTTGCAGTTTGTCCCCAGTAGTAAAGCCCCCAGTAGTTTGCCCCAGTAGTAAAGCCCCCAGTAGTTTGCCTCTGTTGTATAGCCCCCCAGTAGTTTGCCCCTCTGTAGTAGAGCCCCCCAGTAGTTTGCCCCTCTGTAGTATAGCCCCCCAGTAGTTTGCCCCTCTGTAGTATAGCCCCCCAGTCATTTGCCCCTCTGTAGTATAGCCCCCCAGTAGTTTGCCCCTCTGTAGTATAGCCCCCAGTAGTTTGCCCCTCTGTAGTATAGCCCCCCAGTAGTTTGCACCTCTGTAGTATAGCCCCCCAGTAGTTTGGCTCCTCTGTAGTATAGCCCCCCAGTACTTTGCCCCCAGTAGTATAGACCCCCCAATAACAGCGCCGCTAGTAGTGCACATATGGGAGGGGGGGGGGAGAGAGGCACCATACTTACCAAGCCCCGCTCCCGCCGCAGTCCTCTCTTGGCGCCCGCTCCTCGGCACTATGGGAGAGGCGTCATGACGTCTCTCCCATAGCGCGTACTGACAGAGCCGGAGGCAGGAGCTCAGTACTGAGCTCCTGCCTCCGGCTGCCGCTGTGTTGGGAGAGACGGGCACCGCTGATAACAGCGGCCCCCCGGCATCTCCCTGCAGCTCCTGCGTTCCGTCTCCAAGTGGAACTGACCCGTTCGGCTCACTTTAACCCCTGGTAAATACTGTAGTGCATGCAAGATAATGTACTAGATTAGTAACAGCACAGTCTGGAACCTGATCACTAGAGGAGGAGGGCCCCCAGGCAGTAGGGCCCACCGGTGGTTTCCCCTGTCCCACTGTGGGCCAGTCCAACCCTGCACACACGTGTACACACACACACACACACACACACACACACACACACACACACACACACACACACAAACACTGATGTGCGATCCGGGGAGGCAGAATCGAATGAGTACTACTGTGTGGCATAATCTAAATAAGGGGCACTAGTGTGCGGCAAACCGTGAATAATGAGTACTACTGTGTGGAATAATAGAAATAAGGTGGCACTAATCTGTGGTGTAATTTGAATTGGGGCTACTATTGTGTGGCCGTGGGATCAGTACGAGATCCCGCCGGACGGGATCCCGCCGGTCGGAATCCCGACACTGGAATCGCGACTGGCACAATCCCGACAGGGGGGCGAGTGCAACGCAGCCCCTTGCGGGCTCGCTGCGATCGCTACGCTCGACACACTAATTTATTCTCCCTCTGTGGGTGTCGCGGACACCCACAGAGGGAGAATATGTCGGGATTGTGCCGGTCGGGAGTCCGGTGTTGGTATTCCGACCACCGGGATATTTACTGCATCCCGTGGCCGTTCCTTCCCTGTGAGACAACCCTCCATTTTTATCCACAAGCATCTATTTATCATATGGGTGGGGGGGGGGGGGGGGGGGCACCAATGCTCTTTCTCTCACAAGGCACCAAAATGTCTGGCTATGGCTCTGTCACAGTCAGTCATATTCCTGTAATAATTATTTTAGCATTTATCACATTTCAGAATTGTGTAAATTGTCTCCTGTTGGTAAAAATAAAATATTGTGAAACTGATGTTTATGGCTAATTGAAAATGATAAATACAATCAAAATACACTCAGCTAGTTTCAGCTTAATTTTAAATTAATGGACCAAAACACTGTTAAATATTGTTGTTGTAATAGCTATTCAAGCTATTGAGACTTTGGTGTATAGTGTTCATTCTAGGAATTTTCGGGCAGTTGTGACCACTGAGGGCACATTTTTTTAATATTTAAGGGAAACATTTTGAACATATGTCGCTAAAATATTACAGTGGTTCCCAAACTGTGTGCCTAGGCACCCTGAGGTGCCGCAAGGCTCTTGCAGTGGTGCCTCGGGTTTGTAATCCAAGACCAAAACTAATTATTTATGGTTAAAGTGATAGGCAAAAGCAACCAGTGCTGGTGGCTGCCAATCATGAAACATGTGGACAATCAGAAGCACAACTGTACACCACCACATAACTGACCCTAAGTACATACTTCCCAACATGACTCATTCCAGGTGAGACAGAATGCTCTGTTCCTGGCCTTCTCTCCTAATTTACGATTGCCATCACCTGTATTAAACTAGTTAATTGATAAGACAGGCGTTTCACTACAGGTGCCAGCAATCACAAATTAAGAGGGAAGTCCATAAAGTCTCTGTTGGGAGGTATGTGATAGGCCCCACACACTGGGCGATGTTACTCAAAGATATGAACGGTCTCGTTCATTAATGAACGAGATACCGTTCATATCTTTGAGTGTGGAGGCACCAGCGATGAACGATGCGCGGCCCCACGCTCGTTCATCGCTGGTGCCCCTAGGGCCGTCTTAACAGCAGTGTGGGCCCCTGAGCACAGCAATGCACTGGGGCCCCTACCCATCCTCTAGGGGGGGTGCTATCAGCAGCAGCTTTGATGTCCCGCGGGCGGTAGGGGGTG
Organism: Pseudophryne corroboree; assembly: GCF_028390025.1. Taxonomy (NCBI): domain Eukaryota; kingdom Metazoa; phylum Chordata; class Amphibia; order Anura; family Myobatrachidae; genus Pseudophryne; species Pseudophryne corroboree. The sequence continues at coordinate 359,036,930 of NC_086450.1, read as the reverse complement.
TTCTATCTTCCGCTCAGCAAGTAGGACCTGGAGCAGTAATTTCTGCTAATACTGATATCTGCTTCTGGGCATAGCAGAGACAAGCTGCCAGTGTCCACCGAAAAGTGAAGAGTCCCAGATTTTGAAATGTATCCTCAGAAAAACTCTACGTTATACAGAGCCCGAGATATCTGGCTGGGAAGAGCAATTAACAGGCTCGGATGGGGACCACTGCTGTGATGTCGGATATCTCTGGTTCCCTATGGCCGATTTTCAAAGATCTGGTACCTCTGGAAAGAGGGGACCCTCAGCTATCAGCCTAGGGCCCTTATACTCCTGGGGCCCTTGGGCAAGAGCCCATTTAGCCCATACAAAAAGACGGCCCTGGGTGCCCCGTCGGCTGTGCCTGCAGGCCAATATGGACGATCTTGTCCATATTTGCCTGCACTGCTATGGAGCCGGGTAATGGGGGGAGTGAAGAAACTTCACTCCCCCCATCACTGCCCCCCCCCCCCCCGCCGCCGCCGGGTCACCCGTCGGCCGTATCCGCCGTCGGGCAGCTCGGCGGCGGATCGCCCAATGTGTAGGGCCCTTAAGGATGACAGGTAGGCACAATTTAGAAAATGTAACACTTTTTTTTCTCCAAAATTTATCAATACAAAAACTTTTATCCTTGGGGTGCCGTGAAACAAATGCTGATACTGTAGGGTGCCATGTTTTAAGAAAGTTTGGGAACCACTATAGTATTCTATATAATAAAGGCAGGGCCGTCTTTTCGTATGGGCTCAATGGGCTCTTGCCCAAGGGCCCCAGGAGTAAAAGGGCCCTAGGCTGATAGCTGAGGGTCCCCTCTTTCCAGGGGTACCAGGTTTTTGAAAATCGGCCCAGGGGAACCGGAGATATCCGACTTCAAAGCAGTGGTCCCCATCCAAGCCTGTTAATTGTTCTTCCCAGCCAGATATCTCGGGTTCTGGCTGACTTAGAGTTTTTCTGAGGGTACACTCCAAAAGCTGGGACTCTCCCCTTTCAGTGGACACTAGCAGCTTGTCTCTACTATGCCCAGAACCAGAAATATCAGCCTTCAAGCTGCTGGTCCCTGCTCCAGCTCCAAACGCCTAATATGCAGTTTTATATATTTGTTGGTGGATTGCTCTGGCTCCTGAAGTCTTATCCCCAAGTCTCCAGTATCTCCTGAAAGATGGGACTCTAGTTTTTTTTATCCCATTAAAGCTAAGAAAACTATTTTCAGGAACTGGAGATATCTGCAGTAAAGCAAGCTGCCCTGACCCCCGGAAAATTATGAATATTAAGCCCACTCCACTATCCATCCCTCCCCTGTGTATTAAACACCCCATACCATTTTGGAAGTTATGTTCCAGGGCCCCATCATTCAGCACAATGTCCCCTTCTACAGTTTAGTGTTCTCCTTCCCGCCCCATTTGTGCAGTAAAGGAGTAAGAAATGATTTCTCCAGGTCCTACATGCTGAGCGAAAGATAGAACCCCCCTACCCCCCGCGGAACATCAAAGATGCCGCTGATAGCACCCCCCACCCCTACTGCTGGTGGGTGGGTAGGGGCCCCAGTGCATTGCTGTGCCCAGAGGCCTACACTACTGTTAATACGGCTCTGAATAAAGGGGCACATTTAACAACAGATGTTATTCTTATTTTTTAAACACGTGACAGTTAGGAGCGGATCAGCTGGACCACCATTTATAATTTGTGATGAGTGATAACAAGAATATCACTCTTTGATAAATCCTCCCACATGCCATCAGACCACTCAGACATGCCCCTTCAATGCGCACCAGACCACCTAGCATGCCACTTCAACGTCCACCAGACCATCATACATCTCCCTTAAATGCCCCTCAGATATGCCATTATACCACCCCACATATAGTATCATTGCTAATCAGAAAACTCTACATGGGTTGAGTTGGAGTCCTGTTTGAAAAAAAGTGCTATAAAAATTCAATAATTATTATTGCCTGCAGTATGTAACAGATAACAATAGCAGATAAAATGCAGGCAGGCACAGGGAAGCAGCATACAGGTGTGCTGTGTGACGTGAAGGGGGCGGGATACAAAGGTAATCCTTCACTGTCTGTACGGGATCAGTATGAAATACCTCCAATCAAAATCCCGACGGTCAAAATCCAGACAGCAATTGATCGACGGTCAAAGTCCCAACAAGGTCAAAATCCCGACATGGACAAAATACCGACATTTAAAATGACGACAGGTCATAAAGCTGACATGAGTTATTCGTAGTTTTTTTGTGTGTATGTCAACATAGGTCGACGTGGACACCATATAAGTGTACCGCATGCCCTCGCATGGCTCGCTATGCTTCGAGCACGGTGCCTCGCTGCGCTCGGCACACTATTATATTCCCCCTCCAGGTCCACTGGGATGGTAAAGTATGAACAAATCGGTTTCAATGAAAAAATTATGAAAAACTTATGTCGACTTTTTGAACCGTCAACATTATAAATGTCGGTATTTTGACCTTGTTGATATTTTAAATGTCGGTATTTGACCATGTCAGGATCTTGACCCTGTTGGGATTTTGACTGTCGGTCAATTGCTGCCGGTATTTTGACCATCGGGATTTTGATTGTCGGTAAATTGACTGCATCCCGTCTGTACCCGCCACCCCTCTCAAGCCTATTCCCCCTGGGAGGGATGACCTCCATGATGTTACTCAGCCACGGCACCAATTATGGATCACAGCCCAAACAGCGCCTTAGCTGGAAGATGAGTCCAGCGCTGCCTAGGCCAGAAGTTTAATTATGGAACGACATGTAACATGCCTCACCAGTCACTCACTGTTCTGCTGCTGGCTTGTCTGCTTCTGGGCATGTTTAGCCTTCTACACTGCATTGTCCATTAGCTCCCATGAACCAGGGGTATCACACTTTGGGATGCAGTCATTAGGTCGACCACACTTAGGTCAACAGTCATTAGGTCGACCACTATTGGTCCACATGCATTAGGTCGACATGGCCACTAAGTCGACAGGTGCAAGGTCGACTTGGAAAAAGGTCGACATGCGTGTTTCAAAATGTTTAAATTTTTTAACTTTTTCATACTTTACGATCCACGTGGACTACGATTGGGAATAGTAACCTGTGGCGAGCACAGCGGTAGCGGAGCGAGGCACGTTGCTCGAAGTTCGCTCGCCGTGCACTAATTGGGGTTCCCCGTCACTTTACGAAGAAAACGACACCAAAAAAAGAAAAACCTCATGTCGATATTTTTGCATGTCGACCTAATGACTGTGTCGACCTATTTCAGGTGTCGACCTAGTCACTGTCAACCAATAATGGTCGACCTAATGACTGTCGACCTAAGTGTGGTCGACCTAATGACCCATACCTCACACATTTAAAAGAAAACACAAGGTTTTACAATTTGCAGAGTATTGTGATTTAAAATCCCAATATTACAGCAATTTTCTAGCGATTTTGACTAAATTCGTGGGTTTGATACTAAAATTTCTCGAGTCACTGCTTCATAAATTCCTTACATATATTTCTGTTATCAGACACCTTTTGTGCCTCCCTCCTGTGTATGATAGCAAAAATAGACTAGCAAAAATCAGAGATTGACTGTTAAGGGGGGTACTCACAGAGCGATCGCTGCTTAAAATCTAAGCAATCTGACTAGATTGCTTAGATTTCAAGCAGTGATCACTCCGTGTGTACCCCCTACAGCGATAGCGATGCGCAGCCTCAATCTAGCACGTCACTCATTTCACCCGCTGGGTGAAATAAGCGCCCCCGTCTCCCCCCGCACGCTCAGCACACATCTCTCCCCATATCGGGCCGTGATTTTTTTTTTAAGTCATATAAAGTCAATACAGAAAAGAAAAGGGGAGGGGCGAATGCACAATGGTAATCGAGAGGTATGCACACAGTCAGGGCAATGAAGTAGAACAAATAACAACATAAAAAAGGTGTGACTGTATAGAAAATTAGCAACGATTACATAAACTGAGGAAAACACTATAAACATCCAATGAGGAAACGCAAATAAGTATATGCGTAAGATCTATCAAATTAAAGCCTGAGTATTGTCAGAGGAGAAGATAACGGGAAAGAGAAGAGAGTAGAGAAAAAGATTGGGGTGTGGGGGTGAAGGGAGTGGAGGGCGACAAGGGCCTCCTACCGAATTGGGAAACAGGTGGGGGAGAAAAGAGAAAGGGAAATTTTTTTTTTTTATATATATATATATATATATATATATATATAAAATGCAAATGTTTGCAGATCCGGGACTGAAATTAACCAAGACCCGGGAGAGGAGTATCGTGAAATCTAAACCAGGGTAGCCAGATGGAGTGGAATTGTTTCACTGTGTTGCTTTGTAAGCTGGTAATGTATTCCATTTAGTTAATAAACCATGCCCTATTTATTAGTTCCTGATGACTAGGCGCATCAGAAACTTTGAATGGAAAGATTTTATGTAGAGAGAGCCAACTTTTTGTGGATTATTTCACCATAAGAACTAATACCCCTTTCACATCACACAAATAACCCGGTATCGACACGGCAATATGCGGGTCAGTGTGCGACGTGAAAGAACTTTGGCCGAATTAGCAGGTCGCCTGACCCGATAATTCAACCCAGTAAAAAAGAAGGGTTATTACCGGGTTGAATACTGGGTCAGGCGCAGTGTGAATGGGAGCCGTTTCGATGCGACAAGACTCCCATTCACAGCATAGGGAGAGGCGGCGCAGGAGATGAGCTTATCTCCCAGCGCCGCCTCCACCCCCGCCCCTGCTGCTGCTGCACCCCCCTGCTGCTATGGCAACCGACCCGGTATATTGCCGGGTCGGAAAGCCACCAAGGCAGAGCAAATGCCGGATCTCACCCGGTGAGGACACGTTTCTCTTACCAGGTGGGATCCGGCATTTGCGATCTGAAAGCGGCACAAGTGTTCTTAGGCTATTGACTACAATTTGTAATGCTGAGACAGTGTGCACTATATTGTCCGTTGAAAGGGAAGTCAAGGGGGATAGGCACCTCAAATCACCTCTACACAACCCTGTCCACAAGACATTTATATGTCATGCGCGCACCCTTCCTGACGCATCTGGATTCGCACATGCGGAGTTCAGTCTAGTGAGGGGCAGTGGTGGAGGAATCTGGGATTTCTGCCTAGCCTTCTAGGGCAGTGGGAGACTTCAGGTTGAATCTGATAGGGTAGGTAATGTAAAACTGAATTAAAACCAGATGCAAAGACAAAATGAAAGTACTAATTAAGGACCTTATTCAGTAAGGATTGTAGAATCTGCTTTTTAGCAGAATCTGCAAATCTTGCAATCGCATGCTGGGGCCGCCCATCACAGGGCAAGACCACCCAGCATGCAACCTGCCACCCACCCACTGCGATCACGCTGTAATTGCGACCGCACCGTAATTTCAGTGTGGGCACAGAAAATGAGGATGCCTCCTGCCGGTACAGCCTGGCTGTGATGGCAGGAGTTCCGTCGCCATTTTCTGTCAATCAGGCAGAGGCGTTCACAGTTAATGTGGGCAGACGGCATTAACTGTGGGTGCATGCGCAGGACGGGACCTGCGCATGTGTACGCGGGTCCCGTCGCTGATTTTTGCAGTCGCATCGGCTTTGCAATGCGACCTGAATCAGCCACTAAGTTCAAATCACTGCAAATATTCGTCACCTTCGATTTTAAAAGGTCAAATAGGAATCTGCTCACTTGCTGCAGACAAACGGCACATATTGAATAGATCAGCAGCCACATTAGAATAGTAATAGTATAAGTGGAAGCAGGGGTGGTTCAAGAGAGGAAGGGGCTGTCAGTCTCTTTCTCGCCCAGCGCACGTGCCGAACGGAGCCGGAATCCTGACAGCCGGCAAATGAACTGCATCCCTGCCGAACTAAGGGCCTAATTCAGACCTGACTGCTACTGTGCGTTTTTTGCAGAGGGTGTGATAAGATAGCCGCCGCCCATAGAGAGTGAAAACCTGCCCTGTGATTCTTCCAGTGTTTGCAGACTGTGCGTAGCCCAGGACTTATTCCTACAGTGCGATACAAACATGCTGATCGGGGGCCGGAGCTGACGTCACACCCCCACTCTGAAAACGCTTGGGAACGTCTGAGTTTTTCCTGACACTCCCAGAAAAATGGACGTTACCACCACCCACAAACGCCAACTTCCTGTCAATCACCTTGCAAACGCCTAGCGATCTAAATTTTCGCTCCATCCTGTCGCTGTTTGGCATCATGCCTACGCATTGCGATGCATACACATGCGCAGTCGATAATCGGACGATGTGCGATTTCGCACAGCAGCGATCAGGTCTGAATCGGGCCCTGAGTCTGACTCTGGGCCGGTGTCTATGTGAATACACACATTTCTGGGATTTCTGTACTGGTCATGCGCAGATCTCAAAACTGGCACAGCGACATTTCAGCCGTGATCTCTGCAGCAGTATAGTCTCTATGTGTGCAAAAGCACTTAGCCCATCAGAACTGGCTGCTGATCATCACCATCAGTTCACATTTTGCACAAGGGGACGAGCACCAGCTAGTAACCCACCTCCAAACAGATGCATACTTTATGCATCTCTCTTCTCGTCAGCATCGGATGCATTTGTGAACATGTCCTTAGGCGAGCGTTGCCTCTCTGTGTTAACCTGGGTAAATGCTGGGAACAATTCAATTGGGGGTCCCATGATCAGCCTTGCTCATTTTTGCTCGCACCTTCCTTTATAGAGTGTGAGCAAAAAAATTCCCCCTCCAAACTCCATTCCGCCTCTCTAAGACCAAAAAGTGCCCCGTCACCAATCAGTTCTGAAGCACATGCGCAGCAGAAAAATGTTCACTTTGTTTTTATGTCCAACTACATGAACCCCTTTATGTGGAATTATTGTGTATAAATCAGATTGCACTTGTTCCACATGTCACAGACTTACATACTTATTAGCATGATGTGTCCTTGAGTACGTATGGGTCACTGTGCTGATTCAGCTGACAAACAATAGTCCATGGGTGGGGCTACAGAGTCACTGCATTGCAAACAGAGAGAAACAAACCAGAATACCTACTGGAAGCAAGCAGCCACACCCTACCACTGGTACTCCAATCTGTCCTCAGGACTCACCAGGATCTCTTCACAGAAGCACAGGTGACGTAATATGTGTCCTAACAGTCTGATGTGTCCACTCGGGTCACTGTGAGCACACCCATACAACATGCATGGTTCCGGTATGAATGGTCGACAATGTTAAGATCGACACTCATTAGGTTGACCACTATTGGTCGACATTTACATGGTCGACATGGACAAATTGTCGACACATGAAAATGGTCGACACATGAAAAGGTCGACATGAGTTTTTTTTTACTTTTTTGGTGTTGTTTTCTGCAATTAGTGCACCGTGTCCCCTCGCATGGTTCGCCATGCATTGGGCAAGGTGCCTCCCTCCGCTACCGCTGTGTTTGGCACAGATTACCATTCCCAATCGTAGTCCACATGGATCATAAAGTATGAAAAAGTTCCAAAAAAGAAAAAAATAATAATGTGAAAAATGCATGTCAACCATTTCATGTGTCAACCTTTCATGGATCGACCATTTGTCCATGTCGACCATGTCAATGTCGACCAATAGTGGTCGACCTAATGAGTGTCGACCTTAACACTGTCGACCATCTGAACGGATACCAAAATGCATATGGACCGGGCTTATTTTATATAGAAGATAATTGCCTTTATTTATCCATACATTTGTGACTCAGTTTGCTTAATACAAGTTTGAGACATACTTGCCAAGTGCCGACTTCCTGGCTGCTCTCTCCGGGGAACGTGGTGACCGGGACGCGTTATCATAGCCACGCCCCCGCTATATAATGCCAAGATTACCAACATCATACAGCTGGGGGAGTGGCTAGGATGACGCTATTCAGAAAGAATCGTGTCATCGGCCGCCTGGACTGCCCACTTTACTCACAAATGACAATCAACCATTTGCTCCCAAAAGCCAGAAAATGGTCAAAAATGGATTTAACCAATTTGTCTGAACATTCATTTTTGTCTGTTTTCAAGTTTTTGGGAGCAAATAGACAATTGTCATTTGCTCACATACATTACCATTAGGGATGGCCATCGGTGTGTTCACCATCAATGACGAAACTGTGAATGTCCACCAACTATGCTATGGGAGACCATTGATGGTTTCACTCATCGATGGTCATCCCTGTTATTTCATTTAATGACCCGAGGGCCAATCGCAGCCTGGGGGAGGGGCTTCACTGGTGTCAGGGGCGGGGCTATACTCGAGTCTCGCCACCTTGCAAATAAATACAAAATATTCGTTTATGCTGTCCCATTGATGGAGGGAAAACATCTGGTTCTCTCCCATCGATGGCAAAAGCATTCAATATTGGCCATAAACCATCGATGAGTAGGAATCATCGGTGGTCGATGGCCAACCCTAATTTTCATTATAACCAGAAAGATTGGACAGATAATCCAGTTTAAGTGGTACTGAATCTGAGTTGGGAATAAAGAACAAGCAACGGTGCATCTTGGTAAAACCATGTTACACTGCAGGTGGGGCAGATTAAAAGGGGTAAATTTACTAAGGTGTTTTAGAACTGGTGATGTTGCCCATAGCAATTCTATCAAATTATCTTCTAGAAGCAGCTAGATAAATGTTAAGTAGAATGTGCTACGAGCAACATCACCAGTTCTAAAAAACTCCATCTTAGTAAATTCATACCTCCCAACATTTGAAACCCAAGGAGAGGGACACCTGCGCGTGGCCACCCTAAAGGGGTGCGTGGCCTATGGAAAAGAGGGTGTGGCATCACGAGAGGACCCACGATCCTGAGCCACAACCCCATTTTTGTCACTGAGGGAGCATGCACAGTGCTCTGTGAGCTGCTGCCATGCCCTCTCTCCCTCTGTCTCCACTGAATAGATGCTGTGCGCATGCGCACAGTGTCTATTCTTCACTGCTCTATTAAGCAGAGCAGCAGTGATAGGAGCCTCCCAACTGCCCCCTCCCCATCCCCACCGTGGGACACTGCGTCTCACGGGTGGGACAGTCCCAAAAAAACGGGACTGTCCCGTGAAAAATCAGGATAGTTGGGAGGCATGGTACATTTACCCCAAAATGTGCAGATAAATTTAGATGTGAAAGAGGTGTGTCCAACCTCAAGTATAAATTGCAGTGTAAAAATAAAGTTATCCAGCATTTGTGGGCTGCATGCAAATGCAGCCAATATTCACCTTGCATGCATTTTTTTTTAATGTATTTGCACCCCTTGCAGTGCAACATGCTTGTCCAGGTGCACTGTCCTTTGCTCTTTTTTACGTTATTCCCAATCCAGAATCAGTCCCGGGGGTAAATTTACTAAAATGGGAGTTCTATTTAAGATGGGATGTTGCCCATAGCAACCAATCAGATTCCAGGTATTATCTTCTAGAAGGCACTAGATAAATGAGAAGTAGAATCTGATTGGTTGCTATGGGCATCATCCCATCTTAAATAGAAATCCCATCTTAGTAAATTTACCCCACAGTGTCTACATTTTCTCATGGCATATTCCAAATAGAATCGAACACACGCTAACTACTCTGCAAGTAATGTTATGTTAGCCCCGCTTCCTCCCTGCAAATCGCAGCATTTTGCACAACGAGGGTGGGACTTAGCAACACGACAGCCGGTTCCCGTGTTCCCCCTTCCCCCCGAAGTGTTCTGCAGTGTCTCCGCTCAGCTTCTCCTAGGGAGGACATAAAAGTACTGTAGGTAGGTAGGGTGTGGTATCCCGGCGGGGGGTGGCGAGTGCAGCAAGCCCCTTGCAGGCTCGGTGGCGACCTACAGTCGTCACGGGTTCTATTTTTACTCTATGGCTGTCGTGGACACCCACGAGTGGGAGTAGTCCCTGTTGGTCGGTATGCCGACCATTGGGATTGTGAGGGGGCGGGATGTAGGGGGAGGTTATGTGACCGTTGGTCTCCTGACCGCCAGTCACATAACTACCTCCCGGTAAGTATGACTGTAATCATTGTACCTGATGCCTGCATGTGTCTGCCGTACACACAAGCAGCACTGGAGACTCAGCGCAAAGTCCCAAAAATGAATCCATATACCTACATGATGGTGGGAGTAGCACTGCTGGATTCAGAATGGAAATCTGCACAATGGTAATCTTGGCAAGCTCAAATTCAGTCAGAAATCTCAGCTATATATAGACCCTATTTTCAGGGGGAGGGGGAGCGGGTACTTATTACCTGGGCTGTTGGAGCGGCAGGTACTCGGCTCCCCCCCTACCCCTTACGTGTCATCAGCAGCCTCTCACGCTGCAGTGTGCTAAACTCCAGTGGATCCAGGGAGCTGTCTCCTCTGCCTGTGCGCCCCCCTGGATTTATCCCTGGCTGTGGAGTATACGGTACCGCCTCTGCTCGTCACGCAGCACCAATACTTTTTGATTAGGCCAGGTCTCTGAAAAGTACACAGGCCCAGCCCAGCTCTCTACGGCACTGCCTATTTTACACAGTTAATATGGGCATAATCTGTCAGGTTGGCATCTAATTTAAAGCTACAGTTACCACATGTGCCATGCCAATCCAGACACCCATTCACTACAAACAGTAAAAACTACAGGCCACCTGATTCTGAACTCATTACAAGGCACATGTGCACTAAAGTACAGTATGGTAGATGGTAACTTTCTCATAAAGGTATATTTACTAAAGGTCGACTTTGATCAATTTGAAATCAATCAAAATCCACCTTTAGAAAATATACCCCATAGAGTCAGCATCTGCACTTTCTCTCTATATACAGTACACTGAGTCAGCATCTGCACTCTCTTTCTATATACAGTACACTGAGGTGTAGCTAAAACTTTGTGGGCACCGGTGTGGGCCTGCCTAGTATTGCCCAGGGAAAATGCTTGCTGCCACCAATCATTTAATAAAAACATTCTTGAAATTATGCCTTTCACACAAGCACTGGTCCTTTGGTGTCATTAGACAGTAGCTGAAAGTGCAGAGCATCTTCAGTCAGTTGTCCATCCATCCATCTGTTCTCACGTCTTTGCTGAATCTTGTGTACAGATCCTCTATCCACTGGATGCTGGTGCAACATCACCGCCCGATGGTAGATGGCAACGGTGTGCAATGGAGGTTAGTCCACATGGTATTAACCAGGTGAAGGTTTATTAACCAAGTACAGTAGTAACAGGAATAGGTAATTACAGGGTTTATAGCAAGTACAGGTTATCTGGACTGTCCAGTTGCAGGTAGGAACATTTGCAGGGTTTGCTGGATGTTGTGGTGTGCCAGGTATGCACACTGTGTTATATACGCATACACCATCAATGACAGGGTTAATTGACAGTAGGAGATTACACCATAACCCGGTGCCCATGGCTGTAATGGGGCACCAACATTTCCCATTCACACTCAATAGTGCAAATATACAGATTGACCTGAACCAATCCACCTGCTACAATTTCATAATCCTCAATGTCTGTTTAAAATATATCTATTTCTACCTACACACATCTCCTTGTCAGAACCTACAAACTAGGATACATTTATCTCTATCTGTACATCTATCATAGGGCCTGATTCAGTGATGGGCGCAAACCCGATATTTACACAGCTGAGTGTGCATGCGTGTAAGTCGCACTGCGCATGTGACGTGATGGACTTGTGATATAGTTCGCAGAGAGGACTTATTTGCAAAGTGATTGACACTCAGGGATGGCAATACGCAGGCGCTTTGTGACTGTTTTTGGGGGGTGTCTCAGCCTGCAGCTGCGAACCTGTATGCAGTTACATTGGATCTGGGGTCTTACTTCCTGCGGACACGCTGCGTGACCACAGCGCCACCCAGACGCCCAATAATCGAGTGATCTGCGACTGACGCGGCCTCTCAATACAAATCCAGATGGCTGCGGCATTAGCATATTTTAACAGTCACTGTGTACGCATTCACAGCTGCAGCGGCATTACAGCTCTAAATCAGGCACATAAGGAGCCTTTATGTTATTTCTGTGCAGTGGAAATCATATGAAGAGTTAGAGACTAGCAGACCTTGACTATGGACTAGGAAGATTACCTGGTTACTGGAATTCATGGGCATTTTCTAGTTTCACTAGTTATATTTGCTTTTTGGGTGTATATACATAAGTCTTCCAGGATCTCTTGAATGATCAGTAATAGCTGTTTGGGCTTCGATCACACCCTTCTGTTGTTGAGAATTAACTCCAAGCACATACGTCTGTAACTCTCCCTTTAAATAACCTGTTAGGCTGAAATCCCTTGGCTGCCGGATACATATCCTGTGAGACCTTTCTGCACCTAGCAGCCCAGCACTGCTCAAATTTCTATTCTAAATAAGGTTTTCACTCAGTCTGAGTCCCCAAAATGAAGATAATCCCTAATTTACTGTATAATCCCTGGCACTGTACCTAGAACTCTTTCTCGTTACAGTAATCATTCCCACCTTTCCTTTAAGGTAAAAAAAAAAATGTTTACATGAAAGACGAAAAAAAGAAAACCTGGATAGACTCTGTTCTCTTTGCAAAATAAGCTCTTCCATCACAATTTCTTCCAGGCCAGAAATCAAATCAATACTGCATTTTTTATGTACTAAAAACTAACTATCAAATGGTCAATTGTATAAACTTATTTTTTTACTTAAAGCCATGAATAGAATTACCAAATGCACTAGGATCAAATGGAGGATGTTTGGTCAGATTTTGTGAACTTGATACAAACGTTCCAACTCCTAGGATTTAGTTAATAGCCTAAATTATCCAATAATCATTGTTACTGATCATTTGGTTTGGTGGAAATAAAGAAGTAGTGGAGGCCATTTTACTACCCATGTGGGTCATGCCAAGAACAGAGAACTGATTATTTTCCATACACAACTTTCATGTAATCGTTGCTGTTTCCTGTTTAATGGATAGCTATGCCTGACGGGGATCTGGTCTGAAGATCGACAGCGTCTAGGTCGACAATGTTTAGGTCGACCACTATAGGTCGACAGTCACTAGGTCATCAGGGCCAGAAGGTCGACATGTTCTAGGTCGACAGGTCTAAAGGTCGACATGAGTTTTTATTTTATTTTTACTTTTTCATACTTAACGATCTACGCAGACTACAATTGGAACGAAAATCTGTGCCGAGCGAAGCGGTAGTGGAGTGAGGCACCATGCCCGAGGGGACACGGTGCACTAATTGGGGTTCACGGTCACTCTACGAAGAAAACGACAGCAAAAAAAACATTAAAAACTCATGTCAACCTTTTGACCTGTCGACCCAGAACATGTCGACCTTCTGACCCTGTCGACCTACAACATGTCAACCTTCTGACCCTGTTGACCTTCTGACCCTGTTGACCTAGTGACTGTCGACCTATAGTGGTCGACCTAAATCTTGTCGACCTAGACACTGTCGATCTAATGATCCACACCCGCCTGACAGGTCTATATTGAGGACACGTGTGCACTATTTGGGGAACATATCAATGTTTCATTTCTGTAAATCCATACCTCCCAACATTACCCTCTCCAGGAGGGACACAATGCTCTGCTCCTGGACTTCCCTATTGAGTTACGATTGCCCTCACCTGTGGGGAAACACCTTTGTTATCCATTAACCTGTTCGTAATAGGTGCTGGCAATTGCAAATTAAGAGAAAAGTCCAGGAGCAGAGCAATGTGTCCCTCCTGGAGAGGCTCATGTTGGGAGGTATGTAAATCTGTAGTGGTTTCAGGAAGCCCTCATGTGGTAAAATCTTATGTCTTTGGCAGCGGAGTCACAGCGTGATTTTGGAGAAGTGCGGAGTCAGGCCAAACCTGAAAAAAAAAACCAGTAATGGACAAAATCATGTTGCACTGCAGATGGGACAGATATAACATTTGCAGAGAGAGTTAGATTTGGGTGGGTTATAATGTTTCTGTGCAGGGTAAATACTGGCTGCTTTATTTTTACACTGCAAATTAGATTTCAATTTGAACACACCCCACCCAAATCTAATCTTTCGCCACGTTATGTCTGCTCCTCCTGCAGTGCACATGGGTTTGCTATTAGTGTGCCTATTTTTTCTGCTAACAAACCTGAATAAAACCCTAAGGTATTCTAGCAAATAAGTAGGGTGACCATAATATCCCTTTAATCTGGGACACATATGATTTACACAGGTTCTGTGGCTGGCTAAAAACAGGTGAAATTCAGGCTAGAGTTTAGCCAGCCACAGAACTTGTGTAAATCATAGGTGTCCCAGATTAAAGGGATATTATGGTCAAGCTAAAAAAAAGATATTGTGAAATATCTATGGGGGATTCAAGTAGCCCTAATTACTTTTTTGTGCGCAAAAAAATGGGGCATAGTTGAATTGGGAAAAAAAGAACAAAAAAAAAAAGATCTCCCATGTTTGCCACCTAAATAATGATCTACAGTATATTTAGACTAAAACACATAGAATCCATGATAAGTTCCCGGACCTTATGTGTTTTCGCCAATGTAATTGTGAAACCTGGGCTGATTATCTGGGAATTTTTTTCACCTGCCTCAGGCAGGTGAAAAAAATCCCAGATAACCGACGGCTTCAGGGCCAATTGGATACCCCCGGAGAATCAATTAGCCCCCTAGTCTGAGACTGTGTCTGTAAGATTCTGATATTAGCCATAAAATGTGGAGGAATAGACACGAGGGACCTCATGTACAGATGATTGCATTTGCTCCCTGAACGTATGCAAGAAAAGATCCACACATTAAAAATGCACCTCTACATTTTGTTCATTTTTAAGGTATTATCTACTATTTAATTGTGTAAAACTTTATCTGCGACATGTGAGGTGGAGAATCAGACCATTCAGTGACTGACAAAAATATTAGCCAATCACTAATCTCCACCACTATACGGATCCGAGTTCCGTTCCTCAATCAATATATTTGTCTGTATCAACCAGCCAGTCATTAACCAGAAACATGTACACCGCATGGTGAAGAGGGCTTTATATTTTGATGAAGAGAACATTATATTTCACCCAGTGGCATTGCCAAGGGGAGGTAGGTGCCGGTGGTGACATTCCCAAGGGGAGGTAGGTGGAGCGACATCTCCCCATGCTAAAAGTCTTATAAATGGCAGACATGCAGCTGGCCCTAGCGGCTGCAGTCTATCATCTTGAACTGTAATGTCTCTGTTACCCAAAATGACAACACTGGCTGGGACTTTAAAAAAAAACAAAACACTTTGGGGGTCATTCAGACCTGATCGCACGCTGACGTTTTTCACAGCGGTGCAATCAGGTCTGAAGTGCGCCTGCTCATGGGTCGCAATGCAGCCGTCGCCAGGGAGCGATGGATCTAATGAAGAAAGCGATCGACCGGAGATCGCTAGAAGATTGACAGGAATAGGCCGTTTGTGGGCTTCAACTGACCATTTTCAGGGAGTGTCCATGCGAACGCAGGCGTGCCTGCCCGTTTCCAGGGAGGGATCCTGACGTCAGCTCCGTCCTGGTTCATCGCAGCGGGTGAGTAAGTCCTGAGCTGTGCAGATATTGCACAATCTTTTGTTTGTGCAGCTCTCTGTACAAGCGTTTGCAGCCTGCGTGCGACCAGGTCTGAATCCCCCTTCCCCTGTGGGCGTCGATTACCTGGTCGCAGCAGTGCACAAAATAGCCTGCGTGCAACCAGGTCTGAATTAGGCCCTTTGTCCCACAGGACAAGTTTTGGCCAATCAACAGCTCCGCTGTTTGCAACCACCAATCTGATGCTCCTAAAGAGAGCTGACAAGGCTTGGCATGAACAATCAGAGTAAGAGGGGGAGCCTATGGAGAGTGTTCCGTCTTCCCGTATGCTACGCAGCACTAAATCCAATGCACCTGCATGAGGCTGCAGTTAGCTTCTTTTTCAAGTGTGTCATATGTAATTGACCAGCCTCTGTTGGTTTCAGAAGTCAAATTTGTGGCCCAAGACTAGTTAACCCTTGCACAACTTCAATCTCTGAATAAGAAGCTGGACCTCGAATAATAAGTGAATAAGAAGCTGGAGCTTGAATAAGAAGTGAATAAGAAGCTGGCCGAATAAGAAGCCAACTTCAGCCTTGTTGCACCTGCTGTGTGCTCCTGCAATGGTTGATTAGTTGACGGACCTCATCCGGGCTGGGTATCAAGATGTTTGTGACTTTGTACTGAATAAATGAAATGCTGTGAAGTCAGGACCTCTTGTTTTTAACTTTGTTCCCGGTCATGTAAAAAGCTGGCTGATTTTACCCTATAAACTAAGTAGTCCTGGAGAGACTAAGCAACATAAAGATTAATAAATCACCAGGCCCAGATGGTTTTCATCTGAGGGTTATTATGGAGCTTAGGTCACAACTAGCAAAACCACTATACTTGATTTTCCATAGTTCAATTACATCAGGCATGGTACCAAAGGATTGGCGCGTAGCTGAGGTAGTGCCTTTATTTAAAAAGGGAACTAAAAATAATCCTGGTAACTATAGACCTGTTAGTTTAACCTCTATAGTGGGTAAAATGTTGGAAGGTATTTTGAGGGATAGCATAGAGGATTATCAGAAGGTTAATAAGATTTTTAGCAAAAGTCAGCATGGGTTTGTAAGGGGTAGATCATGTCAAACTAACTTAATTAGCTTCTGCGAGGAAGTGAGCGAGAATCTTGACCAGGGAAAATCAGTGGATGTGGTGTATTTAGATTTTGCAAAAGCCTTCGTTCGATACAGTGCCTCACAGGAGACTGATCATCAAATTGAGGGAACTTGGCCTAGGATATACTATTTGTACATGGATAGGTAATTTTCTGGATAACAGAGTACAACGAGTAGTGGTCAACGGAATGTTCTCCAGGTGGGCACCAGTAGTCAGCGGAATACCACAAGGGTCCGTACTTGGCCCGCTACTATTCAATATATTTATCAATGATCTAGGAATAGGCCTGGAAAGCACAGTGTCAATATTTGCAGATGATACTAAACTGTGCAAGGTAATTAAGTCAGAAAGCGATGTGGAGTCTCTATAGAATGACTTATTTAAACTTGAAACCTGGGCGGCTAAATGGAGAATGCAAAGTTATGCATTTTGGGCCAAAAAACACACATGCATCCTATACTCTTAATGGGGAAAATATAGGGTTAACTGTGGTGGAAAAATATTTGGGTGTGCTCATAGATAATAGGCTTAATAACAGAACGCAATGTCAAAATGCAGCAAAAAAGGCAAGTAAAGTGCTAGCGTGCATAAAACGGGGCATTGAGACAAGGGACGAGGATGTAATCCTGTCACTGTACAAATCATTGGTATGTCCACATCTTGAATATTGTGTTCAGTTCTGGGCACCATATTATAAAAAAGAGATCGGGGAACTAGAAAGAGTTCAAAGGTGAGCTACCAAATTGATGAAAGGGTTAGAGACACTGGAGTACGAGGAAAGGCCTATTAGGTTAAATATGTATACACTAGAAAAGAGGCGTCTAAGAGGAGACATTATTAATATCTTCAAATATGTAAAGGGTCATTACAAGGAGTTAGCAGGGGATTTGTTTATTAAAATAACTCTGTATAGGACACGTGGGCACTCGCTGAGGCTAGAGGAGAGAAAATTCCGTACACAACATAGGAAAGGGTTCTTCACGGTAAGGGCAATAAAGATTTGGAACTCTCTGCCAGAGAAGGTAATAACGGCAGACTCTGTAAATGCATTTAAGAACGGACTAGACAAATTTTTAACTAGAAAAAGTATCCAGGGTTATAGCTTTTAACATAGTGACATTAATATCTGGGAGTGGTAACAATCATAGTTGTCAATTGGTAATAAACCATTACTTCAGCAGGTGCATTATAATATGAACATCTTAATACCGAATACAGAGGTTGAACCGGATCTGCATTTTGCCTCTTTTCAACCTCACTAACTATGTAACTATGGGGGTCATTCCGAGTTGTTCGCTCGCATGCGGATTTTAGCAGATTTGCTCATGCTAAGCCGCCGCCTACTGGGAGTGAATCTTAGCATCTTAAAATTGCGAACGATGTATTCGCAATATTGCGATTACACACCTCGTAGCAGTTTCTGAGTAGCTCCAGACTTACTCGGCATCTGCGATCATTCCACTGTTTGTCGTTCCTGGTTTGACGTCACAAACACACCCAGCGTTCGCCTAGACACTCCTCCGTTTCTCCGACCATTCCTGCGTTTTTTCCGGAAACGGTAGCGTTTTTTCCCACACGCCCATAAAACGGCCTGTTTCCGCCCAGTAACACCCATTTCCTGTCAATCACATTACGATCGCCAGAACGATGAAAAAGCCGTGAGTAAAAATCCTAACTGCATAGCAAATTTACTTGGCGCAGTTGCAGTGCGGACATTGCGCATGCGCATTAAGCGGAAATTCGCTGCGATGCGAAGATTTTTACCGAGCGACCAACTCGGAATGACCCCCTATGTAACTGAATTTACCACAGGTGGATTCCAATTAAGCTGTAGAAACATCTCAAGGATGATCAGTGGAAATAGGATGTACCTGAGCTCAGTTTTGAGCTTCATGGTAAAGGCTGTGACTACTTAAGTACATGTGATTTCTTAGTTTTTCATTTTTAATAAATTTGCAAACATCACAAAAAAACTTTTGTCACATTGTCATTATGGGGTATTGTGTGTAAAATTTTGAGGGGAAAAATTAATTTATTCCATTTTGGATTACGGCTGTAACATAACAAAATGTGGAAAAAGGGAAGTGCTATGAATACTTTCCGGACTCACTGTACATTTCATTATGTAATGTTACTATTAGTGCGAGTTATATTTAACAGAATGATGCACGACCTGCCTGTATCTGAGGGACCCTTTGTGTTACATGTACCACTAGTTGACAGTGTGGGCCCTAGACCAGTAAAGCAGTGATGACATAGATAAAGGTAGCACTAGCTCCGACCAGCTATGGCGATGTGATTAATGTGCCACTGCCTGCTGGTCTAGAGGGCGGTGAGCAATGACATGCTGAATGGGAGACATCGCTGAGGAGGGCCCCAGCTTTGCACTCAATCGGACTCCTACGGATAAAGTGGAATGTTAGGCAAATTATTTATGTCTTTTATTATTAAAAGTACTTGGTCATCCAGTTTAATAATTTAATACCACTGCCCCCCTTTCTTTCAAATGGACTGGTGAAAGGTCCCATTTAATCCATGCTTTATATTTGATATTTTTATATTTATTGAGGTTGGTAAATATTAAAAATTCACCAAATGACAAATTTCCTCAAAATGGTATGAGAAGAACATTGCTTCTTATGCAAATGATCCTGAATGATGTAAACATAGTAATTATTAAAGTATCAAAGTGAGAAAACCATGTTGTGGAAAAAAGCTGCTTCCCCAGGTATTATTCATGTGTTATACAATTGTGTCTCCTGGGCACACTGACTCTATAAGAAAGCAAAACAGATGCTAGACCATGCTGTACTCAGCTGTTCTCTTCTGTTGCTCATGTTACATTCACTTATCCACAGGCCATCATCATCAGCTAACTAGAATGAACTATGGGCTTATTCAGCATAAATTGTAGTCTTATGAGAAATCACAAAACTACAACTCCTTTCTCTAGCATGTGGGGGGGCTACCCAGCACAGGGCAAGGGCCTAACTTAGAGTATGGACTGTCAAAGTCGAAAAATATCACGCTACACGTTGCCATATATTCACCCCATGCACTTGCCCGCTGCACGTGCACATTCTCTCCCGTGCGTGCGGATACTCGCAGCTGCGTGATGGCACTTCCTCGGCCATGCGCTCGAGCGCGTGGTATGTGCATTTACGGTAGAGTTTGTGTGCGTCTAGTCGGCGACTCAATCGTTACATAGTAAAACCAAATAGTATGTTTTATAGGTAATGTTCCCCTTAATAATAACTGTAAGTCTGTTTATTGTAACTGGTCGCTGGACAGAGGAATTCCTCTTTGCATGATACGAAGGGTCAGACAGGGTTTGAGCAGTGGTGTTCGGTACCTAACTAAAGAACATTTTATTAGAAACAATCCGGTGCTGGTTAGGTAAAGATTAATCACTCCTGCGTATAGTTATGTCTATTAGTAGTTTATGGACATTTACTATATTTGCGGTTCATTATCCATGCGGCGGGAATCCTGAGATTCCCTCCCACCTGAGCAGTTTGATATAGTCACAGCCCACCTGTTCAAACTAACCTATGACCTTTTGCTATGATGCGAGGAGACATTCCTGTGTCCAATGAACAATGAGATTATAGGTCCCTTTGTAGCGTACTGTACGCAGTGTATATAAAGACAGCCAGCCTGGCCAGCTCGGTCTTCTCTCCACAAACGGTTTTCATCTTGACTAACTCGGAGCTGGTACCAGGACTGCGCAGCGAATCATTCCCCAGTGTGTGTAAGTTATTCTCTGTGACCATTCTAAAACTCTGACTGTATTTTGCCACGTTCTCTCTCTCTCTCTCTCTCATTGTATGTTATAGTTTGCAATTGTGCCGCTATTGTATATTTATGTGTAGTTATTCTGCTTAGATATTGATGTTAGCCTGTAGTGTATGAACTGTTAACTGTTTTCCCCTTTTTACATAGCTAGATATTGTTAGTAAAGGTGTTGGAACCTTAGCAAGGTATTGTGTGTTTATTACATTGCTGAGGGTAATCGGAGCGTCTCAATCGCTCAAGCAGCTTTAGTATTAACAAGGTTAAGCAGCGTTATATCGCTACAGTATTTCAGTAGTAAGGGTTACAGTACAAACTCAATCTTTTCAGTGTGTTGCATACAAGGTTTACTGAGTGTCATCCCGTGAGCGTCTGCGCCGCTCGTGTTCCCCTCGTGGTCACAAGCGTCCGCTACGCTGTTTGCGTAGCATTACGGTAGTCGGCCGCCTATAGCGTGCTCGACACCAAGCGTTAAGCTGTGAGCGAGCGTGCCGCATGTGCATCTCGACCACGGCTGAGCGTCTGCTACGCTAAGTGCGTACCCTTACGGCACCCCATACGCCAATTGCATACTGAGTCTCTTACCCATATATATTGAATTTTATAAGGTAATAAATCGGCATTATCAATTGGGGCCTCGTCCGTCCTCCACATATCCGCACTAGCGAACACAGACTTTATCTGTCAGCAAGGGCGGGAAGGCAGTATCCCTTCGTATCCGTATTGGTGGTGAGGGATACAGTAGTGCTGACTAGATAAGCGTCTGCATCGCTACGCTGTAGGAGTGCTGGTGGAATCCGGAACCGGAAGGTAAGAACAGTACGCTATTGTCTTTTAAAACTTTCATTTCTGTTTGGTACACATTGCGTACGCAACACACGCACGCACACACCTGCATTTCTTTTCATTTGTGTAATTTTCACATCCCGCCTTCCTGTTTGCCATTTCATAATTGATAACGTGCTGAGAAAGATTTGTTGCTATTGGTAGTTAAAAGTAAAAATAATACGTTAAGGGGTAATTTGTAAAACACGCACACGGCTTTGCCTAAAGATACAAGGAAAGATCTGTGTGGTGTTCAGTAGATGATTATAGTTAAAGATCATTTACATTGATATAAACGTGTTAGTTGTATTTCTGTGGACATATCCGGCTTGCGTACACGTGTCTCTAACAAAGGGCGGGACTAGCGTACGCGACGCAAGGGGCCGACGCACGGAGCGTATATTACGCAACGGAACGTCTGGGTACGCCCACGTAATACAAATCACACGATAGTATTATTTTAGTAGGCGATACGGAGGCAACGCGATAATAGCGCAAATCAATCTCAGTGTCCAAAATTTTAAGCTAATAGATCCTTCTCTAGTTGCAACTCCTCTGGGATTGGACTACTGCCTGTATGAAAGGAATTTCTGTACAGAAAGATTAGAGTGTATATGAATGAACAGGAGTGAGTGTGTAAATAAAGGTATTATTTTGTGAACCCAGAAATCGGGATCCCGTCGGAGACCACATCAGTTGAGTGGACACTTGGTGGCGTGGGAATGGCTTGCCCGCGTTAACATTATATAAGGTAAAAGGAGCAAGTAGTATCCGCAGACAAAAGGACTGCGAAGGTTTAAGCGCAGCTCGGGGGGTTTTGCGTAGTACCCATATAGACAAGTTGAGCTCTGGCTGAAGGTTTCGCAGCCTAAACAACCGATTCCGTTGGTCATACAGCGTATAAATATTAAGTTACTTATGCGCAGTGCGACTGGACCGCACGTAATTGTGTGCATTAGTTTGTTACCTTGATACCCATTAAAATTTACTGTGGGATCATAAACGCTATTTGTACATTCTAACGTGATTTGTGTAGGTTTTTGTTATTTTAAGGGAGTTTCGCTGTTCACTCAGGAAATCTCCAACAACCAATACTTACTGGGGAGGGTAGCATACTCCCACACGCCCCAGTAAATAGAGGTTACAAAAAGATCCCGCGAATTGGATACGACCAGTGGTGGGCACATTGCTGGAACTCGTATTGGCCAATTGGGGCGTAAAGTGAGTGAAGGCACTAGTTAAACTTTCACCGTCGCCTTACCGCGGGCAACTTGGTTTGTTTTGTAAGAATTCGCTGAGACAGCAATATCTGCAAACAATGGGGGCCAATTGCTCAAAGAAGGGACGTCGCAACAAGGGTTCACGTTGGTATTTGTTGGCCCAAAGGGTCAGCACGGTATATAATGTGTGAAAAATACGGATCACACACACAGGTATTATGCAAAAAATGGAAACGAATGACAGAGGATGATGGGGAACAGTTTCCCCGGGTAGGCAGTTTGAACCCTGAGGTAGTGCAAAATCTAAGAAGAAGTATAGGTCTCATTAAATCTGCAAAGAGACGAATCAGACATTATGATTGTTTACAGTTATGGCAACGGGAAGGTGAGAGACAAGGAGGATTAGCTTACACAGCTGACTCTCACTGTGGTAAGAAAAATGTGGCAACAAGAGAGAAGGTGGTTACAGAGAATGGCACACTGGGGTGTGATAAACATGCACTTAGTAACTGTATAGATGATAAGAATAATTGTAACGAATGTAACAATGATAAAAGTAAAACTGTTAAATGTACAACTGTTAACCTGTGCAAGTTGCACTCCATATTAAACTTCCCTCAGGATTACAAGCAAGAAAGTGAGCCCAGCACGAGGTCGGCACCATTTCCAGCAGCCATCATACAAGACATCCAGGTGGACGCGACCAAAAATCGGTAAAGGCAGTAATCAAACCCCCTAACGGAG
The DNA here is from genome assembly GCF_028390025.1 of Pseudophryne corroboree. Taxonomy (NCBI): domain Eukaryota; kingdom Metazoa; phylum Chordata; class Amphibia; order Anura; family Myobatrachidae; genus Pseudophryne; species Pseudophryne corroboree. The sequence continues at coordinate 359,013,703 of NC_086450.1, read as the reverse complement.
GATCAGGTGAGGTCGTGTCCACAGGTACGTACGGTGTTATGTATCACGCACAAACAAATGTATCTCATATTGTAGAACCAACACAAGATGATGTAATTGAATTTAATCCTGTCAGGGTGATCACAGTCCCCAATGGGAAGACTGACGCTCAGGGAAACATTCCCGCCAGGGACAGTGCAATGCGCCGTCCCTGGTCCCGGATGGAATTGAGAGCAATTATGTCTGCATTCCCTGATCCTAGGACAGATCTAGTTGCATGTCAGAGGTTTATTAAAGAACTAGGAAACTCCACAGAACCCACCAACAAAGGTTGGCGGACAGTGCTGAGGGCATGTTTGCTCTCCAGTGTTGACCCTTCAAAATGTATTACTGATTGTAAATTAGACACAGAAGTACCTCAAACGGAGGAACACATTCAGGAATGTATTAAGCAGATCAACCGACAGTTAGGAAAATATTTCCCAGCCGTTGTCGAGTGGAACATCAAAAGACATCTGGAGTCACAGGGCAGTAAGCAAACGACAATCAGTAGACAAGCCCTGACAACGAAGCCACACCAGCTTAAGACCCAAACCCCTGTGAGAAATTCAAATGTGGTAGTTTGTTACCATTGTCACAAAGAGGGACATTTTGCAAGAGATTGTAAATCAAGAAGTAGACAAAAGTCATATCAACCCCCTAGACAACAACATAACCATGGTATCCAAGGAATCAGGGAAGTACAGGGAAAGCGGTTGATGGTGATGAGCATCCAAGCGTTTGAGGAGGCATCAAATCAACCAAGACCCCAGGTCACTGGCACTTGGAGGAAGCCCAAGGTTTGTTATTTGTGTAAAAGGGAAGGGCATTACGACAGCAACTGTAACAGCCCACATAAAGTCAGACCCCCTAGACAAGAACACGAGCAGAGTCAGGATACACAAAATTGTAATCAGGTACCACATATGTAAAATTTTGATCTACACCCATAAGATGCAGTCAGGAAAGGTGATCATTAGGACTGATGGTAAGCCTGAGGGTACAGTTAATGATATTGGGAGGTCAGTTCCTTGTAGACACAGGAACGGCCGGGTAAAACGTTGAAATTTATCTGTAAATGTTTCTTTTTCCCCATCTCTGACGTTCATCGGCAGGACTCAAACATCACATAGCTACTTGATCTTTGCAGAAGTCTACCTAACCCCAGTGTGACCTACCGACATCGGTGTGTCCTGGCCAGGCACAAAAGGGTGGAGTGTGGAAATACTGGTGGGGAGGGGACTGCGCAAGGATACCAGTGGATGTGTTGGTGTGACAGCCTGATGGTGAACGGAAGATATGACAATGTTTTTTGTTTGTTGTTTAATGTAATATATATATGAATTGTTCTCTCTCTCTTTTGTTTTTTTTTGTCTCTCTCTCTCTCACGTTCTTATGTTTTAAAGATGGTATGTCACACATCAGTTAGACAAATGGTAATGCAAGATTTTTTGCTCCTTACAGAAAGATTGCAGATTTGGAAGGAATGTTGTATCACCAGAATGTTCGTTTGGAAGACTGAGAGACAGCACCTTTGAGATGACAGCAGAGCAAGAAGAACAACAAGACTAGAGGACAAAAGCATCGTAACATTTTTCTTTCCCCTCAAAGTATTTTTTTGTATCCCCATTACAAATTTTTCCTTTTACTCCTCTAAGATGGACTTGCCCCAAGAGACTTTGATCCGGATTTTCCTGTTGACCATGATGTTGACCAGAGCAGTCTGTTTCGGTGAGAGTACCAGTGAGGTCGAGAAAGGATCTGGAATGGGTTCTGATGACAGAGACGGAGGCGTAAATTTCCAAGAGCAACATAATCACCGAGTAAAGGCGAGTATCAGAAAACGATCTGGTAGCATTGACAATAGAAGGAATTGTGAAGGATTGTTAGCTGAAGAGAACTGCATCTGTAGGCATTGTGACAATATAGTTGAGGATGGGTGCATCAAGAAATGCCAGTCCAGTTTTAATATCCACATGGACCGGCATCCATTGAGTGACTATCACTCCTTAGTGGGTAAAGTGTTAAATCAGACAGACTGTTGGGTATGCTCTCAAGTACCTCAAGGTCATAGCAAATCAGGACTAGTACCATTCCCTTTAACTGTAGGAGAGGTACTTGAGTTAAGTGGTGGGAGGCCGGTGGACAAGAGGTTTAATATCTCTAGTCCTCCTAGTTTGAAGCTCCACCAATATCATGTGGATAGGTCCTTAGTATGCTTTAACATTTCCAATCCCCGAAAGCCGGGAAATTGGGAAGTGTCATGGAGTAATCAAACCATGACCTTTTCATACAGAGCCGACAGAATGCCCATAGACACAGAACTTATACGCCAGATAGCCGACCATGGAAGATTTTTCCGGTATAGGTACACTCTAGGAAGTAGGACCATGCGAGTTGGAGAAGTATCACCAGGATACTGTGCACATATCGTACAACCTGATACGTGTACAAGACAGATGGGAGAGTTAGGGTTAGGAGAGTTCACATGGAAAGTTTGTAACATGGTTATGTCATACTCAGTCCCATATGTTCTCCCCGATGATGCATATTTCATATGCGGGAGGAAGGCGTATAAGTGGCTTGCCCCAAACTCAGAAGGATTATGTTATATTGGAAAAGTACTGCCTGAAGTAATGACTGTAACCCATAACAAAATGAAAGATATTCACCGCAGTGCCCAAGCTCCTTATACTCACACTCATTACGAGCACATCGTTAAACGGCACCTGATAGAAAGAACAGAGCATCCAGCCTCTGACCTGATCCATGAATCCACCGGGATTCAAGTCCTACTCGCGTTAGATATCACTCGTACCGCCAGAGGAGTGATAAATTATAGATATATATCTGCGCTTGCAAATTTATTAGACAATATCACCGAAATGTATGACGACACATTCAGGTATACTGGGAAAGAATTATGGATGTAGGGAAATTTCTTTTGTGTATTCTGGGAGTCGTCATATTGGTTGGACTGATATTTAGATGCGTTCGGGCTTTAACGAAGTGTAAAGGTAGTACTAGAGTGATGAGTCTGAGGAGCGAAGACACTGTAATAACAACAACTAATTTGATTTATGACCCAACGATAGAGACAATGTTGTGATGAAAATGTGATTCCACGGTCCGTTTCTTTCACCCGTTTCTCCTTTGTTTTCCTCCAAGGTACAAAGACATCCGCTTGGAAGAAGAATTTGACAACCTCTTTTACACAGACCATTGATGGACTATGCCACAGACCCCCAATATCCCTAGTGACTTTAACTTTTACATAGCCCAATACTTTAGAGACTGTAATTTTATGGACAATGGAACAACTTTTGCTCGCTATTTATAGCAAAAGCACCGAGAGACATCAGACAACATGTACATCAAGACAAGACATCAGACAAGACCTCAATCGGCGACTGTTTATTTAAACTCACATAGTTTACGACTGCATTTATAACGATTGTTTCTTATCTTCATCTCTACAACCTTCAGGTAATGACACACATAGTCGATAGGGAATATAGACACATATATATCAGCATTCACATGTTCCCCCCATTCATGTATCATCAACTAAAATGTGCTCCCCATTTGTTGCAAGCAAAAGCCGAAAAGAGCTCGGTAAAGTTTGACAGCCCATCCACAGACCCTTAATACGGGATAAGAAGGATTCAAATGTATACTTCGCAATACCTCGAAGCTTGATTTAAAACACGTACGGCACGATGATACATGACCCCTCAGACATGGATTCCTACACACATGCTTCTACTATTTCACTAGGTCATACTTTTCCCACCTTCTCCTCTCCTCCCTTTACCCAATCATAAAATGGTATTTACATGATGACATATATTTTTCTTTTTTGAACTGTTTTAGGAAGTGGCAGTTATTGATGACTGCCAAAGGGTGGACTGTCAAAGTCGAAAAATATCACGCTACACGTTGCCATATATTCACCCCATGCGCTTGCCCACTGCACGTGCACATTCTCTCCCGTGCGTGCGGATACTCGCAGCTGCGTGATGGCACTTCCTCGGCCATGCGCTCGAGCGCGTGGTGTGTGCATTTACGGTAGAGTTTGTGTGCGTCTAGTCGGCGACTCAATCGTTACATAGTAAAACCAAAAAATAAGAATTTACTTACCGATAATTCTATTTCTCGTAGTCCGTAGTGGATGCTGGGAACTCCGTAAGGACCATGGGGAATAGCGGCTCCGCAGGAGACTGGGCACAAAAGTAAAAGCTTTAGACTAGCTGGTGTGCTCTGGCTCCTCCCCCTATGACCCTCCTCCAAGCCTCAGTTAGGATACTGTACCCGGACGAGCGTACATAATAAGGAAGGATTTTGAATCCCGGGTAAGACTCATACCAGCCACACCAATCACACCGTACAACCTGTGATCTGAACCCAGTTAACAGTATGATAAACGTAGGAGCCTCTGAAAAGACGGCTCACAACAATAAACAACCCGATTTTTTTGTAACAATAACTATATACAAGTATTGCAGACAATCCGTACTTGGGATGGGCGCCCAGCATCCACTACGGACTACGAGAAATAGAATTATCGGTAAGTAAATTCTTATTTTCTCTGACGTCCTAGTGGATGCTGGGAACTCCGTAAGGACCATGGGGATTATACCAAAGCTCCCAAACGGGCGGGAGAGTGCGGATGACTCTGCAGCACCGAATGAGAGAACTCAAGGTCCTCCTCAGCCAGGGTATCAAATTTGTAGAATTTAGCAAACGTGTTTGCCCCTGACCAAGTAGCTGCTCGGCAAAGTTATAAAGCCGAGACCCCTCGGGCAGCCGCCCAAGATGAGCCCACCTTCCTTGTGGAATGGGCTTTAACAGATTTTGGCTGTGGCAGGCCTGCCACAGAATGTGCAAGCTGAATTGTATTACAAATCCAACGAGCAATCGTCTGCTTAGAAGCAGGAGCACCCAGCTTGTTGGGTGCATACAGTATAAACAGCGAGTCAGATTTTCTGACTCCAGCCGTCCTGGAAACATATATTTTCAGGGCCCTGACTACGTCCAGCAACTTGGAGTCCTCCAAGTCCCTAGTAGCCGCAGGTACCACAATAGGTTGGTTCATGTGAAACGCTGAAACCACCTTAGGGAGAAATTGAGGACGAGTCCTCAATTCCGCCCTATCCGAATGAAATATCAGGTAAGGGCTTTTATAGGATAAAGCCGCCAATTCTGATACGCGCCTGGCTGAAGCCAGGGCTAACAGCATTACCACTTTCCATGTGAGACATTTTAAATCCACTGTGGCAAGTGGTTCGAACCAATGTGATTTTAGGAATCCCAAAACCACATTGAGATCCCAGGGTGCCACTGGAGGCACAAAGGGAGGCTGTATATGCAGTACCCCCTTTACAAAGGTCTGGACTTCAGGAATTGAAGCCAGTTCCTTCTGGAAGAAGATCGACAGGGCCGAAATTTGAACCTTAATGGATCCTAATTTTAGGCCCATAGACAATCCTGCTTGCAGGAAATGCAGGAAACGACCCAGTTGAAATTCCTCTGTAGGGGCCTTCTTGGCCTCACACCACGCAACATATTTTCGCCAAATGCGGTGATAATGTTTTGCGGTTACATCCTTCCTGGCTTTGATCAGGGTAGGGATGACTTCATCTGGAATGCCTTTTTCCTTCAGGATCCGGCGTTCAACCACCATGCCGTCAAACGCAGCCGCGGTAAGTCTTGGAACAGGCAAGGTCCCTGCTGAATCAGGTCCTTTCTTAGAGGTAGAGGCCACGGGTCCTCCGTGAGCATCTCTTGCAGCTCCGGGTACCAAGTTCTTCTTGGCCAATCCGGAGCCACGAGTATAGTTCTTACTCCTCTCCTTCTTATGATTCTCAGTACTTTTGGTATGAGAGGCAGAGGAGGGAACACATACACCGACTGGAACACCCACGGTGTTACCAGAGCGTCCACCGCTATTGCCTGAGGGTCCTTTGACCTGGCGCAATATCTGTCCAGTTTCTTGTTGAGACGGGACGCCATCATGTCCACCCTTGGTTTTTCCCAACGGTTTACAATCACTTGGAAGACTTCTGGATGAAGTCCCCACTCCCCCGGGTGGAGGTCGTGTCTGCTGAGGAAGTCTGCTTCCCAGTTGTCCACTCCCGGAATGAACACTGCTGACAGTGCTATCACATGATTTTTCGCCCAGCGGAGAATCCTTGCAGCTTCTGCCATTGCCCTCCTGCTTCTTGTGCCGCCCTGTCTGTTTACGTGGGCGACAGCCGTGATGTTGTCCGACTGGATCAATACCGGTTGACCCTGAAGCAGAGGCCTTGCTTGACTTAGGGCATTGTAAATGGCCCTTAGTTCTAGGATATTTATGTGAAGAGACGTTTCCATGCTTGACCACAAGCCCTGGAAATTTTTTCCCTCTGTGACTGCTCCCCAGCCTCTCAGGCTGGCATCCGTGGTCACCAGCATCCAATCCTGAATGCCGAATCTGCGGCCCTCTAGAAGATGAGCCCTCTGTAACCACCACAGGAGAGACACCCTTGTCCTTGGAGATAGGGTTATCCGCTGATGCATCTGAAGATGCGATCCGGACCATTTGTCCAGCAGATCCCACTGAAAAGTTCTTGCATGGAATCTTCCGAATGGAATCGCTTCGTAAGAAGCCACCATTTTTCCCAGGACTCTCGTGCATTGATGCACTGACACTTGTCCTGGTTTTAGGAGGTTCCTGACTAGCTCGGATAACTCCCTGGCCTTCTCCTCCGGGAGAAAAACCTTTTTCTGGACTGTGTCCAGAATCATCCCTAGGAACAGTAGACGTGTTGTTGGAATCAGCTGTGATTTTGGGATATTTAGAATCCACCCGTGCTGACGTAGCACTACCTGAGATAGTGCTACTCCGACCTCTAACTGCTCCCTGGACCTTGCCCTTATCAGGAGATCGTCCAAGTAAGGGATAATTAATACGCCTTCTCTTCGAAGAAGAATCATCATTTCGGCCATTACCTTGGTAAAGACCCGTGGTGCCGTGGACAATCCAAACGGCAGCGTCTGAAACTGATAATGACAGTTTTGTATCACAAACCTGAGGTACCCTTGGTGAGAAGGGTAGATTGGGACATGGAGATAAGCATCCTTGATGTCTAGAGATACCATATAGTCCCCTTCTTCCAGGTTCGCTATCACTGCTCTGAGTGACTCCATCTTGAATTTGAACCTTTTTATGTAAGTGTTCAAAGATTTTAGATTTAAAATTGGTCTCACCGAGCCGTCCGGCTTCGGTACCACAAACAGCGTGGAATAATACCCCTTTCCCTGTTGTAGGAGGGGTACCTTGATTATCACCTGCTGGGAATACAGCTTGTGAATAGCTTCCAATACTGCCTCCCTGTCGGAGGGAGACGTTGGTAGAGCAGACTTCAGGAACCGGCGAGGGGGAGACGTCTCGAATTCCAATTTGTACCCCTGTGATACTACCTGCAGGATCCAGGGGTCCACTTGCGAGTGAGCCCACTGCGCGCTGAATTTCTTGAGACGACCCCCCACCGTGCCTGAGTCCGCATGTAGAGCCCCAGCGTCATGCTGAAGACTTGGCAGAAGCGGGGGAGGGCTTCTGTTCCTGGGAAGAGGCTGCCTGGTGTAGTCTTTTTCCCCTTCCTCTGCCCCGGGGCAGAAATGAGCGGCCTTTTTCCCGCTTGCCCTTATAGGGACGAAAGGACTGAGTTTGAAAAGACGGTGTCTTTTTCTGCTGAGAGGTGACCTGGGGTAAAAAGGTGGATTTTCCAGCCGTTGCCGTGGCCACCAGGTCCGATAGACCGACCCCAAATAACTCCTCCCCTTTATACAGCAATACTTCCATATGTCGTTTGGAATCCGCATCACCTGACCACTGTCGCGTCCATAACGTTCTTCTGGCAGAAATGGACATCGCACTCACTCTAGATGCCAGGGTGCAAATATCCCTCTGTGCATCTCGCATATATAGTAATGCATCCTTTAAATGCTCTATAGTTAATAATATACTGTCCCTATCCAGGGTATCAATATTTTCAGTCAGGGAATCCGACCAAGCCACTCCAGCGCTGCACATCCAGGCTAAGGCGATTGCTGGTCGCAGTATAACACCGGTATGTGTGTATATACCTTTTAGGATATTTTCCAGCCTTCTATCAGCTGGTTCCTTGAGGGCGGCCGTATCTGGAGACGGTAACGCCACTTGTTTTGATAAGCGTGTGAGCGCCTTATCACACACCTCATTTAATTCATCTGATTCAGGAAAAACTACTGGTAGTTTTTTACCACCCCACATAATACCCTTTTTTGTGGTACTTGTAGTGTCAGAAATGTTCAATGCCTCCTTCATTGCCGTGATCATGTAACGTGTGGCCCTACTGGACATTACGTTTGTCTCCTCACCGTCGACACTGGATTCAGTATCCGTGTCTGGGTCTGTGTCGACCATCTGAGGTAACGGGCGTTTTAGCGCTCCTGACGGTGTCTGAGACGCCTGAACAGGCACTAATTGGTTTGCCGGCTGTCTCATGTCGTCAACAGTTTTTTGCAAAGTGCTGACATTGTCACGTAATTCTTTAAATACGACCATCCAATCAAGTGTCGACTCCCTAGGGGGTGACATCACTAACACAGGCAATTGCTCTGCTTCCACATCATTTTCCTCCTCATACATGTCGACACAATCGTACCGACACCCAGCACACACACAGGGAATGCTCTGATAGAGGACAGGACCCCACTAGCCCTTTGGGGAGACAGAGGGAGAGTTTGCCAGCACACACCAGAGCGCTATATATATACAGGGATAACCTTATATAAGTGTTTCTCCCTTTATAGCTGCTGTTTTATATTAGCTGCCAATAGTGCCCCCCCTCTCTTGTTTTACCCTGATTCTTGTAGCAGGACTGCAGGGGAGAGTCAGGGAGCCGTCCTTCCAGCGGAGCTGTGAAAGAAAATGGCGCTTGTGTGCTGAGGAGAAAGGCTCCGCCCCCTTCACGGCGGCCTTTTCTCCCGCTTTTTTCAGGAAAACTGGCAGGGGTTAAATGCATCCATATAGCCCAGGAGCTATATGTGATGCATTTCTTTAGCCATATAAGGTTTTTATAGTGTTTTATTGCGTCTCAGGGCGCTCCCCCCCAGCGCCCTGCACCCTCAGTGACCGGAGTGTGAAGTGTGCTGAGAGCAATGGCGCACAGCTGCAGTGCTGTGCGCTACCTTATTTGAAGACAGGAACGTCTTCTGCCGCCGCTTCTTCCGGACCTCTTCGCTCTTCTGGCTCTGTAAGGGGGCCGGCGGCGCGGCTCCGGGACCCATCCAGGCTGAACCTGTGATCGTCCCTCTGGAGCTAATGTCCAGTAGCCAAGAAGCCCAATCCACTCTGCACGCAGGTGAGTTCGCTTCTTCTCCCCTTAGTCCCACGATGCAGTGAGCCTGTTGCCAGCAGGACTCACTGAAAATAAAAAACCTATTTAAACTTTTACTTCTAAGCAGCTCAGGAGAGCCACCTAGCCTGCACCCTTCTCGTTCGGGCACAAAAATCTAACTGGGGCTTGGAGGAGGGTCATAGGGGGAGGAGCCAGTGCACACCAGCTAGTCTAAAGCTTTTACTTTTGTGCCCAGTCTCCTGCGGAGCCACTATTCCCCATGGTCCTTACGGAGTTCCCAGCATCCACTAGGACGTCAGAGAAAGTATGTTTTATAGGTAATGTTCCCCTTAATAATAACTGTAAGTCTGTTTATTGTAACTGGTCGCTGGACAGAGGAATTCCTCTTTGCATGATACGGAGGGTCAGACAGGGTTTGAGCAGTGGTGTTCGGTACCTAACTAAAGAACATTTTATTAGAAACAATCCGGTGCTGGTTAGGTAAAGATTAATCGCTCCTGCGTATAGTTATGTCTATTAGTAGTTTCTGGACATTTACTATATTTGCGGTTCATTATCCATGCGGCGGGAATCCTGAGATTCCCTCCCACCTGAGCAGTTTGATATAGTCACAGCCCACCTGTTCAAACTAACCTATGACCTTTTGTTATGATGCGAGGAGACATTCCTGTGTCCAATGAACAATGAGATTATAGGTCCCTTTGTAGCGTACTGTACGCAGTGTATATAAGGACAGCCAGCCTGGCCAGCTCGGTCTTCTCTCCACAAACGGTTTTCATCTTGACTAACTCAGAGCTGGTACCAGGACTGCGCAGCGAATCATTCCCCAGTGTGTGTAAGTTATTCTCTGTGACCATTCTAAAACTCTAACTGTATTTTGCCACGTTCTCTCTCTCTCTCATTGTATGTTATAGTTTGCAATTGTGCCGCTATTTATGTGTAGTTATTCTGCTTAGATATTGATGTTAGCCTGTAGTGTATGAACTGTTAACTGTTTTCCCCTTTTTACATAGCTAGATATTGTTAGTAAAGGTGTTGGAACCTTAGCAAGGTATTGTGTGTTTATTACATTGCTGAGGGTAATCGGAGCGTCTCAATCGCTCAAGCAGCTTTAGTATTAACAAGGTTAAGCAGCGTTATATCACTACAGTATTTCAGTAGTAAGGTTTACAGTACAAACTCAATCTTTTCAGTGTGTTGCATACAAGGTTTACTGAGTGTCATCCCGTGAGCGTCTGCGCCGCTCGTGTTCCCCTCGTGGTCACGAGCGTCCGCTACGCTGTTTGCGTAGCATTACGGTAGTCGGCCGCCTATAGCGTGCTCGACACCAAGCGTTAAGCTGTGAGCGAGCGTGCCGCATGTGCGTCTCGACCACGGCTGAGCGTCTGCTACGCTAAGTGCGTACCCTTACGGCACCCCATACGCCAATTGCGTACTGAGTCTCTTACCCATATATATTGAATTTTATAAGGTAATAAATCGGCATTATCAGGACTATATTGCTGGACTACTGAAGCCTTGGGGGGACCTGCAACATTGTGGAGAACACCTGGTCCCAGATGAGGTGCATTATGTATTTTATAATAACTTAGACTTTGGGGCTCATTCTGAGTTGGGAGCAAATCAAATTAAATCAAGTAACTTTGCACCTGGATAAACCACTGTAGGAGGTGCTGGTTTAAAATGTGCCGAGAGATGTATGCTGTGTATACACTGTGAGATAAATAAAGCTGTCCAGCATCTGTAGGCTACATGCAAAAGCAGCCAGTATTTACCCTGCATGCAAGAAAATAAATGTATTTGCACCCGTTTCATTGTGAAATGGTAGGACTATAAATAGATGGCATCAAGTCACAGTTTATTAGTTTCTGAGAAATTATGCATTTGTACATTAAATGCTAATGAAAACAACTTTATATTTTTTTATTACTGTTTCATTAAAAAAAATGTAAAAAAAAAATCTTAAGAAATGGCAACAACTTTAATGTCCTAATTTTCTTTTGACAACACCCAATGTGGGTGAGTACAGACATAAACCACATTTAAGCAAGATCAAATGTAACTGGTTCCCAGTCCAAACTGGTTATTCATTATTGGTCTTGTACAGTACAGAGGAACTGTGTAGGGCAGGTAACAATGGATCATTTCAGGACTGGCACTAAATACCTGTTACAGGCGAAGTATAAGGCACTGCAGACCACCTGTTCATAGATAGAGCAAGTGACAGACAGAAGCAGAAGATGCCGTAATCAGCTGTCAGTGAGGCACCTGTAGAGAAGGACAAACAAAACAAGTCTCTATCTGTTCTCTGTTCTTTTCACTTGCAAAGTTTTCAATAAATTTAGATGTTTTGATGTAGATTCTTTTGATTGGACAATGACACAATAATACAATGCGTATGAAGGAAGCATTCAATTCAACACAATAGACATAACTTGCCATTTGGAAATGGTGTAGGGCAGGCATGTCCAGACTCTGGCACTCCAACTGTTGAGAAACTACACATCCCAGCATGCCCTGACACAGCTTTAGCATTCTCTGACAGCAAAAATGTGTCAGGGCATGCTGGGATATGTAGTTTTACAACAGCTGGAGGGCCGCAGTTTGGACATGCCTGGTGTATGGAATCCATCCACATAAAATGTATTGCCTTGCACCCCATAGAGGTGTGCAGGAAAACCTGCAATGCTGACTGTACCGTAACTGAGCAGTATCCAGTCAGAAGGTAGACAGTAACCATGTCAACATTTATAATGTCTACACCCCATTGCCGATATAGTTCAAACTGTTGACAAGTCACATGATGGCTTCCTCAGAATGTTTACATGTTTGCAATGTTGACATCTGAACTGTCTCCATGTGACATGTCAACAGTCTGAGGATGTGGATGGTTTGGTGCTGTGGGGGGTTAGATTTAGGCTGTGTGTGTGTGTGTGTGTGTGTGTGTGTGTGTGTGTGTGTGTGTGTGTGTGTGTGTGTGTGTGGAGGGGTGGTAGGGTTAGACTGTGTGTCTTTGAGGGGGGGCAGAGGTTAGGCACTATGAGGAGGATTAGGGACAGTGATTAAGGGACTAGTATTAGGGTCAGTGAAGAAAATACTCACTGAAATGCTGCAGCGGTGACATCACCGTCGGAAATTATTCTCTAGTTACCCGGCAGAAGACGCTGGAGTGGCAGGGACCGTTTGTTGACAGTTCATCTTGTTGACTTACCATCCATGTAGACATGATTACTATTGAGATGGTCACTGCCGAGAACCTGCATGTCGACAGTTTGATCATATCGACATGACGTGCCGACAAGATATCTGTTGACCAATTGTACCCAATCCAGCTGGGCGATATGTGTGCAGCTGGGTATTAGCACACCGCCAGCAATCAAATTCTTCTTAAAGTATTTTAATGTTCTTTTTGTATTTGTTTTTTTAAATGCTTTGTCTTTATGTGACTTTGCGTGCCTGATGCCGAGTTGAACTTCTGCCAGTCTGCACAGTATACATTGTCACTATGCATGTCCACAAGAGTAGATGGACTCACATGCACCAATGCAGACTAGCTCATATCTGACATTTGGCGTTAGTACTAGAAAGGTGGAACATGTTAGGGAAGGTGCAGTCCGGTGCAGCTGAGCGCATTAAGGGAGTTCCCGTGAATGCAGCTAATGCAGAGCCTCAGAAACACACATTCATGTCTGTTAGGGGGCGCATGCTATGCCCCTGCTAAAAACACGCTGATAATCATCACCTGGAGTAATCAGACGCATATGCTGCTGATGCTGAGCCGGACGCATCTAAAGATGTATGCAGCTCTGCATGTGGCCGGGATACGTTATTTGTGAGCACATTTTTTTTTAATGTAATTTACAATTAATAAAAAAACTCTTCATTAGCCCCTATATTTTATTTCTATTGCAAATACAGACAATCCATTCATGCCCTCTGTGCCATATAGGGAACAGTACATATTACATATATATATATATATATATATATATATATATATATATAATTATATATATATATGTATATATATATATAGTGTATTCGTATAGCCGGCACTCCTCGCTTCCTTGGATCCAAGTCACCTGGTGCCTTCCTAAAGGATGCATACAGAAGTTTGTGGAAGTGATATATGGACTACGTCTGATTATTTACCTGTGAGTGCCGCCTTCACAAACTTATATATATATATGTGCATGTAATGCAAACCAAGGTATTAAAAATGAATAGAAATTTGGAACAACAAAGCCCTAATGTCCTGTGGCAGGGAAAGACAATACAATACAGGGACTGTGGATACCTGCTCATCTACACATTCTAGCTATGGTTGCCTACGCATCCTAATCAGCCGTGATGCTACACATTATACTAGCACTGTCTTCCAAAGGTTATATACGTGATACCTAAAGCTCTGTTCCAACTCACTGCCCTAGTCCAATTAATGGAAAGGGAAGGGATTTAGTACAGGGGTTATTTAAATTGCCAATCCCCTATGATTGATACGCAACGAGCCAAAGTAATTACTACTATTACACATTTCTAGCATCCTATCTGTGTATATAACACGCACTCAATAGCTGAGGGTAAGCTGCTTCTGTACTTACTCTGGGACACAGGTGAAGGGGTAGCTATGGACGTAGTATGTGTGGTGAACAGTTCAGATTTTTTACTGTTTGTCCTAATGCCCTCTAGTGCCCAACTGAGGCTCTGCAACTGTACGGTGTCCAGCAGTACTCGCTGTGATTCTGTAACCATAGCTCCATTTTCAGGTCCAAGGTTTGTAATCTGCTCTGGAGACAGTTCCTTTAAAAAGTAAATTATTTGGTCAGTTTTCCTTTATTTCAACACCTTATCCGTGCACTGTAAGCAATTATTATCTCATTCAATTGGTACTGTGATGGTTATATGTACAAAAGACACAGCAAGAAATGAACAGGTGTTAGGGAGTTGCACTTCACAATGGAATAAATGGATGGCTCAGATTACTTCCAGGTCCAGGCGGTTACTTATGTGACCGTCACTTCAGGGTCAGGCCTCTAATCTTCTGGCGTTTCAATAAGTATTTCTTCACTTACTTTCCATAACCGTAACCCAACCTCTAGTACCAAACCCTAGTCCCCTCCCCACAGTTTAACCCTCCCCGCTGCAGCCTAACCCTTATGTCGACATTCTGAGAATGACCACACTTTACCTGTCGACATTTTGAGAATGAGTACAAGGATTCTGAGAATGTCAACCCTTTGTCTGCCATCATTTTCACAATGTCGAGCAAAGCTTAGATAGAACGGTGGAGGAGTTGCAGGGGGACACACCAGTAGATGAGGACAACCAGGTAGCCAGCTGGGTCAGAAGGAAGAAAAAGAGGGGGAGGCAAAACCTGAACAAATTTGCCCGATTGGACGAAGATTCGGTGGATGGTAGTGAAGAAATGACAGAGCTGGACGAGACTGTTCCCTCTAGCAACTGGAAGAGCGGTCCCTCCAGCACTGATGGGATAAAAGAAAGAGAGTACCTAGCAGTGGCGTAACTAGAAATTTTTCTCCCCCAAGCCAAAAAATTCTTCGGCGCTCCCCCCCCCCATCCCCCATAATTGGCACTATTAAAGGGACAAACATGCGCGCGCCGCAAAAAGGGTGTGTGGCTTCGTTTGAATGGGCGCGGCTTCGCATAAAGGGGCATGGCATTGCAGGAAAAGACTACCTTATACCCCAGTTTTGCAACCTGCACGTCCAGACGTTAGCCACCACAGAAAAGAAAAATAATCCTGATTCATGCCCCTTACATTATTTGTCATTTTTCCTCCTTATAGTAATGCCCAGTATACATTATGCCACATACTGCAATGGCCCTTAGACATTATGCCACACACAATAATGCACATGACACAATATGCCCACACCGTAATGCCCCCGACACATTATGCCACACACCGTAATGCCCCCGACACATTATGACAGGAATCGCAATGCCCGTTATACATTATGCTACACACTGCAATGCCCCTGATACATTATAGCACATACAATGTCTGTGACACATTATGACACACACCGCAATGACCCTGAGACATTATACCACATACCACAATGCCCGTGATATAGTATACAACACACCGTAATGCCTGACACATTATGACACACACCGCAATGTCCGTGATACATTATGCCACACACTGCAATGACCCTGAGACATTATACCACATATCACAATGCCCGTAATATAGTATACCATACACTGTAATGCCTGTGACACATACCGCAATGCCCATTATACCCTATGCCACACACCGTAATGCCCGTTATACATTATGCCACACTGCAATGCCCGAGACATTATACCACATATCACAATGCCCGTGATATAGTATACCATACACCGTAATGCCTGTGACACATACCGCAATGCCCGTTATACCCTATGCCACACACTGCAATGCCCGTTATACATTATGCCACACTGCAATGCCCCTGAGACATTATACCACATACCACAATGCCCGTGATATAGTATGCCACACACCGTAATGCCTGTGACACATTATGACACACACCTCAATGTCCGTGATACATTATGCCACACACCGTAATACCCATTACACATTAAGTACTACAGTAAGGCTTCTAATTACTTTTAAATTACCTGCTCGTTGCCAGAGGGGTTTCATGCTTTTGGTTCCATGCACGGTGCCAGGGGTTTTCATGCTCAGGGTGTCATGCTCGTTGCCAGGGGTTTCATGCACTGGGTGTCATGCTCGTTGCCAGAGGTTTCATGCACTGGGTGTCATGCTCGTTGCTAGGGGGTAGTGCTTGTTGCTAGGGCTGTGCTCCCAGTGCCACATATGCCCCCAGTGCCAGATATTCCCCCACAGTGCCAGGTACTCACATGCCCCCAGTACCAAATATAGCCCCCCCCCATGTGCCAGGTACACATATACCCCCCCAGTGCCACATATGCCCCCAGTGCCAGATATTCCCCCACAGTGCCAGGTACTCACATGCCCCCAGTGCCAAATATAGCGCCCCCCCATGTGCCAGGTACACATATACCCCCCCAGTGCCACATATGTCCCCAGTGCCAGATATTCCTCCACAGTGCCAGGTACTCACATTCCCCCAGTGCCAAATATAGCCCCCCCCATGCGCCAGGTACACATATACCCCCCCAGTGCCACATATGCCCCCTCAGTGCCACATATGCCCCCGAAGTACAAAATATGCTCCCCCTCCCCCGAATTTGCTCCCCCAGTGCCAGTTAAATTTCCCCAAGCTCCCCCCCCCCCACCCCGCGCTCCCACGCTGTTTTGTGATGGAGGGACACGGAGGGCACAGCGCGCGCCTCTCCTGTGTCCCTCCTGGGTCTCCGGCGGGTCTGTTAAAGGAAGTGCCGGTTCGTGAGCCAATCAGAGCTCACGAACGGCACTTCATTTATTAGACCAGCCGGAGACCCAGGAGGGACACAGGAGAGGCGCGCGCTGTGCCCTCCGTGTCCCTCCATCACAGCAGCGGTGGGAAGGAGGGCGAGGAGACAGCAGATTGACATGCGGATGCTCGTCCACATGTCAATCTGCGCTAAATCAGTGGCGGTGCCCCCGCAGCCCTGCGTCCCCAAGCAACCGCGAGGGCTGCGGGGGCAGTAGTTACGCCACTGGTACCTAGCCAGATTGTGTTGGTAAGGGATTCTATTAAAAGGTAGACAGATAGGGCAATCTGCTACCAGGACCGTGATTGTCATACAGTCTGTTGTCTCCCGAGTGCTCGGGTATGGCACATCGCAGACCGGGTAGAAAGATTGTTGGGAGGGCCTGGGAACAACCCGGCGGTCTTGGTGCACGTTGGCACCAACGACAAAGTTAGAAGTAGATGGGATGTCCTTAAAACAGATTATAGGGACTTAGGCCAGAAACTAAAGGCAAGGACATCTAAGGTAATATTCTCCAAAATATTACCTGTGCCACGCCCTAGCCCAGGGAGGCAGAGGGAGATTAGGGAGGTAAATGTGTGCCTTAGAGACTGGTGTAGGAAACGAGGGTATTGCCAAAACACTAATGACGATTATGGGTTATCAATACCGCATATAGAAAATTATGTCCCTAGCACAAGGGGGAATACTTATCTTAATTGTATGTATGTGAACGCTAGAAGCCTTACAGGAAAGAAGGGGGAACTAGAAGTCCTTGCAGCAAGCAAACAGTATGATATTGTAGGCATTACTGAAACTTGGTGGGACAAATCTCATGATTGGACCGTTACTCTGGAGAGTTACTGTATATGCTGTTCAGGAGAGACAGATTAAACAAATGGGTGGAGGGATATGTCTTTATATAAAGCCGTTTTTAAAACCTGATATACGGGAAGATATTTACAAGGGATCTGTAAATACTGTTGAGATGTTATGGGTAGAAATTGCATGCAGGGGAAAGAGAACAAAAAAGATAGTATTAGGGCTATGCTACATGCCGCCAGGTATAAATGTGTCTGATGAAGAATTGTTACTTAAACAAATTGAAAAAGCATCAGGATTAGGATACATAATAGTGATGGGAGATTTTAACTATCTGGAGATTACTTGGACAAATTATTCATGTGATACTGCTAGGGGTAATAGGTTTTTAAACACACTAAATTATAACTGCTTACTTCAACTAATCGAGGAACGACCTAGGTACAATGCAATTTTAGACCTGGTATTAACAAATAATGGGGAATTAATATCAAATATTAGTAGGGGAGCACATGGGAAACAGTGACCACAATATGGTCACATTCAATATCAGTTTTCAGAAGCAGTCCTATATAGGCTCAACTAGGACTCTATACTTTAGCAAAGCCAACTTTGGCATGTTGGGGGATGCTCTAAGTGACATTGAATGGGAAATTTTGTTTCAAGGAAAAAATACTACGGAATAATGGGAGGTATTAAAAATGCTGCTCGATAATTATACTCGTAAATTTATTCCCATGGGCAGCATACAAAGGACTAATAATTCAAAACCAATGTGACTTAACAAAAAGATTAAGGAACTAATGGGCAAAAAGAGACGAGCATTCAAAAAATGTAAATCAGATAGGAAAGCGGAGTCATTCCAGTACTATAAGGATTATAACAAAATATGCAAAAAAGAAATAAGCGGCTAAAATAGAAACTGAAAAACTAGTAGCAATGGAAAGTACATCAAACCCCCAAAAAGTTTTTCAAATAAATCAACAGCAAAAGAGGGAGTATAGGCCCTTTAAAAGACAAGTTGGACGTCTTAATCAAAGACGATACTGACATAGCGGAAAATTAAATGATTTTTTCTCATCTGTATTCACAAGAGAGGACCAGATAGCAGGATTTACACATAACCTCAGCAATGATAATGTCCCACTGCTAAGTGCTTATTTAAGAGAGGAAGTAGTCTGTGACCAATTAAAAATAATTAAGATTAATAAATCACCTGCTCCTGACGGAATTCACCCTAGGGTTACAATGGAACTACACACCGAACTAGCAAGACCGGTATTTTTGATCTTCAATGACTTGCTTACATCAGGCATGGTTCCCAAAGACTGGTGTATAGTGGAAGTAGTGCCGATATTAAAAAAGGGAAATAAATCTGAACCGGGTAACTATAGAACAGTTAGTCTTACATCTATAGTTGGGAAAGTACTGGAAGGTATTTTAAGGAATAGTATACAGAATTTCCTTGAAGCCAATAAGGTTATTATTAGGAACCAACATGGATTTGTGAAGGATAGATCTTGTCAAACAAACTTGTTAGGCTTTAATGAAACAGCGCGAACATAGACCAGGGTAAGGAGGTGGATGTAATCTTTTTAGACTTTGCTAAAGCTTTCGACACAGTACCGCACATGAGACTTATCTATAAGTTACAAGAACTGGGGTTAGGGAGCACAATTTGCACTTGGGTTAGAAATTGGTTAGATAATGGGGAGCACCAAGTTGTGGTAATGGAACTTTTTCAAATTGGACTGAAGTACTAAGTGGGGTGCCACAAGGGTCTGTACTTGGACCACTATTGTTCAACATTTTCATAATTGATCTAGCAGTAGGTCTAGAGAGCATGGTGTCACCTTTTGCAGACGATACCAAACTGTGTAAGGTTATAAATTCAGAGGGAGATACTGAGTCTCTTCAGAACGACTTTTTCAAACTGGAAGCGTGGGCAGCAAAATGGAGAATGAGGTTCAATATAGACAAGTGTAAGGTAATGCACTTTGATAGCAAGAACAAAAATACCATCTACACCCTAAATGGGGTAAAATTAGGGTATTCTGTACTGTAAAAAGGCTTAGGCGTTCACATAGATAACAAACTTAGCAGCAGTACCCAAATAACGATTGCAGCAAAGAAGGCAAACAAGGGATTAGTATGCATTAATCGGGGAATTGATGCAAGGGACGAGAGTGTTATACTCCCATTATATAAATCACTAGTGAGGCCACATCTTGAATACTGTGTGCAATTTTGGGTACCATACTACAAAAAGGATATCCTGGAACTAGAAAAGGTTCAGAGGCGGGTGACCAAACTGATCAAGGGGTGGAGACACCTGAATACGAGGAAAGGCTTGCTATGCTAGGCATATTTACATTGGAAAAGAGGAGATTAAGAGGGGAAATGATTAACCTTTACAAATATAGAAGGGGACAATACACAGAGCTTGCGGATTATCTGTTTTTGATAAAATCTACACAAAGGACACGTGGACATCCGCTCAGGTTGGAGGAGAAGAGATTTCACACACAGAGGTGAAAAGGTTTCTTCACAGTAAGGACAATATGTATTTGGAATTCCTTGCCTGAGAGGGTAGCAAAGGCAGACTCGGTCAATACTTTTAAGAATGGGCTAGATAAATTCCTAATGGATAAGGATATACAGCGTTATGGTGGGTAGATCACGCACTATAGTAAAAAAAAAAAAAGGAATAAAAATAACGTCCGTCATCCACAGCAGATAAAATTAGTCCTAAAAATAATACAGCGTAGGAGACCACAAATAGGTTTAACTCGATGGACAAATGGTCTCTTTTCAACCTCTGAAACTATGTTACTATGTTACACACCTCCTTTCCAAGCGTTATTAAGTGAATGCAGCACCTGATTGGTCCATCCAGTACTGCATTTAACACACACCTCCTTTCCAAGTGCGAATAAGTGAATGCAGCACCTAATTGGTCCATCCTGTACTGCATTCCGCACACACCTCCTTTCCAAGCGCGAATAAATGAATGCAGCACCTGAGTGGTCCATCCAGTACTGCATTCAGCACACACCTCCTTTCCAAGCGTGAATAAGTGAATGCAGCACCTGAGTGGTCCATCCAGTACTGCATTCCGCACACACCTCCTTTCCAAGTGCGAATAAGTGAATGCAGCACCTGAGTGGTCAATCCAGTACTGGATTCAGCACACACCTCCTTTCCAAGTGCGAATAAATGAATGCAGCACCAGAATGGTCCAACCAGTACTGCATTCAGCACACACCTCCTTTCCAAGTGTGAATAAGTGAATGCAGCACCTGATTGGTCCATCCAGCACTGCATTCCGCACTCACCTCCTTTCCAAGCATGAATAAGTGAATGCAGCACCTGAGTGCTCCATCCAGCACTGCATTCAGCACACACCTCCTTTCCAAGTGCGAATAAGTGAATGCAGCACCAGAATGGTCCATCCAGTACTGGATTCAGCACACACCTCCTTTCCAAGCATGAATAAGTGAATGCAGCACCAGAATGTTCCATCCAGTACTGCATTCAGCACACACCTCCTTTCCAAGTGTGAATAAGTGAATGCAGCACCTGATTGATCCATCCAGCACTGCACTCCGCACACACTTCCTTTCCAAGCGCGAATAACTGAATGCAGCACCTGATTGGTCCATACAGCACTGCACTCCGCACACATCTCCTTTCCAAGCGCGAATAACTGAATGCAGCACCTGATTGGTCCATCCAGCACTGCATTCCGCACACACCTCCTTTCCAAGCGCAAATAAATGAATGCAGCACCTGAGTGGTCCATCCAGCAATGCATTCAGCACACACCTCCTTTCCAAGTGTGAATAAGTGAATGCAGCACCAGAATGGTCCATCCAGTACTGGATTCAGCACACACCTCCTTTCCAAGCATGAATAAGTGAATGCAGCACCTGAGTGGTCCATCCAGTACCGCATTCAGCACACACCTCCTTTCCAAGTGTGAATAAGTGAATGCAGCACCAGAATGGTCCATCCAGTACTGGATTCAGCACACACCTCCTTTCCAAGCATGAATAAGTGAATGCAGCACCTGAGTGGTCTATCCAGTACTGCATTCAGCACACACCTCCTTTCCAAGTGCGAATAAGTGAATGCAGCACCAGAATGGCCCATCCAGTACTGGATTCAGCACACACCTACTTTCCAAGCATGAATAAGTGAATGCAGCACCTGAGTGGTCCATCCAGTACTGGATTCAGCACACACCTCCTTTCCAAGCATGAATAAGTGAATGCAGCAGCTGAGTGGTCTATCCAGTACTGCATTCAGCACACACCTCCTTTCCAAGTGCGAATAAGTGAATGCAGCACCAGAATGGCCCATCCAGTACTGGATTCAGCACACACCTCCTTTCCAAGCATGAATAAGTGAATGCAGCACCAGAATGTTCCATCCAGTACTGCATTCAGCACACACCTCCTTTCCAAGTGTGAATAAGTGAATGCAGCACCTGATTGATCCATCCAGCACTGCACTCCGCACACACTTCCTTTCCAAGCGCGAATAACTGAATGCAGCACCTGATTGGTCCATACAGCACTGCACTCCGCACACATCTCCTTTCCAAGCGCGAATAACTGAATGCAGCACCTGATTGGTCCATCCAGCACTGCATTCCGCACACACCTCCTTTCCAAGCGCAAATAAATGAATGCAGCACCTGAGTGGTCCATCCAGCAATGCATTCAGCACACACCTCCTTTCCAAGTGTGAATAAGTGAATGCAGCACCAGAATGGTCCATCCAGTACTGGATTCAGCACACACCTCCTTTCCAAGCATGAATAAGTGAATGCAGCACCTGAGTGGTCCATCCAGTACCGCATTCAGCACACACCTCCTTTCCAAGTGTGAATAAGTGAATGCAGCACCAGAATGGTCCATCCAGTACTGGATTCAGCACACACCTCCTTTCCAAGCATGAATAAGTGAATGCAGCACCTGAGTGGTCTATCCAGTACTGCATTCAGCACACACCTCCTTTCCAAGTGCGAATAAGTGAATGCAGCACCTGATTGGTCCATCCAGTACTGGATTCAGCACACACCTACTTTCCAAGCATGAATAAGTGAATGCAGCACCTGAGTGGTCCATCCAGTACTGGATTCAGCACACACCTCCTTTCCAAGCATGAATAAGTGAATGCAGCACCTGAGTGGTCTATCCAGTACTGCATTCAGCACACACCTCCTTTCCAAGTGCGAATAAGTGAATGCAGCACCAGAATGGCCCATCCAGTACTGGATTCAGCACACACCTCCTTTCCAAGCATGAATAAGTGAATGCAGCACCTGAGTGGTCTATCCAGTACTGCATTCAGCACACACCTCCTTTCCAAGTGCGAATAAGTGAATGCAGCACCAGAATGGCCCATCCAGTACTGGATTCAGCACACACCTCCTTTCCAAGCATGAATAAGTGAATGCAGCACCAGAATGTTCCATCCAGTACTGCATTCAGCACACACCTCCTTTCCAAGTGTGAATAAGTGAATGCAGCACCTGATTGATCCATCCAGCACTGCACTCCGCACACACTTCCTTTCCAAGCGCGAATAACTGAATGCAGCACCTGATTGGTCCATACAGCACTGCACTCCGCACACATCTCCTTTCCAAGCGCGAATAACTGAATGCAGCACCTGATTGGTCCATCCAGCACTGCATTCCGCACACACCTCCTTTCCAAGCGCAAATAAATGAATGCAGCACCTGAGTGGTCCATCCAGCAATGCATTCAGCACACACCTCCTTTCCAAGTGTGAATAAGTGAATGCAGCACCAGAATGGTCCATCCAGTACTGGATTCAGCACACACCTCCTTTCCAAGCATGAATAAGTGAATGCAGCACCTGAGTGGTCCATCCAGTACTGCATTCAGCACACACCTCCTTTCCAAGTGTGAATAAGTGAATGCAGCACCAGAATGGTCCATCCAGTACTGGATTCAGCACACACCACCTTTCCAAGCATGAATAAGTGAATGCAGCACCTGAGTGGTCTATCCAGCACTGCATTCAGCACACACCTCCTTTCCAAGTGCGAATAAGTGAATGCAGCACCAGAATGGCCCATCCAGTACTGGATTCAGCACACACCTCCTTTCCAAGCATGAATAAGTGAATGCAGCACCTGATTGGTCCATCCAGCACTGCATTCCGCACACACCTCCTTTCCAAGTGCGAATAAGTGAATGCAGCACCAGAATGGCCCATCCAGTACTGGATTCAGCACACACCTGCTTTCCAAGCATGAATAAGTGAATGCAGCACCTGAGTGGTCCATCCAGTACCGCATTCCGCACACACCTCCTTCCCAAGCACCACTAGAACAGCTCCTGTCCTACAGCGCTGTAATCTCCTTTTCTACACTTTCTACACGTTCACACTGGTAAACATTATGGTGGCTGTATACAAGAAGAACTCTAAGTGATATTGAGACAATCTGCACAGAGTAGTCTGCTCGATAAACAAAATACCTATTAAAAGTGTCTCTCCGGTACACTTAATATAGACAGAAGGTAAATATAGGCGGTACCCGTTACACAGAGCGCCAAGGTTTCATTGCCTTGAAAAAGAACCTAAGGACAGGTTCGAAACGCATTGGCAAAGTGTGAACAGTGCATCCCGAAACTTCTGCTTTGGAGACGTGGGGGACCGGACCTTTGCCAGGAACTTATCCCAGATCGTCCACCCGGGGAGACCAGACTGGTGATATATTAATGAGCTTTGGTTGAGAACTGTTTTCCACCGGTTCTCATACCTTTCTGGTAATTGTGCAGTCTTTTCACAGCACCAATAGCACTCAGGATTTCACTGTTCTATGTTTTATACTATTTGTATTCATTGTGTCTATATGTGTGATTACAATTACTGTACCACACATGTTGTATCATCTGTTTTCTCCCCATGTGCTGATGGTACAGGAGTAGGAGAAGACATTCTTGGAAAAATTATTCCACGTATGAAAGGGATGTATTATTGAGCTTTATATATCCTATACATATTCAATTAGCCTGTTGGTTTGTGTGGCGCTCTGTGTAACGGGTACCGCCTATATTTACCTTCTCTCATTATGGTGGCTGTGATCGTTTAATATCAGTACTTACTCACTAAAACATCATTTAAAATGTTTCCATGTTTTGTTGAACTTATACAGTACATTATAAGTAAATTGCATATACACGGTCGAGTCACATTATTATGACCACCAGCGGGTTCACTACGGCTGGCCGGCGGTCGGGCTCCCGGCGACCAGCATCCCGGCGCCGGGAGCCCGACCGCCGGCTTACCGACAGCTTGGCGAGCGCAAATGAGCCCCTTGCGGGCTCGCTGCGCTCGCCACGCTACGGGCACGGTGGCGCGCTACGCGCGCCACACTATTTTATTCTCCCTCTATGGGGGTCGTGGACCCCCACGAGGGAAAATAAGTGTCGGTATGCCGGCTGTCGGGCTCCCGGCGCCGGTATACTGAGCGCCGGGAGCCCGACCGCCGGCAAACAGAAGACCACCCCCACCAGCTACTGGCTAGAGTAACCGCCGTGTGCAGCACAAACAACCGCTACATGGGCTTAGACTGACTCAATACGGTGCTGGCAGGGTGGCACAGGTACATTTCGACGGTGAGCTGCTCCACTCTAGCGTGTCGGTCAGCCCTCACGCACCTTCGTAGCCGACGTTCATCTATCACAGTGGTTCTCAACCGCAGTCCTCAAGTACCCCCAACAGTTCATGTTTTCCAGGTTTCCTCACAGGATTGCAAGTGAAATTATTTGCTCCACCTGTGGGTCTTTTAAAATGTGTCAGTGAGTAATGAATACACCTGTTCAACTGCTAGGTGACCTGGAAAACATGAACTGTTGGGGGTACTTGAGGACCGAGGTTGAGAACCAATGAACTATCACAACAATGGTATGTGGTGCTCCGCAGTTTCCACGTCGGTTATTCACAATGGTGCTATCTGTCCAGTCACTATACACCTTCACCACAGCAGCACGCGAACAGGTCACAAACTAAGCTGTTTCAGAAATACTGCCACCCTTGGCTCAAAAGCCGATAATCATCCCTTTTTGCAACTCGAATATATCTCCCCTTTTACCCATGACAGCAACAAGTGATATGTGTGCAGACGGCCTATCGCACACCTTATATACCCACCAAGCCAGCGCACAACATGTGATGTACTTCATGGGCTACGCGCTGCCGACGTCAAATGTAGAAGGTGGTCATAATAATGTGACTCACCCGCGTAAAACATCTACTTCATGAAGAAAAAAAAATCACTTTTCAAATTGTTACCTTAAATGTCTCCGCTGGTATAAGTTTAATAGCTGCTGGCTGGATATAAGGCATTAGTCTTGGATCAAGTGCCTTGAAATCTTCTTTACTCAAAGCAGCTTGAAAAGAGAGAAGCATATAGAACAGGAATGTTTATAATTGCCTGCAAAATGTTATTTGCATGTGTTGCGTTCAGCTCTACGAAAACCAGAGTGAGTAAAGTGCCATGTACAGCTGTGATCTCCACACGTGCTCTCTGTAATACAGTTCTACATCTGTTTATTTCTAAACATTGCAGCAAGTGACCTCACCTACCTGCAATGTAGCCAACATCATTCACGATAAAATGGCCCCATGTTTCTGGCCTTCCATAAATCATCTCTGTTTTTTTCTTAAAGGCTTGCAAAACGTTCAGGTTGCAGGGAAGAGATCCAATTCTAGAAATAATGGTGCTGAGGAAGACAGACCAAATATTATACATTATGTTCAATTATTTAGTGGTAGTGAGTGGTTCGCTCCAGAATCACAAGGTTTACCAGTATATCCCTATGTTGAAGGCTGTGCAAAAAATTGCTGACCTGTACTTTAGTGCTTTGTGGGGTCACCCAAAAGTTAATATATTTTGTTATAGGCACTATGCGGTGGTTGAATAGATCAGAGAAAGTAGATGTCACTAATTATGAAAAAGTACCAAAAGGTTCTTAACTCAACTCGTGAGAAGTCAGTTTCATTTATAGTTTTAGCTATGCCTCCTAATTTACAGCTAGAGCATTATTCATGTATACTAACACTCCATCAGTCAGGAAAAGTGCCGACCTTTAATTCTCTTCCGTCATCCCTGTTCTTGTTCCCTTATACATCTCTTTTCCTTGCTCAGTTTACGTTCATAGCATTGTCATTGCTCTGAAAGCATCTAAGTGTAAAGGGGCCTATAAATCAACAATCACTTGAAGCAATTCTGCATTTCACATATGGGTTGAGTATAAAAAAAACAACAACAATGTTTGGGGTTCACCAATTGGCGATTCCAACAAAGAAGTGATCGGAATTGGTTTATCAAGTTGTCCAACAGGGATGCAGTTAATTTTCCAGCGGTTAGGATCCCGGCAGTTAGGATACCGACGCAGGAATCCCAACTGCTGACAATACTGACAGCTGGAATCCCGACTCACAGGGGCTATTCCCACTTGTGGGTGTCCACGACACCCGTAGAGTGGGAATGGAACCTGTGGCGAGCGCAATGAGCCACAGAGCTCGTAGCATGGTGAGCGCAGAGTGGCGAGCACAGCGAGCCCACAAGGGGACTCTTTGCGCTCACCCCTTTGCAGGTATACTGACGGCCGGGATGCCGTTGTCGGTATACTGTAATGACACCAGACCACTGAGGTCACAGGAGTAAGGAAACCCCATTTTTGCTGCCAAAACCCCCCCAGAATCCGCCTGGCTATGTGAGTGCACTTGCACCTCACACAAACCCCTACAACCTAATTATAGGACTGACATCTATAAGTGAAGTAGGGGTAAGTGACATTCATTCCCTTCTGTTACGGAACTATAGCCACATCATTATACACTGCTCAAAAAAATAAAGGGAACACTAAAATAACACATCCTAGATCTGAATGAAATATTCTTATTAAATACTTTGTTCTTTACATAGTTGAATGTGCTGACAACAAAATCACACAAAAATTATCAATGGAAATCAAATTTATTAACCCATGGAGGTCTGGATTTGGAGTCACACTCAAAATTAAAGTGAAAATAACACACTACAGGCTGATCCAACTTTGATGTAATGTCCTTAAAACAAGTCAAAATGAGGCTCAGTAGTGTGTGTGGCCTCCACGTGTCTGTATGACCTCCCTACAACGCCTGGGCATGCTCCTGATGAGGTGGCGGATGGTCTCCTGAGGGATCTCCTCCCAGACCTGGACTAAAGCATCCGCCAACTCCTGGACAGTCTGTGGTGCAACGTGGCGTTGGTGGATGGAGCGAGACATTATGTCCCAGATGTGCTCAATTGGATTCAGGTCAGGAGAACGGGCGGGCCAGTCCATAGCATCAATGCCTTCATCTTGCAGGAACTGCTGACACACTCCAGCCACATGAGGTCTAGCAGTGTCTTGCATTAGGAGGAACCCAGGGCCAACCGCACCAGCATATGGTCTCACAAGGGGTCTGAGGATCTCATCTCGGTACCTAATGGCAGTCAGGCTACCTCATGGAGGGCTGTGCGGCCCCCCAAAGAAATGCCACCCCACACCATTACTGACCTACTGCCAAACCGGTCATGCTGGAGGATGTTGCAGGCAGCAGAATGTTCTCCTTGGCGTCTCCAGACTCTGTCACATCTGTCACATGTGCTCAGTGAGAACCTGCTTTCATCTGTGAAGAGCACAGGGCACCAGTGGCGAATTTGCCAATCTTGGTGTTCTCTGGCAAATGCCAAACGTCCTGCACGGTGTTGGGCTGTAAGCACAACCCCCAATTGCGGACGTCGGGCCCTCATACCACCCTCATGGAGTCTGTTTCTGATCGTTTGAGTAGACACTTGCACATTTGTGGCTTGCTGGAGGTTATTTTGCAGGGCTCTGGCAGTGCTCCTCCTGTTCCTCCTAGCACAAAGGCGGAGGTAGCGGTCCTGCTGCTGGGTTGTTGCCCTCCTACGGCTTCCTCCACGTCTCCTGATGTACTGGCCTGTCTCCTGGTAGCGCCTCCATGCTCTGGACACTATGCTGACAGACACAGCAAACCTTCTTGCCACAGCTCGCATTGATGTGCCATCCTGGATGAGCTGCACTACCTGAGCCACTTGTGTGGGTTGTAGACTCCGTCTCATGCTACCACTAGAGTGAAAGCACCGCCATCTTTCAAAAGTGACCAAAACATCAGCCAGAAAGCATAGGAGTTGAGAAGTGTCTGTGGTCACAACCTGTAGAACAACTCCTTTATTGGGGGTGTCTTGCTAATTGCCTATAATTTCCACCTGTTGTCTATTCCATTTGCACAACAGCATGTGAAATTGATTGTCAATCAGTGTTGCTTCCTAAGTGGACAGTTTGATTTCACAGAAGTGTGATTGACTTGGAGTTACATTGTGTTTCTTAAGTGTTCCCTTTATTTTTTTGAGCAGTGTATAATAGGAACTTCAGAACTGCATCTATACATTGGATTATTGGATAGAGACACCTACCCACTGAGGAAATCATAGCACCATTAAAGGGCCTATTTCTATAGATATATACCTACTGTGCTTATTATATACAGAACCATACTGGAATTTGCACATCCGTATATTTAATTTTTTTATTTTACTTTTCAATATGTTCTCTTTTAATGATTGTATGGTGTTTCTACACTGTATACCGATATTAGGATTTTTTGAGTAGTATATTTATATGCTTTTTGCTGACTAATAATTTGAATAAATTTTACCTCACATTCAAGGAATACTTTGTATTTACTCATTATTATTACTGTTGTTATAATGCACGACAGTCATATGGTAGGGAATTTCTGTTTTTAGTATTATCATATACACACAAGCTCAGCCCCCCAACATATAGTATTTCTAATCTCATAGAGGCTCTTATCTATGACCATGTTAGAAGAAGACGTACCGGAACTCCAATGTGTCCATCTGATCTACCTGCTCCTGACTAGCACTACATATACACGCTCCCAGTCCAGCCAGCTGATAGCTCTTCATGTCTTTTATTGATATTGCAGAATCATTCAGAAACCCATGGAGTATAGACTTTGCCTGTAAAGATTATAGAACTAATTCATATACCCTGGGATGATGATGATGATGAAGATGATGATGATGATAATAATAATAATAATAATAATAATAATAATATTAATTGAACTATTATGAATTACAATATTTCTTTTTCAGAAGTTAGATATCCAAAAATATATTTTCAGAGATGTTTGAATGGGTATTTCCACTATTATGCAACAACAGAATAGTAGAATTAGATATTGGAAGTCAACAAGGACTCCCGTATTGGTGGACAGCTTGATTATTTTCAGAGGCCTCACTTGTGGCGTAGAAGCATCAAATCACATTATGAGCTTATACCACTAGTATGAAATGCTGATAGAGCTGAAACAGTATTGTATCTATAGCAACAGATTAATTAGGTTGGTGGTAAGAGTAGGCATTACACCTGCGGCTCCTAAACTGGGTGCCAGGTGTGCCATTGGTTGGTGGTCCAGGACTAAATCAAATTATTTATGGTCAATCTCACAGGTAAAACCAGTGATAGTGGCTGCCAATCATAAGATATATGGATAAGCAGAAATGTGACCACATGTCCGCCACCACAGAACTGAACCTAAGGATAACAAGTACACACAATTTACTTACATTTATTTATTTTTGCTGAATTTCTCAATAAGAAACTTTTGGCCTAATGGGGGTGCTTGGAGATAAATGCTGACACTCTAGGGTGCCGCTACTCAAGAAAGTTTGGGAACCAATGAGTTACGCTGATCACAAGGATTGTATGAGGGACGAGCCAAAGCTCGCCAGCTTCACCAAAATGCTATATAGCCATAGGCTTAACATGTCGACCCATTTGGAAAGACAACCGAGAAAAAAAAAATAAACAAATATAAAGTACTTTTTTTGGATGAGAAACTGTGAGGGAAGGAAATGTAATCCTTCTGTAACCACATCATTCTGCTCCCAACCCCAACTGAAGCAGAAATTGCAGTGGCTGCAACTTTATGATGGTGCATAGGGGGCACAAACACAATTTTCCTAAGGAGCAAGGCATTGCTAGTTACTGTGGTATTAGTGACTGTATTATCTGTTATTTGTGCCTGTCAGGGTGTACTGTATGTGCTTGTTTATGTACATGGGTGGTCATTCCGAGTTGTTCGCTTGTTGCCGATTTTCGCTATGCTGCGATTTGTTGCTAAATGCGCATGCGCATGGTACACAGGGCGCATGCGCTAAGTTATTTAACACAAAACTTAGTAGATTTGCTGGTGTTCGAACGACGCTTTTCAGTCGCACTGCTAATCGGTCAATGATTGACAGGAAAGGGGCGTTTCTGGGTGATAACTGAGCGTTTTTTACGGGAGTGTGCTAAAAACCGCAGGTGTGTCAGGGAAAAACGCGGGAGTGTCTGGAGAAACGGGGGAGTGGCTGGCCGAACGCAGAGCGTGTTTGTGACGTCAAACCAGGAACTAAACGGACTGAGCTGATCGCAATCTAGGAGTAGGTCTGGAGCTACTCAGAAACTGCAAAGAATTATTTAGTAGCAGTTTTGCTAATCTTTCGTTCGCTATTCTGCTAAGCTAAGATACACTCCCAGAGGGCGGCGGCCTAGCGTGTACAATGCTGCTAAAAGCAGCTAGCGAGCGAACAACTCGGAATGAGGGCCTTGGTGGAATTGATGACACCAGTTCCCAGATCTTTCCAGTACAGTTCATGGAGTTGTGCATGATATAACCATGCTGTAATGAGCGTAAGTTGAAAAGATTCTATGAAGAAATTGTAGCTCAGCTCCTAGGCACTTTAAGAAACTGATTATTATTATTATTATTATTATTATTATTATTATTAGCAGTTTCTTATATAGCGCAGCAAATTCCGTTGCGCTTAACAATTAGAACAACAGTTATAGAACAAAACTGGGCAAAGACAGACAGATATAGAGGTAGGAAGGCCCTGCTCGCAAGCTTAAAATTTATAGGAATAGGCATTGATACACAAGGATAGATGCTACCTATTGCATAATGGTCCATCAGATTGCTAGGTTCTTAATGGGTTATATGATATGATCACCCAGCAATGTTGGAAGACATAATATGTGTGGTTATAGGATGGTGCTTTGATAACAGCCAAACATACACAGTATTACAGACAGTAACAACAACTGTGTCATCTACTACATAACAGAACGGGAAATATCCTGACTCACAATGCACAGATAGATATATTTACTATACTTAGATTTTTTAAGACCTCAATATAGATGCTCTTTTAAACTGCCCAAATGTGCAATTGCTGTGGTGCGGGCTACATTGTCTAGGTAGACATGCATTAGTTTGGCAGTTACAAACAATAGAGGGTCGACAGGTTTAAAAGGACTGACATGACAATGGTCGACACAAAAAAAAAATTATTGACACATTTTTGTCCAAATCTTGTATATTTCAAGTTCTGTGACCACATGCTCTGCTACAGCTTAGCTCTCCACTACTCCCGATTGTAGTGGATAGTAAATGAAGCAAATGTTGGAAAAACATGTGAAAACTCAACAATGTGTGTGTTGACCACATGACGACCTAATGCATGTCGACCATATGGGGTCAACCTACTGACTGTTGACGTAGATAGTGTAGATCTATCGTCCAGATACCAGCCGGGATATACTCAGGCAAAAAACAATGGTCAGCAACAGAGAAGTTAATTGCTCAGAAAGGGAAGCCATAGCTGTGTTATCATGCAAACACTAAAGTGATGACAGGAAATGCTTCCTACAAGATGGAAGCTGAGGTGAAGGATGGCTCAGCTAACGTGGTTAATGGTTTCATATATACCAATGCTCAATGTGTCAGGTGCATCTGATTTGGAAAGCAGCTGGATTCATTCCTGACATTACTCGCCCATCTAGGGAAGCTTCCTCCAGGCGATCTACTGCATAACTAGGTTTGTCGGAACGGACCTCGTGGAAATTCTTCAACAACTTGGGTCATGTAAGATGGCCTTATGAACACGTACAGCAAATACTAAGTACTGGAGGCTAACTCAATACTGGAGACCATTGCTATTAATGAATGTAGGACCTGATGGATTTAATAATGTCAGGTATCTCTAGAATTTGGATTTACGGTTATTTATATAAAGCCCATTGTTAAATAGGGTAAATGTCTTTTTTAGCGATACATCAGTTGCTTCTTACACCAAAAAGAAAACATATTGTTTTCTATTTTGGTTGAACACAGAAGTGATTAAATAATGCATATGGCAAACAAACTCACCTGACGCACAGTCCATTCTGTCTGCTGAGTAAGTGCAGCAACCATATCTATAGAGGACAGGTCCAGCTCGTCCAGCTCATTGACACTTAGAGCGGTGGCAATCCGTCCCAACGATGTGATATGATAACATTTCCATTCTGACACCGGACCCCAAACCTTTTAGAGTAAGGTTTGATTATACCAGAAACAGACATTCATTATTATTAATACATGTGAAATAATAAGAATTTACTCACCGGTAATTCTATTTCTCGTAGTCCGTAGTGGATGCTGGGGACTCCGTCAGGACCATGGGGAATAGCGGCTCCGCAGGAGACAGGGCACAAAATTTAAAAGTTTGACCACTAGGTGGTGTGTACTGGCTCCTCCCCCTATGACCCTCCTCCAAGCCTCAGTTAGGATACTGTGCCCGGACGAGCGTACACAATAAGGAAGGATTTTGAATCCCGGGTAAGACTCATACCAGCCACACCAATCACACCGTACAACTTGTGATCTGAACCCAGTTAACAGTATGATAACGTAGGAGCCTCTGAAAAGATGGCTCACAACAATAAACAACCCGATTTTTTTGTAACAATAACTATGTACAAGTATTGCAGACAATCCGCACTTGGGATGGGCGCCCAGCATCCACTACGGACTACGAGAAATAGAATTACCGGTGAGTAAATTCTTATTTTCTCTGACGTCCTAGTGGATGCTGGGGACTCCGTCAGGACCATGGGGATTACACCAAAGCTCCCAAACGGGCGGGAGAGTGCGGATGACTCTGCAGCACCGAATGAGAGAACTCCAGGTCCTCCTTAGCCAGGGTATCAAATTTGTAGAATTTTACAAACGTGTTCTCCCCTGACCACGTAGCTGCTCGGCAGAGTTGTAATGCCGAGACCCCTCGGGCAGCCGCCCAAGATGAGCCCACCTTCCTTGTGGAGTGGGCATTGACAGATTTAGGCTGTGGCAGGCCTGCCACAGAATGTGCCAGTTGAATTGTGCTACAAATCCAACGAGCAATCGTCTGCTTAGAAGCAGGAGCACCCAGCTTGTTGGGTGCATACAGTATAAACAGCGAGTCAGATTTTCTGACTCCAGCCGTCCTTGAAATATGTATTTTCAATGCTCTGACAACGTCCAGCAACTTGGAATCCTCCAAATCGCTAGTAGCCGCAGGCACCACAATAGGCTGGTTCAGGTGAAACGCTGATACCACCTTAGGCAGAAAATGAGGACGCGTCCTCAATTCTGCCCTGTCCGAATGGAAAATCAGATATGGGCTTTTATACGATAAAGCCGCCAATTCCGACACTCTCCTGGCTGAAGCCAGGGCCAGTAGCATGGTTACTTTCCATGTAAGATATTTCAAATCTACCGATTTGAGTGGCTCAAACCAATGGGATTTGAGAAAATCCAAAACTACATTGAGATCCCACGGTGCCACTGGGGGCACAACCGGGGGCTGTATATGTAGTACTCCTTTTACAAAAGTCTGGACTTCAGGAACTGAAGCCAATTCTTTCTGGAAAAAAATCGACAGGGCCGAAATTTGAACCTTAATGGACCCTAATTTGAGGCCCATAGATAATCCTGTTTGCAGGAAATGTAGGAATTGACCCAGTTGAAATTCCTCTGTCGGGGCCTTCCTGGCCTCACACCATGCAACATATTTTCTCCAAATGCGGTGATAATGTTGTGCAGTCACCTCCTTCCTGGCTTTGACCAGGGTAGGGATGACCTCTTCCGGAATGCCTTTTTCCCTTAGGATCCGGCGTTCAACCGCCATGCCGTCAAACGCAGCCGCGGTAAGTCTTGGAATAGACACGGTCCCTGCTGAAGCAGATCCCTTCTTAGAGGTAGAGGCCACGGATCTTCCGTGAGCATCTCCTGAAGTTCCGGGTACCAAGTCCTTCTTGGCCAGTCCGGAGCCACTAGTATCGTTCTTACTCCCCTTTGCCGTATAATTCTCAGTACCTTGGGTATGAGAGGCAGAGGAGGGAACACATACACTGACTGGTACACCCATGGTGTTACCAGAGCGTCCACAGCTATTGCCTGAGGGTCTCTTGACCTGGCGCAATACCTGTCCAGTTTTTTGTTGAGGCGGGACGCCATCATGTCCACCATTGGTCTTTCCCAATGGACTACAATCATGTGGAAGACTTCTGGATGAAGTCCCCACTCTCCCGGGTGAAGATCGTGTCTGCTGAGGAAGTCTGCTTCCCAGTTGTCCACTCCCGGGATGAACACTGCTGACAGTGCTATCACATGATTTTCCGCCCAGCGAAGAATCCTTGCAGCTTCTGCCATTGCCCTCCTGCTTCTTGTGCCGCCCTATCTGTTTACGTGGGCGACTGCCGTGATGTTGTCCGACTGGATCAACACCGGCTGACCCTGAAGCAGAGGTTTTGCCAGGCTTAGAGCATTGTAGATTGCTCTTAGTTCCAGTATATTTATGTGAAGAGACGTTTCCAGGTTTGACCACACGCCCTGGAAGTTTCTTCCTTGTGTGACCGCTCCCCAGCCTCTCAGGCTGGCATCCATGGTCACTAGGACCCAGTTCTGTATGCCGAATCTGCGGCCCTCTAACAGATGAGCACTCTGCAACCACCATAGCAGAGAGACCCTTGTCCTTGTCGACAATTTTATCCGCTGATGCATCTGCAGATGCGATCCGGACCATTTGTCTAGCAGATCCCACTGAAAAATTCGTGCATGGAATCTGCCGAATGGAATCGCTTCGTAAGAAGCCACCATTTTTCCCAGGACTCTTGTGCATTGATGCACAGACACTGTCCCTGGTTTTAGGAGGTTCCTGACGAGTTCGGATAACTCCCTGGCTTTCTCCTCCGGAAGAAATACCTTTTTCTGAACAGTGTCCAGAATCATCCCTAGGAACAGCAGACGTGTCGTCGGGATCAGTTGGGATTTTGGAAAATTCAGAATCCACCCGTGCTGTTGGAGCACTACTTGAGTTAGTGCTACTCCGACCTCCAGCTGTTCTCTGGATCTTGCCCTTATCAGGAGATCGTCCAAGTAAGGGATAATTAATACGCCTTCTCTTCGAAGAAGGATCATCATTTCGGCCTTTACCTTGGTAAAGACCCTGGGTGCCGTGGACAATCCAAACGGTCCTGACGGAGTCCCCAGCATCCACTAGGACGTCAGAGAAAATAATTTATTTAAGGTGCAGACACGTACGCTACCCACACAGAGATGCAGACACGTATGCTACCCACACAGAGATGCAGACACGTACGCTACCCACACAGAGGCGCAGACACGTACACTACCCACACAGAGGTGCAGACACGTACGCTACCCACACAGAGGTGCAGACACGTACGCTACCCACACAGAGATGCAGACACGTACGCTACCCACACAGAGGCGCAGACACGTATGCTACCCACACAGAGGTGCAGACACGTACGCTACCCACACAGAGGTGCAGACACGTAAGCTACTCACACAGAGGTGCAGACACGTATGCTACCCACACAAAAATGCAGACACGTACGCTACCCACACAGAGGTGCAGACACGTACGCTACCCACACAGAGATGCAGACACGTAAGATACCCACACAGAGGTGCAGACACGTAAGATACCCACACAGAGGTGCAGACACGTAAGATACCCACACAGAGGTGCAGACACGTACGCTACCCACACAGAGGTGCAGACACGTATGCTACCCACACAGAGATGCAGACACGTATGCTACCCACACAGAGGCGCAGACACGTACGCTACCCACACAGAGGTGCAGACACGTACGCTACCCACACAGAGGTGCAGACACGTATGCTACCCACACAGAGGTGCAGACACGTATGCTACCCACACAGAGGTGCAGACACGTATGCTACCCACACAGAGGTGCAGACACGTACGCTACCCACACAGAGGTGCAGACACGTACGCTACCCACACAGAGGTGCAGACATGTACGCTACCCACACAGAGGTGCAGACACGTACGCTACCCACACAGAAGTGCAGATACGTACACTACCCACACAGAGGTGCAGACACGTACGCTACCCACACAGAGGTGCAGACACTTACGCTACCCACACAGAGGTGCAGACACGTACCCTACCCACACAGAGATGCAGACACGTACGCTACCCACCCAGAGGTGCAGACACGTACGCTACCCACACAGAGGTGCAGATACGTAAGATATCCACACAGAGGTGCAGACACGTATGCTACCCACACAGAGATGCAGACACGTACGCTACCCACACAGAGGTGCAGACACGTACGCTACCCACACAGAGGTGCAGACACGTATGCTACCCACACAGAGGTGCAGACACATACGCTACCCACACAGAGGTGCAGACATGTACACTACCCACAAAGAGGTGCAGACACGTACACTACCCACACAGAGGTGCAGACACGTGCGCTACCCACACAGAGGTGCAGACACGTACGCTACCCACACAGAGGTGCAGACACGTACGCTACCCACACAGAGGTGCAGACACGTACGCTACCCACACAGAGGTGCAGACACGTACGCTACCCACACAGAGGTGCAGACACGTACGCTACCCACACAGAGGTGCAGACACGTATGCTACCCACACAGAGGTGCAGACATGTACGCTACCCACACAGAGGTGCCGACACGTACACTACCCACACAGAGGTGCAGACACGTATGCTACCCACACAGAGGTGCAGACACGTACGCTACCCACACAGAGGTGCAGACACGTACGCTACCCACACAGAGATGCAGACACGTACGCTACCCACACAGAGGTGCAGACACGTACGCTACCCACACAAAGGTGCAGACACGTACGCTACCCACACAGAGGTGCAGACACGTACCGTACCCACACAGAGATGCAGACACATACGCTACCCACACAGAGGTGCAGACACGTACGCTACCCACACAGAGGTGCAGACACGTAAGATACCCACACAGAGGTGCAGACACGTATGCTACCCACACAGAGATGCAGACACGTACGCTACCCACACAGAGGTGCAGACACATACGCTACCCACACAGAGGTGCAGACACGTATGCTACCCACACAGAGGTGCAGACACGTACGCTACCCACACAGAGGTGCAGACATGTACGCTACCCACACAGAGGTGCAGACATGTACGCTACCCACACAGAGGTGCAGACACGTAAGATACCCACACAGAGATGCAGACACGTAAGCTACCCACACAGAGGTGCAGACACGTACGCTACCCACACATAGGTGTAGAAACATATACTAGGTGCAGACACATAAGCTGCCCACACAGACACACAGACAAGTGCGCTACCCACACAGAGGAGCAGGCACATAAGCTGCCTACACAGAGGTGCATATACATATAAGCTACCCATACAGAGGTGCCCACACATACACTACCCACCCAGAGATGCAGACACATATGCTATCACACAATGGGGTAGATACATATGTGACAGGTACACTACCGACACAGAGGCACGGACATGTACGCTACCAACACAGAGGCAAAGACGCGTATGTTACCCACACAGAGGCGCAGACACGTATGATAGCCACACAGAGGTGCAGACATGTACGCTACCAACACAGAGGCGCAGACACGTACGCTACCCACACAGAGGTGCAGACACGTACGCTACCCACACAGAGATGCAGACACGTACGCTACCCACACAGAGGTGCAGACACATACGCTACCCACACAGAAATGCCTACACTTATGCTACCCACACAGTGGTGTAGATACATACACTAGAGGCAAATGCACTGCCCACACAGAGGTATAGATATGTATGCTATTCACAAAGAGGCACAGACACGTACGCTACCCACACAGAGGCACAGAGGCATATGTTACCCACACAGAGGCGCCCACACATACACTACCCACCCAGAGGTGCAGACACATATGCTATCACACAATGGGGTAGATACATATGTGACATGTACACTACCGACACAGAGGCGCAGACACGTACGCTACCAACACAGAGGCGCAGACGCGTATGTTACCCACACAGATGCGCAGACACCTATGCTACCCACATAGAGGTGCAGACACGTTACTCACACAGAGGCGCAGATACATATGCTACCAACACAGAGGCGCAGACACGTACATTACCCTTATGGAGGCACAGACACGTACGCTACCCACACAGAGGAGCAGACATGTACGCTACCCACACAGAGGCGCGGACATGTACGCTACCAACACAGAGGCACAGACGCGTATGTTACCCACACAGAGGCGCAGACACGTATGCTACCCACACAGAGGCACAGATATGTACGCTACCCACACAGAGGTGCAGACACATACGCTACCCACACAGAGGTGCAGACATGTACGCTACCAACACAGAGGCGCAGACACGTACGCTACCCACACAGAGGTGCAGACACGTACGCTACCCACACAGAAGTGCCTACACATATGCTACCCACAGAGTGGTGTAGATACATACACTAGAGGCAAATGCACTGCCCACACAGAGGTATAGATACGTATGCTATCCACAAAGAGGCACAGACACGTACGCTACCCACACAGAGGCACAGAGGCATATGTTACCCACACACAGGCGCAGACACACACGCTACCCACACAGAGGTGCAGACACGTATGCTACCAACATATGCTACACATATGCTACCCACACAATGGTGTAGATATATACACTAGAGGCACATGCACTGCCCACACAGAGGTATAGATACGTATGCTATCCACAAAGAAGCACAGACACGTACGCTACCCACACAGAGGCACAGAGGCATATGTTACCCACACACAGGCGCAGACACAAACGCTACCCACACAGAGGTGCAGACACGTATGCTACCAACATATGCTACACATATGCTACCCACACAATGGTGTAGATATATACACTAGAGGCACATGCACTGCCCACACAGAGGTATAGATACGTATGCTATCCACACGGAGGTGTAGAAACATATACTATGCAAACAGATGTAAGCCAGTTGTGCACATGTGACTGCGAACATACATGTCATATTTATGTGTTTGTTTCTTTTGAGCAACATATGCCCAATGTTTCTTGTGTTTGGAGATTAATACCCAAAATACATGAAATTACAGTCAAAAATGATCTGTCCTACATCAGTCCTTGATATTCTCTTTAGTAATATGGCTTTCACATTGTTATAGCAGGTCGCACCCGGGATTTGTACATGGGTCCTTTCCGGGTGCAACGGATGGAAATGCCAGGTTACTCGACCCGGGATATTTCCCCTGACCCCCTTCACGCTGCACAATAACCCAGATTACTGCGCGTTCATGTGCCATAACCCGGGTTATTTTTGGCAGTGTTGAAGGGGTATTAATTGCAGCTCTTAGCACAGTGACTGGCACATTGTGATGGTGGTATAATACTATCATTGAGCAAAAGCAAACTTTTCCTCTCCTATGCCAATGTTCTGTAACTCTTGGTATGGTTGTTTGAGGCATAAAAGATTCCATGGGTGAGATTCAAATGATCTATCACGCCCAATTTCCTTTCTAAAATGATCTCCGTTATCGCGCATATTGTTCCCATAGTAATCAGGTTTAGCTGTGTAAAGGGTTGTGTGCATCGCTACTCCGGGGGTAGCGAGCTGAAATGATGATACAACGTCCCTGAGGGCAGAAATAGAACGGGTGTGGAAAGGGGTGAAAAGAATTGAATCCCGCCCCATATGTTGGATACTACATATGTGTACTACAATTATATCTATGACTGAGACACAGAATTGTGTTGTCTATACACAAATGAGAAAACATTTACTGTACCATTTTAGCTTTATCCTTCAACACAACCAGCTGAGGCTGACTGAAGCTTCTCAGGCTGCTGAGCACGTGAACACTTTTGGTGAATATGTCTGGGGTCATGCACTGCAGCTCCTTGGAGGACCAGAAGGAATTGGCTTCACCCAGTATCATCATAAGGCCAGCAGATGGCACTGTGGTGCCTATACACTCTGAAATATGAACACATATGATCTCATTTGGAAGAGACAATGGCAGTGACTGTATATACTGATACAGTAGAGATTTTTTTCACTTAGGAAAACAATTCATTTTTTTAACAAATACTAATCTCTCATCAATGCTAAAGGACAGAGATACTGTTCCATCTGTATCATATTACAGGTTGAGTATCCCATATCCGAATATCCAAATATTCCATGATATCTCACTATGGTATGCAAAATACCTTTGGTCCCAAGCATTTTGGATAAGGGATACTCAACCTGTATTTAATACAATCTCCTGGGAAGCTTGACAGCAGTGGGGAGTGCCCGGCTTAAATAGACACAAGTTCATAAAGCTCCAGTAAATCTGTTGTTTCAGAACATTTAATATTCCTTTATTAAGAAGTCCTGAAATGTTGGATTAAATCAGTGGTTCCCAAACTGGGTGCCATGGGGCACATGTATGGGTGGCACAGCTTGGTGATCAAGGACCAACTCAAATTTATAGATACTGTGATTGGCAGCCACCCAGTGGCGGCACTGGGGTTGGTGACACCCGTTACGATAAATAGCCTTCACCACGCACCAAAGCTAAAAGGGGCATGACCTATCTGAAAGGGGGGGGCGGGTGGCCTCAGCAGAACACATAATTCCAGGGGAGAGGCCTAACAGGGAGGGCGTGGATGCCCCAGTTTACATAACTCTGGGGGCGTGGCCAGCATTCCCGATGATTTGGGCACAAAACTATACTTCAGCCCAACTATAGTGATGTGTAAATTCTCTATATAACAATAAGGTTCTGGACTGACAAAGTAAATGACACATATCACATCACATTATTATTATTATTTTTTTAATGTTAAATAAATGGAAAAAGTTAGACCATAGTTGCCTACCCTCCCTCATTCTGCAGGAGACTCCCTGAAATAGCAGCAATCTCCCTGACTCCCTGAATAGACCAGCAATCTCCCTGATTGCACCTTAACCCCATTATGCAGCTGTTACATTCTTGGAGGAAAAAATAAATCAGAGATACATACATTCAAATTGGAACATCAGTG
Source organism: Pseudophryne corroboree (assembly GCF_028390025.1). Taxonomy (NCBI): domain Eukaryota; kingdom Metazoa; phylum Chordata; class Amphibia; order Anura; family Myobatrachidae; genus Pseudophryne; species Pseudophryne corroboree. The sequence continues at coordinate 358,971,727 of NC_086450.1, read as the reverse complement.
CCATTTCCCTGCATTGGTTATAAGACACAATGATCCCTATGGCTACATGCATTTTAAAAAAAGTTTCTCATGGCCACTTACAGTATATGGAACCTCTTATAAAGCACAATACACCAAACAAATCCTGCAAAATAGAAGAGTCTTTTCTTCAACAAGTAGATCTTACTAACTTTGGGGCTCATTTACATTTGGATGTAAGTCATTTTCATGACACACCTCTCAGATGTAGCAGTACACGTCCGCACTGATAGGTGTTACTTTCACAGTCTCCCTGAAATGCTTTATCAAAAGTAGGCAAGTATGAGTTAGACTATAAACCAATGTGGACTTACTATAGAAGTAAAACAATCTGTAAATGTTGCTGAAATTCCCTTTGATGGAAAGACTATACAATTTCACACAATATATGTGTGTACACACCAAATTCCATTAATCCTTTTTCACAGAATATCTCCCATTTTGTTTACAGATATTATAGAACTGTAATCCAGTTATTATTCACTGCATGTACTGTATGTACATCATTTCAGATGCACTTGTCTGCATGCAATTACTCAGTGTAAACTGGTTGGCTATTATCTATGGAGCCATGCTACAAATGTACAGTTAATGATACAAACAGGCATTATGCATCCTTGTCGATTTTCTGGCTGCCTCCTGGAGGATTCAGCCAGGTGAGCTCAATAGGATGGGGGGGGCATCGGTATAGGTGGGCGGTGTGGGGGCGTGGAGGTGCGATTGCATCATCGCAGCCCCACACCTACTATACAATGCCCAAATTACAGCATTACAGTGGGGGGCATGGCTATGATGACACGATTTAGTGGGAATTACGCCATCGCCCCACCCAGTCAAGCGAGCCAACTTGCCTTCTTTTCCCCAGCCATTTTGGGAAAGTAGATAAGTATGGCATTATGGGAAACAATAATTGAGCTGAAATATACACATATTTAATGTGTAAATATGTGAAACATTCTAACGGATTTAAGCATTCAATAACCACATTATAAATGTGTGCTTTTAAATTCAATGTTAAGGTGCGATTTTCTTTGTGATTTGGACTATATAGTCCATATCGCAGGAAAATGTAGTGCATATCACAGCGTGTATACACAGCGACCGTGGGTCAGCATCACAAGTGAAATAGACTGTGCAGGCAGCCCAACATTGACTATATTGGTGGTGCCAGGCTTCGGTCACATTGCATAGTCAATGTTGGGTGCTATGCACATCGCACCGTGTGTACGCATCTTTAGAATGAGCAGTTTAAAAATCCTATCTTTGTACTTTCCCTAAAATAATTAGCACAGATGAGTAAAAGTAGTGGTGGATGGTTCAAACTTTCTGTAAATTACGTGAAGCAAACAATGACTAGAGCTGTTTACTGGAATTGTCAATGTGCTTCAAGCCAGCTGTACAAACTTTGGAATGTCTGTGTCACTAAATTGTTCTGATTGTGTCAATCTAATTTGTGTTAAGGTGCATACACACGGTGCAATGTATGCTTATGATTTTGACTATATAGTCAAAATCGTAAGAAAAGTTAGCACATATCGCACCGTGTGTATATAGCTTGCGATACCGATGCGTGCTCCCGTGGGGTCGGTATCGCAAGAAAAAATAGACTGTGCAGGCAAGGCAATTTTGACTATATTATGTACAATCTAGTTTCTAGTATATCAAAATTGTATATAGTCAAAATCGCAAGTAATTATAGTCAAAATTGGTGGTTCTGGGCTCTGGGGAGTTCAAGGAAAGACGCATAGTCAAAACTGGCACTTAGTCAAAATCTCACCGTAAACAGTTTTCTCTGACGTCCTAGTGGATGCTGGGAACTCCGTAAGGACCATGGGGAATAGACGGGCTCCGCAGGAGACTGGGCACTCTAAAAGAAAGATTAGGTACTATCTGGTGTGCACTGGCTCCTCCCTCTATGCCCCTCCTCCAGACCTCAGTTAGAATCTGTGCCCGGCCAGAGCTGGATGCACCTAGTGGGCTCTCCTGAGCTTGCTAGAAAGAAAGTATTAATTAGGTTTTTTATTTTCAGTGAGATCTGCTGGCAACAGACTCACTGCTACGTGGGACTGAGGGGAGAGAAGCAAACCTACCTGCGTGCAGCTAGCTTGTGCTTCTTAGGCTTCTGGACACCATTAGCTCCAGAGGGTTCGAACACAGGGCCTGACCTCGATCGTCCGTTCCCGGAGCCGCGCCGCCGTCCCCCTTGCAGAGCCAGAAGACAGAAGAAGGAGATAAAATCGGCGGCAGAAGACTCCAGTCTTCATTAAGGTAGCGCACAGCACTGCAGCTGTGCGCCATTGCTCCCACTGCACACCACACACTCCGGTCACTGTAGGGTGCAGGGCGCTGGGGGGGGGGCGCCCTGGGCAGCAATAAGTATACCTTTTGGCAATATATACACATAATACAGTCTGGAAAACTGTATATGTGTAAAACCCCCGCCATTTTTAGTCAGAAACAGGACAGAAGCCCGCCGCTGAGGGGGCCGGGCCTTCTTCCTCAGCACACCAGCGCCATTTTCTCTTCACAGCTCCGCTGGAAGGAAGCTCCCCAGGCTCTCCCCGGCAGTATCCTGGTACACAAAGAGTTAAAAGAGAGGGGGGGGGCACATAAATTTAGGCGCAAAATTTGTATATACAGCAGCTACTGGGTAAACACTGAGTTGTAGTGTAATCCCTGGGTTATATAGCGCTGGGGTGTGTGCTGGCATACTCTCTCTCTGTCTCTCCAAAGGGCCTTGTTGGGGAACTGTCCTCAAATAGAGCATCCCCTGTGTGTGTGGTGTGTCGGTACGCGTGTGTCGACATGTCTGAGGTAAAAGGCTCCTCTAAGGAGGTGACAGAGCGGATATGTGTGTGAGAGGGTGTCTCCGTCGACAACGCCGACACCTGTGTGGATATGTGTAAGTGCTAAGGTGAATTTATTGCACAAAAGGTTAGGGAACAGACAGGAAATCTACCCATGTCTGTCCCTATGTCACAGAGACCTTCAGAGTCTCTCAATGCTCACTATCCATAAACACTGGTATCGACATGGAGTTTAACTCTACTGTCGACTACGATAATGCAAAGTTACAGCCAAGATGGCTATAAGGTATTCAATATATGATTATTGAAATAATAGATGATTTGCATATCACTGATGACTCATCTGTCCCTGACACGAGAGTACACATGTTTAAGGGGAAGAATGCTGAGGTAAATTTCCCTCCTCTCATGAGGAAAAAGAGCGGGAATCTCCAGACAAGAGACGGCAGCTTCCCACAAGAGAATTCTCAGGCTGTATCCTTTCCCCACTAGGGCCAGGATATGTTGAGAATCTTCCCCTGGGGTGTCCTGTTTGCACAGACGGTAGCACTTGCTATTCTCAGGGATCCTGCAGATAGCGTGCACATTCTAGTATACTACCCAGACCGGCGATTGTGTCGGCATGGGTTTATAGCGCTGTGGCAGCGTGGACAGGTACCTTATCAGCAGAGATGAGACCCTAATCTGCAATATAAATATATTAAAGATGCTGTCTTAAGTGATAGATATATAGTTATAAAGCATGCCCAAAGAGACATGAGTATACTGGGTCCTAGAGTCAAAGCTATGTCGATCTCTGCTTGACGTGTCCTGTAGAATATGCATTGGACAGATGATGCCGACTTAAGAGGCATATGGAAGGCTGAGGATTGTGTGGAGAAGGGTTCTCGGGCCTGGTCTCCACAGCTATAGCTGGTAATTCTGCTAGTTTGCCTTATATTCCTGCACAGCCTAAGAAAACACAACATTATTAAATGCAGCCTTTCGTATAAAGAAACAAGAATGTCTGAGGGGCGTCCTTTCTTGTCAGAGCCGGGCAGCTAGTTCCCAGTAACAGAAGTCCTCCCCGGCCCCTACAAAAATCCACCAATGTCTCTGGGGCTCCACAGGCGGAGCTAGGCCCGGTGGGGACACGCCTTCGTAAGTTCAGCCACAAGTGGGTTCACTCCCTGTTCGATCCCTGGGCAATAGATATTGTGTCTCAGGGATACAAGCTGGACTGTGAGAAGATGCCCCCTCACCGACGGCCCTGCAATTCACAAATTGTATCTTTAACAGGTGGTGGTCAAGGGTCCCCTCCTTCAACAAGAGGGTGTTATTATTAGACCATGTTGTAATCCCGAAACCAGACGGTTCGGTCAGACCCATATTGAATTAAAAATCCCTGAACATATACCTGAGAAGGCTCAAGTTCAAGATGGAATCGCTAAGAGCGGTCAGTGCAAGCCTAAAAAGGGGGAGACTTTATTGTGAATCGGGACATAAGGGATGCATACCTTCAGGTCCCCATTTATCCACCTCATTAGGCATACCTCAGAATTGCGGTACGGGACTGTCATTACCAATTTCAGATGTTGCCGTTTGGTCTCTCCACGGCCCCGAGAATATTCACCATGGTAATGGCGGATATGATTGTGCTCCTGCGGAAGCAAGGTGTCACTATTATCACGTACTTGGACGATCTCCTCATAAAAGTGAGATCAAGAGAGCAGTTGCTGAACAGCGTATCACTTTCTCTGGAAGTGTAACGGCAACACGGCTGGATTCTATATATTTCAAAGTCGCAGTTGGTTCCTACAGCTCATCTGCCTCTCCTAGGCACGATCCTAGACACAGACCAGAAAAGGGTTATTTCCCGATAGAGAGAGCTCAGGAGCTCATGACACTGGTCAGGAATCTATTAAAACCAAAACAGGTGTCAGTGCATCACTGCACTCGAGTCCTGGGAAGGATGGTGGCATCATACGAGGCCATCCCCTTAGGCAGGTTCCATGCGAGGACCTTCCAATGGGACTTACTGGACAAGTGGTCCGGATCACCTCTTCAGATGCATCGGTTAATCACCCTATCCCCCAGGGCCAGGGTGTCTCTCCTGTGGTGGCTGCAGAGTGCTCACCTTCTCGAGGGCCGCAGATTCGGCATTCAGGACTGGATCCTGGTGACCACGGATGCAAGCCTCCGAGGGTGGGGGGCAGTTACTCAGGGAAGAAATTTCCAAAGTCTGTGGTCAAGTCAACTGACTTGCCTTCACATCAAAATCCTGGAACTAAGGGCCATATACAACGCCCTAAGTCAAGCGGAGATCCTGCTTCGCGACCAACCGGTTCTGATCCAGTCAGACCGTAGGGGTTCATGTAAACCGCCAAGGCGGCACAAGGAGCAGGGTGGCGAGGGTAGAAGCCACCAGAATTCTTCGCTGGGCGGAGAATCAAGTAAGCGCACTGTCAGCAGTGTTCGTTCCGGGAGTGGACATCTGGGAAGCAGACTTCCTCAGCAGGCACGACCTCCACCCGGGAAAGTGGGGACTTCATCAGGAAGTCTTCACGCAGTTTGCAAATTGATGGGAACTGCCTAAGGTGGACTAGATGGCGTCCCACCTCAATAAAAAGCTAAAAAAGGTTTTATGCCGGGTCAAGGGACCCTCAGGTGATAGCTGTGGTCGCACTAGTAACACCGTGGGTGTTCCAGTCGGTCTCTGTATTCCCTCCTCTTCCTCTCATACCCAAGGGCTGAGAATTGTAATAAAAGGAGGAGTGAAAACAATATTCTTTGCTCCGAATTGGCCAAGAAGGACTCGGTACTCGGAGCTGCAGGCTCTCAGAGGACTCAGGGCTTCTGCCTCTCAGACAGGACATGTTGCAACAGGGGCCCTGTCTGTTCCAAAATTTACCGCGGCTGCATTTGACGGCATGGTTGAACGCCGGATCCTAGCGGAAAAGGGCATTCCGGATGCAGTTATTCCTACGCTGATAAAGGCTAGGAAAGACTTGACAGCAAGACTTTTTCACTGTATATGGCGAAAATAGGTTGCTTGGTGTGAGGCCGGGAAGGCCCTACAGAGGAATTCCAGCGGGGTCGATTCCTGCACTTCCTACAGTCAGGAGTGACTATGGGCCTAAAATTAGGATCCATAAAGGTCAAGATTTCGGCCCTATACATTTTCTCTCAAAAAGAACTGGCTTCACTGCCTGAAGTTCAGACGTTGTTCCGGGGGTGCTGCATATTCAGCCTCCTTTTGTGCCACCGGTGGCACCTTGGGATCTTAACGTTGTGTTGGATTTCCTGAAATCCCACTGGTTTGAGCCACTTAAGACCATGGAGCTAAAATATCTCACGTGGAAAGTGGTCATGCTATTGGCCTTAGCTTCGGCTAGGCGTGTGTCAGTATTGGCGGTTTTGTCATGTAAAAACCCTTATTTGATCTTCCATATGGACAGGGCAGAATTGAGGACTCGTCCCCAATTTCTTCCTAGGGTGGTATCATCGTTTCATTTGAACCAGCCTATTGTGGTGCCTGCGGCTACTAGGGACTTGGAGGATTCCAAGTTGCTGGACGTAGTCCGGGCTTTGAAAATTTATGTTTCCAGAAAGGCGGGAGTCAGAAAGTCTGACTCGCTGTTTATTCTGTATGCAGCCAACAAGGTTGGCGCTCCTGCTTCGAAGCAGACTATTGTTCGCTGGATCTATAGCACGATTTAGCTGGTTCACTCTGCGGCTAGCTTGCCGCATCCAAAATGGTGAAAGCCCATTCCACAAGGAAGGTGGGCTCTTCTTGGGCGGCTGCCCGAGGGGTCTCGGCTTTACAGCTTTGCCGAGCTGCTACTTGGTCGGGGTCAAACAAGTTTGCTAAGTTCTACAAGTTTGATACCCTGGCTGAGGAGGACCTTGAGTTTGCTCATGCGGTGCTGCAGAGTCATCCGCACTCTCCCGCCCGTTTGGGAGCTTTGGTATAATCCCCATGGTCCTTACGGAGTTCCCAGCATCCACTAGGACGTCAGAGAAAATAAGAATTTACTCACCGGTAATTCTATTTCTCGTAGTCCGTAGTGGATGCTGGGCGCCCGTCCCAAGTGCGGACTCTCTGCAATACATGTATATAGTTATTGCTTAACTAAAGGGTTATTGTTATGAGCCATCTGTTACTGAGGCTCAGTTGTTGTTCATACTGTTAACTGGGTATGGTTATCACAAGTTGTACGGTGTGATTGGTGTGGCTGGTATGAGTCTTACCCTTGATTCCAAATCCTTTCCTTGTTGTGTCAGCTCTTCCGGGCACAGTTACCTTAACTGAGGTCTGGAGGAGGGGCATAGAGGGAGGAGCCAGTGCACACCACATAGTACCTAATCTTTCTTTTAGAGTGCCCAGTCTCCTGCGGAGCCCGTCTATTCCCCATGGTCCTTACGGAGTTCCCAGCATCCACTACGGACTACGAGAAATAGAATTACCGGTGAGTAAATTCTTATTATTTCATACAGGAGATGTGACTGCTCCCAAATATATCACCGACTCCCTCAGAGAATGAACCTGGCTGAAAACCTTGGAATAACACAAAGCAGGCTGACATGAAAGGACCTACTGCACATTGGTGGTCATTCCGAGTTGTTCGCTCGCAAGCTGCTTTTAGCAGCTTTGCACACGCTAAGCCGCCGCCTACTGGGAGTGAATCTTAGCTTCTCAAAATTGCGAACGAAAGATTAGCAGAATTGCGAATAGACACTTCTTAGCAGTTTCTGAGTAGCTCGAAACTTACTCTGCCAGTGCGATCAGTTCAGTGCTTGTCGTTCCTGGTTTGACGTCACAAACACACCCAGCGTTCGCCCAGACACTCCTCCGTTTCTCCAGCCACTCCCGCGTTTTTCCCAGAAACGGTAGCGTTTTTTCACACTACGATCACCAGAACGAAGAAAAAACCTCGTAATGTCGTGAGTAAAAAACCTAACTGCATAGTAAATTTACTTGGCGCAGTCGCACTGCGGACATTGCGCATGCGCATTAGCGACTAATCGCTCCGTTGCGAGAAAAAAATAACGAGCGAACAACTCGGAATGACCCCCATTATGCAGCAATGTGATGATGCTATGATAACCATTCTCTGCATGCTACTTTTCTGGTTGTGGCCACGGATGTTGTTTTTTTTCCGCCAAACTATTACGAGTTCAGATTTATCCGGATTTATCTTACTGGCTATCCAAAACATGTGAGAACTGATAGCAAATTAGATGCCATTTTTGAAATACGCGGAAAACCGAACAAATCCAAACCAAAACATTATTGTTATCACCCAGTATAAAGCATTTAGTCATAAGCAGCATCAGCACATCTCATGTCATATAGCATGTTATATTCTCATGTAGGCAATAGTAAATTACTGTCTGTCAACTTCGGTCCCCTCACAGACCGTTCAAAGACCACCAACATAGCTCCTGCCGCCATTAGATGTAAATAGGATAATGCACATACACGCACATTGGTCCGGCACTCGCTGGCTCTTATGCATAGAATTACTTGCCAGGTATCAGTGGACTCGGACTGTCACAGTAGTTAAAAAACTTGTGGCTGATGCTGTCTTCAGACCCTGATCTAAAACTAGTGATGAGCGAGGTTCGGTTTTACTCGGTTTTACTCGGTTTTACTCGGTTCTCATAACGGCATCTTATTGGCTATCCAAAACACGTGACATCCGTGAGCCAATAAGATGCCGTTTTGAGAACCGAGTAAAACCGAGTAAAACCGAGTAAAACCGAATCCGCTCATCACTATCTAAAACTAGAGATGAGCAGGCACAACGTCATCATCCCGGCGTTGGATTCTCGCAGGTTTTGGATTCTATATAAGTGCCTGCAGCTGTGATTCGACGCCATTTCACAGCAGACCGCGGGGAGAGCTATGTGCTCTGACGGTCTGTACTTACTCCACGCTGCACCCACCCATTCCAGTGGCTGAGCTGACCTATCTTTGTGTCCATTGTGTGCCTCCACTCCATAGCTGGGTTGACCTATCTGTGTCCACTCACTCCAGTGGCTGAGCTGACCTATCTGTGTCCACTGTGTGCATCCACTCCAGTGGCTGAACTGAGCTGACCTATCTGTGTCCACTGTGCCTATTCACTCCAGTGGCTGAGCTGACCTATCTGTGTCCACTGTGTCCATCCACTGCAGTGGCTGAGCTGAGCTGACCTATCTGTATCCACTGTGTCCATACACTCCAGTGCAGCTTAGTATTGTCAATATTGGTGGAGCTAGATTACAGTACAGCCAGTTAATAAGTCATTGTTTATTATTTTTTATAGTGCAGGAATTTAGTTACATTAATTGTCTAAGTTTGTCACACTGGTACTGCACTGTGACTCCGCAGGCCCACTGCGCTTTTGTTGGCATAATAAATATAAGCAGTTTGACTCAACGGTTTGTGTTGTCATGTAAAAAAAATAAAAATCATTGTTTTGTTTTAATACAAGCGGGATGCGCTGTTCCCCACTGCGCCTTTGTTAACAGACGAAATATGCAGTGTGACACACCGCTGTGAGTTTTTATTTTCAAAAAAGAAAAAATAATTGCTCTTATGTTTGTACAAATTGTATGTGTTGAGTTCATCGATATGAATAATGATGAGTCGAGAGAAGAGCAGGAGCTGCAACCAACTACTAGCACTGCAGCTGCTAACAGTCATGATAGTACAACATTTACTAAAATTGGTCCAGGGGACAGAAAGTTTACAAAAGGGCATATGAAATTGAAATCTTTCACAATGTTGAAAAGGGGTAGAAATGTCACCTTAAAAAGTGTATAAATGTAATATGGTTCAAGTTGCCAGATGTCCGGGATTTCTTCCAAGAATGGCCATACAGTATTTTTAAAGTGGCAATCATTTACAAGACAAAACCAGGTTGGTTTGCCTTGTAAAATATTGCAGTCTTAATAATATGACCATTCTCTGACAAAATTTTGGAAGGACGAGGATGTTGATGATGTTGTTTGTATAAGTCAGCAACCAGTGGCAGCAGTTCTTACCCGTGATAAAAAAAAAGTGATTGCGATGCCTGGGCATAAGACCAGAAAAGCCACTTCTTGGGTGCGGGATTATCTTTACCCAAATCTTGACAAAGTTGTGAAGGCATCTGCTCTATTTGTGAGGTTAATTTTAGTAGAGGTAGAGATGTTAACCATCTAGGCCCCTCCGCCATGTTACGTCATTTGCAGTGAATTCCTGAAATTAATTTTACAAGATTATACTGTAATTAACACCATCATCATCAACCTCCTCATTAGTGGTCAAAGGTAGGCCTTCCAAAAAATGTATTTGTGGGGGCCCAAACAAACCAAGTAGTTCAGCAACAAAAGTGGAGGTCCCTGTCGCTGATGTGCTTGGTTTGTTAAACTATGTGGGTGTGAGGAGCCAAGGACAATTCCATCTTGCACCACTTTTCGTAATGGGTAGGATTTTAAGGGGGCATTTGGGATGGTGTTTTTAGCATATATATTTTTATTGGTTATTGCTCCAACACATTACTAATTTAATTAATTAATTAATTAATTAATTATTCTTGTATTTTTTAATGGACTTTTGTCGGGTATGCGTGAACGGCGGTTGGGATCCCGGTGGTCAGCATACCGGTGCCATGATCCCGGCCTCCCAAATGCCAAGAGGGGGCAAGTGCAACAAAGCCCCTTGCGGGCACGCTGCGCTCACCATGCTGTGGGCACGGTGGCTTGCTTAATGAGTCATTGGCATGATCAAGAAGCTGTTCACCAGCAGCCTGAGATAGAACATCGGCAAGTGTAACCTACTGGCACGACTCTGAAGGTTCGGCATGGTGAAGATGGCGGAGCTCATCCCAAACAAGGGGTCTGGCAGGAAACGCAGCTTTGTCTGCCTTTTCAGCCACAATGCAGCATACAAGGCGGCAGCGGTCAAATGGCACCTCATCCACGGCGGAAGTGAAGGATGCCACTGCGGAGGCAGATGCAGAGGCTACAGGGGCTGTGGGCCCAGCAGCTACGATGAATAGAGCCTCCCTGGAAGCATCTAGAACAACCACGGTAACTGCAGCCAGCACCAGTGACCAATTCTTCTATTGGCCCATGCTGATCTATCACTCTGGAACATTACATCTCCTCAATTGCCAAATTATGCTGCTGGCAATCTGCCAGCCACGGAGACTCTGGCAGCTATGGGGTGTAATATTGCTGTCACGATCCGGGTAACTGGACGCAGTTTCCTGCTTGTTAGGTGTCTCCTGAGGTTGGCTCAGCGAGCCAGGGCCGAGTTATAACTATGTTTTGGGTTACATTTCATGGGTATTGCCTGCAGCGCTGGTTCAGCGGCCTCCTTCGTGTATACACTTACGGTGGTGTGGCGCTCTCAGCCCCATCACGGCCGTCACTGCCGCGCCTGTGGTCTTCTGCTGGATGTGCATCCTCTGTGTGCCGCGGCCGCCATCCCTGTGGCCGCTGTGCGCGTCTGGGCGCATGGAGTTTCTGCTGCTGCGGCCTCCGCCGCCATTACCGTTTGACACATGGTTTCTGAGTGCTTCTTTCCCCTTCAATCTCCATCAATGGGCGCAGCCATTTTGGATTGAATCACATGATACTCTCCTCACCTATCCGCAGTGCTGCCAGAGCCTGAGCATAATTGTCAGCCAATCCCTGCTATCCAGCAGGTATAAATATCCTGCCTCAGCACCCAGAAGGTTGTCAGTGCTTCAATTGTCTCTCCAGCGTTCCAGTATGCAGCTTCACTAAGGACTCTCCTGTGAATACTCCCTGCAGTATAGCCTGACTCCCTTGTGGTTACTCTCTGCGGTACAGCTCCAGTTCTCCTGTGCTGATGCTCTGTGGTGCAACCTGCCTTCCTTGTTCCCGCACCCAGCGCTAGCAGAGTGTATGACTCCGGCTTCCAGCAGCCACTCTCTAGCAGTCCTCTGTCTCCACTACTACCAGTACTCACCATAACAGTGGAGTATTTACCTGCAATCCCCAGCATTACAATAAATTAGCAACACTGGTCTCATTGGTTATTCAACATCATGTGATCGGTCGCGATCACATGACATAAACTCTGTATTTTATTTTCATATTATTATGACATTTTGAACACTTGTTTTTATGAATAAAGATCTTTACAATGTACACTTTATGATTGATTGCTTTCTGCTGTAGTTAAATATTGACTTTTGGAATAGATTTTAACATGTGTTAGCAGGGTCAACAGATGTTTCTAACTAATCCCTAATTATTAAGGGTATATATAGTCCATAAGTTGGACACTGGACTTATGCTCCTTAAGGAAGCTGGCATCCATCAGACCAGCGAAACGCGTTGGGCTTCTTTCTGTAGGACCACAAGTACCAGCACCCATATCCACCTCCTGGCGTTATTTGGACCCATCAGCATCCACTGGATCAAATTCCGGCACAAGTTTTTCTACAGACCCGGACTTATCCCCATTTGCCATCTGGACCCTATCTGCACGGGATTCCTAGGGGACTTAATCCGGAAGCAAGTCTGGTAAAAAGCTTTACACCAACTAACTTGTGGGCAAATGTGGATTAGTGTCCTAGCCAGGAACTGTGGACATTCTAACTGAAAGGGTTAATTCTTTGTGGTATCCTACAGTGTTCATTTTATTGTTGTTGTTTTACCCTTGAGAGATAGAAAATCTCCTAGATAAATGTATTACAGATATATTTTATATATTGTGTTTTGAACTTCAGCCGGCGCCAGTACTTTCCTTTTTTTCTCTATATATATTTCTAAGGGAACTGACCTTCCCTGTACAGGCTGCCGTTGACAGCGCACTCTATTTGTTTATTTTATATTACTTATCCATTTGTTCACAGAGTGCTGCAGTCATGAGCTGTTTTTCAAATTCGAGTGAACGTAACAGCAGAAGGCAATCTTTTTGGTCTAATTTAGATGAACCTAAAATAGATGTTCCTGTATCTGATGAAACTGATTTTCATAAAAAACTATTTAGATTGGAGGATCTGCTTAAAGCAGAATCAAGGAATTGGTTAGATAGTGTTAACCTCCGACAATATCTGGATAAGAAAATAATCCCTAGGGGTCTCCGTTTATTTAAGCCATCAATATTTCAAAATGATGTGGAATACCAGAGAGACTGGGACCAATTATTGGATAATTGTTCTTTTGCACTAATTGGTTTAGTCATAAAATACAGGACATCGAGATTTCAGGTAATAGAAAGGGAAATAGAGGAAATTAAGAAAACTATGGATACAAATGATAAGAGATTGGAAGAAAAGGACAAGATCATTAATGATAGAGTTGTCAAATATGAGCGTAACATTATGGAAACTAAACAGAAAAAATTCAGAAGAGATCTACTAGATTATGAGAACAACAGAGTAAGAACATTCAGAGAGAAAGGGAGACAAAATAATAGAGAAATTGAGGATAAACAAGAGGCACAAGACTATATAGGGAGGAGAAATTGGGAAAAAGACAACAGACGGGATAATCGGGACCATTTTAATTACAGCCCCAACAGACGACAATCAGAACGACATGAATGGGGGGAAAATAGGTGGGCCAGGGGGAGGAAGGTTGACCATCAGGTTAAGAAATCATATCCCAACAATATAAAGATAGGGAAAGTCCCAAAAACAGAGAGGGCAACTTTTCAAGGGAATGTTTTTTGGGAGCACGCCCCAAAATCAAGCTTTGGGATACCACGAAGAACAACACATGGGGGACTCCAAAAAGGAGACGGGATTCAAATCAAGAGGAAGAAGAGCAGGCAGAGGTAGGAAAAGAAAGGAAAAATCTAAGAAGAATGTAGAGCCAGCTCATGAAATCTCTAATAAGAGACAAAGTGTGTTCAATCTCTCTTCAAGAGATTTAAATAGTTCAGAAATCTTGCTGTTGGAAAGAGGTCTCAAATTTGCTCCGATGAACGGACCAAACATGTTTGATCTCTTCGTAGAGCTCAACCGGTATGTCCGGACTATGTGCAGGAAAAAATACTTTGCAAACAAGAAATTACTGAAAGATACTGATACCTCTATTCCAATAGTATTAGATAGTAATGATGATATTATATTGTCTTCACTAGAAGAGTTATGGGAACAAAATCATATAGAGGGAGACTGTCAGCAATATAAGATATATGATTGTGGTAAAGAACCCACGATCTTCAAGAAAAGATCTGAGTTCTTTCCCATACACGCCAAAAGCAGTTCAATAGAATCATTCTATAAGATAACACTTGAAGATTTTAAGGAATTGGTAGGACGTAAACAGGGAAATACAAAAGCACCATCGAATCTATCTAGAGAGGAAAGAAGGGCACTTAGGAACCTTACACAGGATAGTACTCTTGTTATAAAGGAAGCTTATAAGGGGGGGGGGCCTTGTGGTTATGAACAAAACCGACTATATCAATGAGGCCAACCGACAATTAAGCGATAAAAAATTCTATCGCATTTTGGAGAAGAACCCCATCGAGGCTTTCCTTAAAGAATTTAAAATTCTGTTAGATTCAGCGCTTCTGTCGAGGGTCATATCCAGGGAGGAATATGGCTTTCTACTATCCCCTTTTCCTGTTTCTCCCACTTTTTACTTTCTCCCTAAGATTCACAAGTCCCTCACCTCACCACCAGGGAGACCTATTATTTCGGGTATAGGCTCTATCACTTCTAATCTTTCATTTTATGTGGATTCTTTTCTTCAGCCATGGGTTTCAGCACTGAGGTCATACATCAGGGACACTGCCGATTTTCTCAACAAAATAAACCATATACAATTGAAAGAAACTTACCATTTTCTTACACTTGACGTGCAAGCACTGTATACACATATTCCTCATTCAGCAGGACTTGATGTCATTTGCAGAAAACTGTCTTTGGTTGGGGACCTCAGTGCTGAACACCAAAGTTTTTTTACTTCAGTCTATTTCTTTCATACTTTCTCACAATTATTTTCTATTTTTGTCCACTTATTATTTACAGGTGATGGGTACGGCCATGGGGACCAGGTTCGCCCCCAGTTACACCAACCTATACATGGGAGATCTTGAGGAATCACTCGTGTGGGGGAGCGGCTGGGAGGAGAACCTGGTCTTCTATGGCCGTTACATTGACGATCTTTTTATTATTTGGGATGGGGATCCATCTAGTATCACTTCTTTTGTTTTGCATTTGAACAGCAACACTTATAATTTATCTTTCACTTCTGAGCATAGTGGGGAGAGTATAAACTTCCTGGATGTGACCCTTGAGATTATAGACAATCAAATTACCACATCAAATTATGCTAAATCAGTTAGCACTTTTTCATATTTACATTATGAGAGCGCTCATTTTGCTCCTTGGAAACGTAACATTCCCAAGGGGCAGATGATGCGACTCAGACGTAATTGCTCTAATATTGATACCTTCTCTAGGCAGGCTAAAGAGCTTATGGATTCTCTAAGACAGAGAAAATACCCTGAGAGACTCCTCCAACAGGCCTTTAGTGAAGTATATCACATGGATAGGAATAAACTTCTCACTTCTAAAATTAAAGATAAAACTATTGGGGATGAAAATAAAGATAAAAATGAAATAAACATGAAGGATGAAAGACAACTAGCTTTTGTTTGCAAATATAACAACTCAGCTCAAGAGATTCGATCTATTATCTCTAAAAATTATTGAGTCCTAAGACAGGACCGTACTCTCAGCCAAATACTTCCCTCTAAACCTTCAGTGGTTTTTAAAAAGAATCGTTCCCTAAAAACCATACTAGCCCCTTCCTTCTTGGATCCCATAGGGCAAAAAAAGGTGACACCTACAGGATGTATGTGGCTGTCAACTAAACCAAATGGGTGTTTCAAATGTGGGAAAAATCGATGTACTACATGCACATATATGCCCAAGAAAACATGCTCTCTGACTATACCAGGGAATAATGAACAATACAAATTGAAAACATTTATGAACTGTGATACTAACTATGTAATCTATCTCCTTACCTGCGGGTGCGGTCTTAATTATGTGGGGAGAACCACAAGACCCATACACATAAGATTTATGGAGCACCGCAGGAATATTATTAGGAGATATGAAAAACATAGTGTATCAAGACATTTTTCGCAGGTACATATGGGAGATCCGAAAAGTTTGTCTCTAATTTGCTTGGAACATGTCGCCCCCACACCAAGGGGGGGGCAGGTTTAATAAGCTTTGCTGTAGGGAAGTATACTGGATATTAAAATTCGGCTCCCTGCACCCAGATTGGTTGAACGAGACAATTGAATTGAATGCAATCCGATAATATTGATATGGGTCTCCGTGTGTGATATATAATTTTCACTATTATTCTCGTCCTCTTGCTTTCCCGTCTCTCCCCTTTTTAGTTGTTCCATCCCCCCTCCCCCCCCCCCCCTTTTTTAATTTGATGCCTATATTTAAGTCCAATAGAAACAAATAATAGATACTTGGTATAGAATAATATTTAGGTGTAGAATTCCACTTTGAAGAATGAAAGAATGGTCTCTGTAGATTGAATAATTCCTTAATTCATATATAGGATATGTTGGATAGATGGAGATTGTGAGACCATCTATAATTCTTTTTTGACTATCCATATATTCATCCTCACTCTAGATATTTATATTTTCTAAATAATTGTGTTTCTCTCTGGAATATATGTAACTAAAAGCTAGATATGAAAAATAATATGTGCTCTAAATCTAACAACTGCACTGTCCTTCTACTTAGTATGATGGTAATAGTAATATATGTTATATATAGTTTGATAGACTAGAAATTTCATATGTCGTATCAATTGAGGTCTTTCTGACACCCCTGTATAAATATGGTCAGACGCTCTATCCGTATATATGTGTCGCTTAACTATAAATTATAATAAATGAATAGCTTGGGGTTCATTTTCCCAACTTTTATATAAAAATATGTGTTTCCACCTTAATTGTGCCTGATGATTTTGGTATCCTCAATTGATAACAAGTGCTGCGTTCCAAAGATTTTGGAGTGCGGCACTCATTTCCTGATTCATATGTGTGCGTTCCACGGAGCGGTGTGATCCTTCCGGGTCCGTGGACCGCATGACGCATTAGCGGGATCACGTGATCTGAGAAAGTCACGTGGTCCCGGGCGGGATCATATGAGACAAGCGTCAGTGTGGGACGACCACCTCTGAGTCTGTGAGACGCATGACGCACCAGTGTGACCACGTGATCGGAGCCGGTCACGTGGTCCTGGGCGCGATTACAATAAATTAGCAACACTGGTCTCATTGGTTATTCAACATCCTGTGATCGGTCGCGATCACATGACAAACTCTGTATTTTATTTTCATATTATTATGACCTTTTGAACACTCGTTTTTATGAATAAAGATCTTTACAATGTACACTTTATGATTGATTGCCTTCTGCTGTAGTTAAATATTGACTTTGTGGAATAGATTTTAACATGTGTTAGCAGGGTCAACAGATGTTTCTAACTAATCCCTAATTATTAAGGGTATATATAGTCCATGGTATCCGGACTCCAGGTCGACAACAAAAAGGTCGACACACCTTAGGTCGACGCCAATTGGTCGACACACAGGTCGACATGGACAAAAGGTCGACATGGACAAAAGGTCGACATGGACAAAAGGTCGACAGGAACAAGGTCGACATGAGTTTTTTATGTTTTTTTTCTTTT
Source organism: Pseudophryne corroboree (assembly GCF_028390025.1). Lineage (NCBI taxonomy): Eukaryota > Metazoa > Chordata > Amphibia > Anura > Myobatrachidae > Pseudophryne > Pseudophryne corroboree. The sequence goes on along the minus strand of NC_086450.1, from coordinate 358,954,227 downwards.
TTGGAACCTTTTCATACTTAACGATCCACGTGGACTACGATTGGAACGGTAATCTGTGCCGAGCGAAGCGGAGCGGAGCGAAGGCACCATGCCCGAAGCATGGCGAGCGAAGCGAGCCATGCGAGGGGACGCGGTGCACTAATTGGGGTTCCCGGTCACTCTCCGAAGAAAACGACACCAAAAAAACATAAAAAACTCATGTCGACCTTTTTCCATGTCGACCTTGTTCCTGTCGACCTTTTGTCCATGTCGACCTTTTGTCCATGTCGACCTAAGGTGTGTCGACCTTTTTGTTGTCGACCCTGAGTCCCAGACCCATAGTCCATAAGTTGGACACTGGACTTATGCTCCTGAGGAAGCTGGCATCCATCAGACCAGCGAAACACGTTGGGCTTCTTTCTGTAGGACCACAAGTACCAGCACCCATATCCACCTCCTGGCGTTATTTGGACCCATCAGCATCCACTGGATCAAATTCCGGCACAAGTTTTTCTACAGACCCAGACTTATCCCCATTTGCCATCTGGACCCTATCTGCACGGGATTCCTAGGGGACTTTATCCGGAAGCAAGTCTGGTAAAAAGTTTTAAACACACTAACTTGTGGGCAAATGTGGATTAGTGTCCTAGCCAGGAACTGTGGACATTCTAACTGAAAGGGTTAATTATTTGTGGTATCCTACAGTGTTCATTTTATTGTTGTTGTTTTACCCTTGAGAGATAGAAAATCTCCTAGATAAATGTATTAAAGATATATTTTATATTTTATATATTGTGTTTTGAACTTCAGCCGGCGCCAGTACTTTCCTTTTTTTCTCTATATATATTTCTAAGGGAACTGACCTTCCCTGTACAGGCTGCCGTTGACAGCGCACTCTATTTGTTTATTTTATATTACTCAAAGTTTTACCTGCGATCCCCAGCATCACTTAAAGCTTTACCTACGATCCCGAGCATCACTTTATGTTTCACCTGTGTTCCCAAGTATCATAAAGCACTCCCACTTATACCCCTTTTCCACTTAAAGCACGGGTCGCAGCCGTGTCGCCTGACACGGCTGCGACCCGTGCTACTGCCCCCTAATGACAGCGCTCACCAACCCGGCATATTGCCGGGTTGGTGACGCGCTAGTGGCGGCGCTGGGAGATCACATGGTCTCCCAGCGCCGCCCTCCCTATACACAGTGAACGGGAGCCGTGTCGCCTCGACACGGCACCCGTTCACACTAGACAGCTAGCCGAGTTGAACACGTGTTCAACCCGGCTAGCTACCCGGGTAGGATTCCCGGATCACTTGATCCGGGAATTTGCCGGGGGACCCGTTTCCACTAGGGAAAAACACGGGTAAATGCGCGCCCCCGCGCATTTACCCGTGTTTTAAGGAGCTAGTGGAAAAGGGGTATTATACTCCGGATTACTGGTCTTAACCAGTTGTGATTCAGAGACTCACTTGTGACATTTATTGTTTGGTTGCACATTCTTTGACTTTTATGATTTAATAAAAACCCTCAAAGGCACCTCCTGTTGTTGTGGTCACGCCTTCGCGCATCTGGTACTACTGTCTCAGCACATGTCTAGGAGTCCTCTCTAACCTCCCAAATTCATGTACCCGTCAGCCCCTACAACTGAGGCTTCCAGCTACCGACACCAGCCCCCAGTTGTGACAGTAAGCACTGACCTAATGAGTCCGGCCGGAGATCAAAATCAGGCGACCGGGCCGAGGCAAGAACATGCAACCCGCCTTGAACAGCTGGAGGCTGCCCTGGGCCATGTGATTCGGTGTCTCCAGGACAAAGAACCCTCCGTGGGTCAGGGGCATCTAGTGTACCAGCTACAGTACCGACGGTGGTATCCCCACCCACCATACCCATTTCTGCTCCATGTCTCCACTTGCCGACACCTGCTAAATTTGACGGGTCCCCAAAAGCCTGCAAGGGATTCCTAAACCAGTGTGAGATTCACTTTGAGTTGCAACCTGGCAGTTTTCCTACCGACCGCACCAAAGTTGCCTACATTATCTCCCTCCTCAGTGACTCCACCCTCGACTGGGCATCACCCCTATGGGAGAGATCGGATGCTCTGTTATCCTCCTATTCTGACTTCGTGGCAACTTTTAGGCGCATCTTCGACGAGCCAGGTCGTGTGACATCCGCCTCTTCTAAAATCCTCCGGCTACGCCAGGGGACACGAACCGTCGGCCAGTATTTAGTTCAATTTCAAATTCTGGCTTCAGAACTTTCCTGGAATGATGACGAAAGTTTACGCAGCCTTCTGGGGTGGCTTATCTGGACGAATCAAGGATGAGCTCGCTACTAGAGACTTACCTCCAACATTAAACGAGCTCATATCACTCTGCACTAAAGTCGATCTGCGATTCCGTGAAAGGGCAGTTGAGCGAGAAAGATCCACGTTTCCTAAGACGTCTATTACTTCCATTCCTCGTCAGCCATCTCCGCCTAGTGAGGAACCTATGCAGTTAGGTCACTCACGATTGTCTCCAGCAGAGCGTAGAAGACGCCTATCTAATCATCTTTGCCTGTATTGTGCTGCACCTTCCCACCTTATTAACGCCTGTCCTGAGCGTCTGGGAAAATTCCAAGTCCTAGCCTGCCAGGGAGAAGACCGGCTAGGAGTAACGAACTTCTCTCCATCTTCAAGTGACTGACACCTCTCAGTTTCTCTTCAGGTGGCTCAGCGTACCAAGAATCTTATTGCCTTGTTGGATTGGATTTACCAAAAAAGGTGCCAATCCTTCCACATGGTCAGAAGAAGCTACCCAAGCCTTTCATTTGTTGAAACAAAGATTCATCTCTGCTCCAGTTTTGAAACAGCCAGATACCAGTTCGCCCTTCATCCTTGAGGTGGATGCCTCTTCTGTTAGAGTGGACGCAGTACTGTCTCAAAGAGCTAACGATGGTCATCTACATCCTTGTGGCTTCTTCTCATGAAAGTTCTCTCCTGCTGAGCGTAATTACACCATTGGCGATCAAGAACTTTTGGCGATCAAGCTTGCTTTGGAAGAGTGGAGGTACTTATTAGAAGGAGCTTCTCATACCATCACCATCATGGCGGATCACAAGAATCTCCTGTACCTAAAAGGCGCTCAATGTCTTAACCCTCGCCAAGCCAGGTGGGCACTTTTCTTTTCCAGATTTGACTTCAAATTGCAGTTTTGTCCAGGGTCACAGAATCGCAAGGCTGATGCTCTTTCCCGCTCCTGGGAGCAAGAAAATGAGTCTGAGTCTACTGACAAGCATTATATCATTGATCCAGTGGCATTCTCCGCAGTGAGGATGGACTCTATGCCCCCGCTAGGGAAAAGTTTTGTGAAGCCGGCTCTCAGAAGGAAGCTCTTGCATTGGGCACATTCCTCTAGCTTTGCCAGACACGGGGGCATACACAAGACCTTAGAATTTGTTTCCAGATTGTACTGGTGGCCGACCCTAAAGAAGGACATTGCTGAATTTGTGGCCTCCTGCCCAAAATGTGCCCAACACAAGGTACCCCGCCAGTCACCCGCTGGGCAACTGGTTCCTTTGTCTGTTCCTCATCATCCGTGGACCCATCTTTTGATGGATTTCGTCACAGATCTCCCTGTGTCTAACAAATTCAACACCATCTGGGTGGTAGTTGACCGATTCACCAAGATTGCTCATTTCATTCCTCTCACTGGTCTTCCGTCAGCTTCCAAGTTGGCACAAGTCTTTATTCAAGAGATCTTCAGATTACACGGTCGCCCTGTGGAGATAATTTCCGATAGAGGTGTTCAGTTTGTGGCCAAGTTCTGGCGAAGTCTTTGTCAGGCACTCCAAGTCAAGCTGAAATTCTCTACAGCCTATCACCCTCAAACCAATGGGCAAACTAAGAGGGTGAATCAAGACTTGGAGGCCTTCCTCCGTATCTATGTATCCTCTTCCCAGGATGATTGGGTTCAACTTCTCACATGGGCTGAATTCTGCCACAACAATAAGTATGATTCTTCATCTTCCTCCACGCCATTCTTCACCAATTATAGGTTTCATCCAAAAGTTCCTGAGTTCCAACCGCTTCCAGCAACATCGGTGCCTGCAGCTGATATCACGATTCGGCAGTTTTCAAATAACTGGAAGAATGTTCGTGCAGCTCTTTTGAAAGCATCCTCCAGGTACAAGAGATTTGCGGATAAGAAGCGTAGGGCAATTCCTGCCCTTAAAGTTGGTGACTGCGTTTGGCTGTCTACGAAGATTCTATGACTGAGGGTTCCGAGTATGAAATTCGCCCCCCCTCCGGCTATATCGGACCCTTCCTGATTAAACAAGTTGTCAACCCAGTGGCTTACAAGCTTCAGCTACCTTCGTTTCTGAAAGTTCCTAGGACGTTCCATGTTTCACTCCTCAAACCAGTGATTCTGAATCGCTTCCATTCAGCGCTTCCCTCTGCTTCCAAAGTCCAGACTCAACGTGGTGTTGAGTATGAGGTCGCCAAGATCCTGGATTCACGTATCAGATATGGTCATCTCCAGTATTAGATAGATTGGAATGGCTATGGTCCTGAGGAATGTTCCTGGACAAATGCATCTGATGTCCATGCTCCTAAATTGGTCCAGAAATTCCATACCAGATTTCCGCGAAAACCTAAGAAGTGTCCTGGGGCCACTCCTAAAGGGGGGGGGGGGTGCTGTCACGATCCGGGTAACTGGACGCCGTTTCCTGCCTTTTAGGTGTCTCCTGAGTCCAGGGCTGGGCTATAACTATGTTTTGGGTTACATTTCATGGGTATTGCCTGCAGCGCTGGTTCAGCGGCCTCCTTCGTGTATACACTTACGGTGGTGTGGCGCTCTCAGCCCCGTCGCGGCCGTCACTTGCGCACCTGTGGTCTTCCGCTGGATGTGCACTCTCTGTGTGCCGCGGCCGCCATCCCTGTGGCCACTGTGCGTGTCTGGGCGCATGGAGTTTCTGCTGCTGCTGCCTCCGCCGCCATTACCGTTTGACACATGGTTTCTGAGTGCTTCTTTCCCCTTCAATCTCCGTCAATGGGCGCAGCCATTTTGGATTGAATCACATGATACTCTCCTCACCTATCCGCAGTGCTGCCGGAGCCTGAGCATAATTGTCAGCCATTCCCTGCTATCCAGCAGGTATAAATATCCTGTCTCAGCACCCAGAAGGTTGTCAGTGCTTCAATCGTCTCTCCAGCATTCCAGTATGCAGCTTCACTAAGGACTCTCCTGTGAACACTCCCTGCAGTATAGCCTGACTCCCTTGTGGTTACTCTCTCTGCGGTGCTGCTCCAGTTCTCCTGTGCTGATGCTCTGTGGTGCAACCTGCCTTCCTTGTTCCCGCACCCAGCGCTAGCAGAGTGTATGACAGCAGCCACTCTCTAGCAGTCCTCTGTCTCCACTACTACCAGTACTCACCATAACAGTGGAGTATTTACCTGCGATCCCCAGCATCGCTCAAAGCTTTACCTACGATCCCCAGCATCACTCAAAGCTTTACCTGCGATCCCCAGCATCACTTTATGTTTCACCTGTGTTCCCAAGTATCATAAAGCACTCCCACTTATACTCCGGATTACTGGTCTTAACCAGTTGTGATTCAGAGACTCACTTGTGACAGTTATTGTTTGGTTGCCCATTCTTTGACTTTTATTATTTAATAAAAACCCTCAAAGGCACCTCCTGTTGTCGTGGTCACGCCTTCGGGCATCTGGTACTACTATCTCAGCACATGTCTAGGAGTCCTCTCTTACCTCCTAAATTCACGTACCCGTCAGCCCCTACAACTGAGGCTTCCAGCTACCGACACCAGCCCTCAGTTGTGACAATTATGTCTGGGGGTATGAGGTATGATGTGTAATATTATGACTGGGGGTATGAGGTATGGGATGTAATATGTATTGGGGAACAGGGTGTGGGAATGAAGATGAGGAGATGGATGAATGATGATGAATGAGGAGGAGGAAGAGGAGGAATGTTTAGAGGAATGTGGAGGAAGAATGATGATAATGAGGAATTATGAGAAGGAATGATAATGAATGAGGAATGATGCTGAGGAGGCGGGATGGGGAAGACAGACTTTACTGTTGAGCAATGTGTATAAGGGGCTCTGCTGTCTGGTGTAACGTGTATAAGGGGACTACTGTGTGGTGTGGTGTAATGTGAATGACTACTGGGTGGTCAGGTGTAACGTGTGTAAGGGGTACTACTGTGCGATGTTATGTGAACTGATACTATTCTGTGGCCATGCCCCTTCCCCATTAAGTCACGCAGCTTTACTTTTGGCACGTGTCTACGACGTGGTACCCCTGTTTCGAATATGGGGGGAGGGTACCAATTCTCTTTGGCACAGGGCACCAATAGGTATAATTAAGGCACTAGTCATTGGGTCTACATTGCTTCCTGTAACAGCGGGGATGTATCCTGACATTTGGCTTTATGTTGTATTTTTGTGACATATGTATTTATCATGTATATTTTGTATTTATTTATTAATATTTTATATGTATTTATTTATTATTGCAATCCAAAAGTCGAGGCATTACAGGTTAACAGCCAACTGTATTTTTCATTAACGTATTTAAATGAATATATGGCAAATAGTGCTTCCTTCTGCATTAATCATCTATAGCCTTTGTCACGAACCTCGGGCAGCGGCGACCGCGCTTGTCCCTGCGGGTGGCCTGGTCTGCCCGGCGCCTCTCTTCCCCTGTCAGTCTCCGGCTTCAGCGGCGGGTCGGCGCTGCTCTCCGGCGGCTTCCCGGAAGCAAGGGCGCCGCCATCACAAGCAAGGGCAAGGAGGCGGAGCAGGTCTGACGTCACCTGCCTGCTCCGCCAATCAGGCTAGGGCGGGGAATTTAAAATCAGATACCAGGCAGAGATCCGATGCCTGAGTATCTTCGTTTCTCCTGTGGAAGCTATGATCCAGAGCTCCCTCGTCCCTGCAAGCATCCTGTGCTTCCAAGCATCCTGTCCCTGCAAGCATCCTGTGCTTCCAAGCATCCTGTCCCTGCAAGCATCCTGTGCTTCCAAGCATCCTGTCCCTGCAAGCATCCTGTGCTTCCAAGCATCCTGTCCCTGCAAGCATCCTGTGCTTCCAAGCATCCTGTGCCTACAAGCAACCTGTGCTTCCAAGCATCCTGTGCCTACAAGCAACCTGTGCTTCCAAGCATCCTGTGCCTACAAGCACCTCCGTGCCTCCAGTTACCTCCGTGTCTCCAAGCACCTCGTGCCTCCAAGCACCTCCGTGCCTCCAAGCACCTCCGTGCCTCCAAGCACCTCGTGCCTCCAAGCACCTCGTGCCTCCAAGCACCTCCGCGCCTCAAGCACCTCCGTGCCTCCAGTTACCTCCGTGCCTCCAGTTACCTCCGTGCCTCCAGTTACCTCCGTGCCTCCAAGCACCTCCGTGCCTCCAAGCACCTCGTGCCTCCAAGCACCCCGTGCCTCCAAGCACCTCCGCGCCTCAAAGCACCTCCGTGCCTCCAGTTACCTCCGTGTCTCCAAGCACCTCGTGCCTCCAAGCACCTCGTCCCTCCAAACACCTCGGTGTCTCCAAACACCTCCGTGCCTCCAAGCACCTCCGTGCCTCCAAACACCTCCGTGCCTCCAAGGGTCTCCCAGCACTCCCTGTACTCCCAGTACCTCAGTGCCTTCAATACCACAGTGTCTCCAATATCTCAGTACCCCAGCCTTCATTATTTCTACAAGTCTTGTCTTACAGGAGACCTACAAGAATTCCTCTGGGCCTCCCGCCTGCCGTCTTAGTTCTGCATGAGGAAGACCTACATCCGGCCATCTCTACTACGACCCAGTGGCGGTTCCTCTTCCCGGTCATCGGAAGAAGCCCCGAGTCCACAACACTCCCAAACCAGGTCAGTGATAGTATACTCAGGCCTCATGGACTCGGGGGATCGGAACACGGACTCTAGTGCCATCCAGAACCTGGCTTCTCGAGTGCAAAGTCAGGAAGCAGCACAAGGTCAGGTGATGCAGTACCTCCAGCAGTTGTCCGGGCGTCTGGATCAGATTCAGGCGTCTCTGGCCTCAGTAATTCCGGCTCCTGTTCCAGCAGTCGCACCAGTTGCCGTTGCCAGCAATGTTCAACCATCGGCCGGTGTCACTCCACGCCTTCAGTTGCCTACTCCGTCCCGCTATAATGGGAATCCCAAAAATTGTCGTGGTTTCTTGAACCAGTGCGAGGTACATTTCGAGCTACTTGCACACAACTTTCCTACAGACCGGTCCAAGGTAGCATATATTATTTCTCTGTTGGAAGGTTCTGCTTTGGATTGGGTGTCTCCATTATGGGAACGATCTGATCCCATGGTTTCCAACTACACCAACTTCATCTCGTCCTTTCGAAGGATTTTCGACGAGCCCGGCAGAATGACCACTGCTTCTTCCGATTTGCTCCGTGTTCGGCAGGGCGCCCGTTCCGTGGGCCAGTACGTGGTTCATTTCCAGACCATTGCTTCCGAACTACGCTGGAATAATGATGCCCTGAGAGCTGCCTTCTGGAACGGTCTTTCCGACCGGCTGAAAGACGAGCTGGTTACTAGAGATCTGCCGGATCCATTAGAAGATTTGATTTCCCTTTGCGTCAAGGTGGATCTTCGGATGCAGGAGCGTGGAAGAGAACGTAACCGTTCGGATCGTTCCAGGTTCCGGAATCCTACTCCTAGGCCGGTGGCCTCACCTAGCTCAGATGAGCCCATGCAAATTAACCGCTCCCGACTGTCTCCGGAAGAACGACAGCGTCGTCGTGAGGGTAAACTCTGCCTTTACTGTGGAGCCGCAGATCATTTTCTTAAATCTTGTAAAGTCCGTCCGGGAAACGGGCAGACCTAGCTTGTTCCGGAGGAGTCAAGCTGGGAGTTACGACAAAAGCTTCTCCAACTTCGGACTGCTTGCTTCCAGTAACTCTAGTCTCCAATTCAGTCTCCAGGTCTTGTGAAGCCCTATTGGATTCCGGAGCTGCAGGGAACTTCGTTTCTTCCTTCTGTGCCCAAAGTTTGGGTTTAAAGTTACGGCCTATCGAGCGGCCAATTTCACTGACGGCTATCAACGGGACTAGAATTTCCAAAGGTCTCATAATGTGGCGCACGGGGCCAGTTAAGCTGCGGGTCGGGGCTCTACATCAGGAAGATTTGGAACTCTTGGTAATCCCAGAAATGCCCCATGATCTGGTTCTTGGAATGCCTTGGCTGAAAAGTCATAACCCCCACATCGATTGGAAGTCGTCACAAATTCTGTCCTGGAGTTCCTTTTGTCACACTAATTGTCTTACTCCTGTTTGTCCGCTCCGTGTTACCTCCAAAACGGATGAAGAGCACATTCCGGAGGCATATCAAGGGTACAAGGACGTATTTTCGGAACAAGCTGCTGACCTGTTACCACCTCACAGGCCTTGGGACTGCCCTATTGACCTTGTCCCAGGGAAGACGCCACCTCGTGGTCGCACATATCCTCTGTCTCTTCCCGAGACTCAAGCCATGTCGGAGTATATTAAGTCCAATATGCTCAAGGGATTCATTCGCCCCTCTTCCTCCCCTGCTGGTGCAGGCTTCTTTTTCGTGAAGAAAAAGGACGGGGGGTTGAGACCATGCATCGACTACCGCGGCCTAAACGACATTACTATTAAGAATAAATACCCCTTGCCACTAATCACAGAGTTATTTGATAGGGTTCGTGGTGCCCGCATTTTTTCAAAACTCGACTTGAGAGGAGCTTATAATCTTATACGCATCCGAGAGGGGGATGAATGGAAGACTGCCTTTAATACCCGAGATGGGCATTACGAATACTTGGTGATGCCGTTTGGTCTTAGTAATGCTCCCGCGGTTTTCCAGGGATTCGTCAACGAAATCTTTCGTGATATGCTGTATCAGAGCGTTGTGGTATATCTGGACGACATACTGATTTTTTCCAAGAATCTTGTCGAACACAGGACTCAAGTCAAAGAGGTGCTACACCGTTTACAAGAGAATCATCTCTACGCCAAGCTTTCCAAATGTACCTTTGAAGTAACATCTATTCCGTTCCTCGGTTATGTCATCTCGGGGACGGAGCTTCGCATGGATCCGGAAAAGTTGTCGGCCATTCGTGATTGGACTCAGCCTCTTTCCCTGAAAGCAATACAAAGGTTCCTGGGCTTTGCGAACTACTACAGGAAATTCATTAAAGGTTTCTCCACCATTGTTGCACCCATTACTGCCCTGACGAGAAAGGGTTCTAATCCTAGTTTGTGGCCTCCGGAAGCCATTGTAGCTTTTTCTCGCTTAAAGTTAGCTTTCACGACGGCTCCAGTTCTCCAACAACCAAATTTCGAGGAACCCTTCTTCTTAGAAGTTGATGCATCTTCAGTCGGGGTGGGGGCTGTCCTCTCCCAGCATTCCTCTGATAAGAAATTACATCCGTGTGGCTTCCACTCTCGTAAATTCTCTCCAGCCGAACGAAATTACTCTATTGGAGACCAGGAACTCTTGGCAATCAAATCTGCCTTGGAAGAATGGAGATATCTTCTAGAAGGGGCTAAACATGTGTTTACCATCTACACGGATCACAAGAATTTACTGTACATCAAATCCGCACAATGTTTGAATCCTCGCCAGGCGAGATGGGCACTTTTCTTTTCCCGATTCTCGTTCATTATCAAGTACCGTGCCGGGACTCTCAATATTAAAGCAGATGCGCTTTCCCGTTCACAGGTTCCCACAGACGAGGATGAACCTCCGGAGCGGGGTTTAATTCTGAATCCAGTTTCTGTCTCTGCTGCTTTAACTACTCCAGCTCCTCCTCCTGGAAGAATGTCCGTACCAGCTAGATTCCGCCCAGGAATACTACGGTGGGTCCATAACTCCAAGTTTTCCGGTCATCCCGGCGCTCAGAAGATGTACAAGTTTCTGCAAAGGTCTTACTGGTGGAACACCATGAGGAAGGATGTACAAGATTGCGTTAATTCATGTCCCCAATGTACACAACATAAATCTCCTCGTCTGCCTCCTGCAGGGTTACTTCGTCCTCTGCCTATCCCTGTGAGACCCTGGACTCACATTTCCATGGACTTCATCACTGACTTGCCCTGTTCCAAGGGTTGCAACACCGTTTGGGTTATCGTTGACCGTTTTTCGAAGATGGCACACTTTGTGCCCTTGACTGGTCTTCCGACAGCACCGAAACTGGCTCTATTGTTTATCCGAGAACATTTTCGTTTGCATGGGTTGCCACAAGAGATTGTTTCTGACCGTGGAGTACAGTTCACCGCCAGGTTTTGGAAAGCCCTTTGTTCAACTCTACACATTAAACTTAAGTTTTCGTCGGCTTATCATCCCCAAACAAATGGACAAACGGAACGAGTCAATCAAGATCTAGAGACTTTTCTTCGGTTGTATCTCTCTCCTTCACAGGACAACTGGGTGGAGTTGTTGCCTTGGGCGGAGTTTGCCCATAACCATTTGTTTCATTCTTCCACTGGGGAATCACCATTTTTCGTCAACTACGGGTTCCATCCCCGTGTTCCGGAATTTCCAAGCCTTCCGATAATAGAGGTTCCTGCTGTAGCGTCCACTCTACGACACTTTGGACAAATTTGGAGAAAGGTTCATGCTAATCTTAAGCAGGTTTCTGTTCGGTACAAGTTCTTTGCAGATAAGAAACGGCAAGCCGCACCTCAATATAAAGTTGGGGACAGGGTATGGCTGTCCACACGGAATCTCCGGTTGAAGGTGCCCACCATGAAATTCGCTCCAAGGTTCATCGGTCCTTACCCTGTGCTACAAGTCTTAAATCCTGTGGTCTGTAAACTGGGTTTGCCTGCCCATCTTCGCATACCTAACGCCTTCCATGTTTCTCTACTCCGTCCCCTCATACTGAATCGATTCCACTCAGCACTCCCAAGGCCAACGTCCGTAGTGGCAGAAGCTGGAGCGGAGTTTGAAATCAAAGCTATTCTGGACTCTCGTTATCTTCATAAAAAATTACAGTACTTGGTGGACTGGAAGGGTTATGGACCTGAGGAGAGAAGTTGGATTGGGGCTACTGAAGTAACGGCTCCTCGTCTGATTCGGATCTTCCACTCCAGACATCCGACTAAGCCCGGGAAGTGTCCAGGGGCCACTCCTGGAGGAGGGGGTACTGTCACGAACCTCGGGCAGCGGCGACCGCGCTTGTCCCTGCGGGTGGCCTGGTCTGCCCGGCGCCTCTCTTCCCCTGTCAGTCTCCGGCTTCAGCGGCGGGTCGGCGCTGCTCTCCGGCGGCTTCCCGGAAGCAAGGGCGCCGCCATCACAAGCAAGGGCAAGGAGGCGGAGCAGGTCTGACGTCACCTGCCTGCTCCGCCAATCAGGCTAGGGCGGGGAATTTAAAATCAGATACCAGGCAGAGATCCGATGCCTGAGTATCTTCGTTTCTCCTGTGGAAGCTATGATCCAGAGCTCCCTCGTCCCTGCAAGCATCCTGTGCTTCCAAGCATCCTGTCCCTGCAAGCATCCTGTGCTTCCAAGCATCCTGTCCCTGCAAGCATCCTGTGCTTCCAAGCATCCTGTCCCTGCAAGCATCCTGTGCTTCCAAGCATCCTGTCCCTGCAAGCATCCTGTGCTTCCAAGCATCCTGTGCCTACAAGCAACCTGTGCTTCCAAGCATCCTGTGCCTACAAGCAACCTGTGCTTCCAAGCATCCTGTGCCTACAAGCACCTCCGTGCCTCCAGTTACCTCCGTGTCTCCAAGCACCTCGTGCCTCCAAGCACCTCCGTGCCTCCAAGCACCTCCGTGCCTCCAAGCACCTCGTGCCTCCAAGCACCTCGTGCCTCCAAGCACCTCCGCGCCTCAAGCACCTCCGTGCCTCCAGTTACCTCCGTGCCTCCAGTTACCTCCGTGCCTCCAGTTACCTCCGTGCCTCCAAGCACCTCCGTGCCTCCAAGCACCTCGTGCCTCCAAGCACCCCGTGCCTCCAAGCACCTCCGCGCCTCAAAGCACCTCCGTGCCTCCAGTTACCTCCGTGTCTCCAAGCACCTCGTGCCTCCAAGCACCTCGTCCCTCCAAACACCTCGGTGTCTCCAAACACCTCCGTGCCTCCAAGCACCTCCGTGCCTCCAAACACCTCCGTGCCTCCAAGGGTCTCCCAGCACTCCCTGTACTCCCAGTACCTCAGTGCCTTCAATACCACAGTGTCTCCAATATCTCAGTACCCCAGCCTTCATTATTTCTACAAGTCTTGTCTTACAGGAGACCTACAAGAATTCCTCTGGGCCTCCCGCCTGCCGTCTTAGTTCTGCATGAGGAAGACCTACATCCGGCCATCTCTACTACGACCCAGTGGCGGTTCCTCTTCCCGGTCATCGGAAGAAGCCCCGAGTCCACAACACTCCCAAACCAGGTCAGTGATAGCCTTTCACTATGTGCTGCATTTGTAGGTCTGGTACATGCTGTTTACTTTTTATATCAAATAGTTTGTAACGTTTGTATCACATCATTAGTGTGCACTTGATTATTTTTGTTGCACTTGTTTATATTTTCTTGCTGAATTCACTTCCTATGGGACGCATTGAGCAGCCAGATATGGGGCAGCGGCATTTAGCAAGCCTGGTGACTGGGGGGGTTGGGGGGGGGGGGTAATTCTGAGTTGATCGCAGCAGGATTTTTGTTAGCAGTTGGGCAAAACCATGTGCACTGCAGGGGAGGCAGATATAACATGTGCAGAGAGAGTTAGATTTGGGTGGGTTATTTTGTTTCTGTGCAGGGTAAATGCTGGCTGCTTTATTTTTACACTGCATATTAGATTGCATATTGAACACACCACACCCAAATCTAACTCTCTCTGCACATGTTATATCTGCCTCCCCTGCAGTGCACATGGTTTTGCCTAACTGCTAATAAAAATCCTGCTGCGATCAACTCAGAATTACCCCCTGGGATACTTAACCTGGTGAGTAAATGTATTGTTGTTTTGTTGCTTGACAAAAATAAAATAAAGAGCTGAAACGTTGCATATCATTGCTATTGCTGTGAGTTTCTATTGAGTCCGGAGTACTGCTATATAAAATAACATATAGGAAGGATCAGCACTCGTAGATAAAAGGTGAAAAAAACGAAGGTACATATATTGAAAAATGTACAGCATAGGTAAGAGCCTAACGTCCATTTTTAATCAGTAAGATTTTCCTCAGTGGCATACATACATACAATTGTAAACACAGGGTTAAACAGTGAAAGAGACTGCTAAAGACAGGTGTATTAGAGTATAGCATTACCACAGAGATACCTGCTAGGCTAGCCTAGGGCAGAACCGCATCCTAGTTCAAGATCAAGAGCGGTTTGATTGATAATAACAAAACCCCAATTATTCCATGTATACAAAATATGTAACAGTATGAAGTACAAGAAGCACAATAAATGCATGATATAGCGTTGACAGATTAAACCAGTCAGCTGACATAAAGGAAACAGTGCTAGAAACTCACAGACAGAAGTAACAAAAGATGATTGGCATCACTATAGCAACACCAGCAGAACTTCCAACAGGCAGCCATAATAGTAACATAGCACTTACCTATAGTTTCCTTATTGGGACAAACACTGCATAAACATAGATAACAATATAGGGATCGGAGCCATAAAAAATAAAAAAACAACTGTAGTTCCTTCAGTGGGAGAAATGCTCGGGCGGCGCTGCTGCATAAGCATAAATAACAATATAGCGTTCGGAGCCGCAAGATTAAAAACAACTGCATCTGAGTCGCAGAGCAACATACTCACACATCAAAATAGCCGCAAATATAAAAATATATAGAAAAAGCACACACAGAGAGTCCAGTGTCACCTGTAAGCTAATGTAGTAATGTCACATATTAGCAGTAGCAGTATGATACCTGTATATAAATGAAAACTGAGGCAGACAAAGAAGCAACAATAAACTGCTCAAACACACGCACGTGCCCTAGTCGCGGACACACTAGTTGGACCAGCTATGCTGCAATGCGTAAGGATGGCGCAAATCTGAGCATGGCTACATCTGTGTATATACAGTATATGTGTGTGTAAGTAACTGAGCAGGGAGCTGGGGTGGGATGGGGCAGTATTCGGATGCCCATCGACCCTCAATGTTTGTGATGTTTGACAACATATGTCAGATAGTTTTGCCATCGATGGTGGAGAAAAAATACTTAATGCCTAGCTCCGCCCCAATGCACCGGCAGAGCTCCACCCCCAGTTCTGATTGCACAGCAGCCCAGCATGTCATAGAGTAGGGATGAACATCGGTGGGTGAAACCATTGATGATCTCCATGTGAGTAGTTATATACCATACATGGTAACCAGCAGTGATACCATAGAAGGTGATCATCGTTGGGTAACCCATCAATGGACACCCCAAGGCCAGAGCAGTGGACAAAAAGGAAGTACGCGGGAGAGAGCAGAGCAGAAACATAGCATGGAATGGGATGGGGTGGAGCAGTGAGCAGACTTTATATATATATATATATATATATATATATATATATATATATATCAGCTTAAATTAATCATAAGCACACTGGGAAGTGCCTAGATATTTAATATAAAGATAAATACACAATTCACTTTCTTTGCAGGAAAAATGTTGATCTTAATCTCTCAGCAAAACCTCAGGACACAAACCCTCTTTTTCTATCTGAATCGCTCAGGTCATTCAATATCTGAATAGACATTTGTTTGATCCCACGCAGACAATGAGGCTTTTGAAAAGTGCAGAGAATGAAGGAAATGGCATGCATTACGACATTTGCAAATCAGAGCTAAGAGGTAGGATAACAACTGTTACCTGATGATTGGTCAGGCAGAGCACTGCTGGTACTACGCAGCCGAAAGGCATCAAATAGGGCAGATAGCATCTCGTCACTGTGCGGAATTCCTGCTGCTTCCGATACCATCTCTGATACCAGATCCTGGAACTACATACAAAATTCCACGTTAGGGAACCAGTTAGAAAGGCGTAAAGGTAAAGCGAGCACGTGTTGAATCCCATGTTCCCAGGCGGTTAAGAATGAAAAGTGGCATGTATTTCAGTAATTGTGATGTTTACAAACTAGTCCCACATGGCCAAACCAGTTTATCTTTGCAACATCTGAGCTATGTATGAGCCTGGTGTAGATTTGAGGCATACATGCCTACTCTCTCAGAATGACTGGTAAAATCCTGAATTTCAGGGAGCACCCCCTGATTCTGGGAGAGTACACCAGCCAACCTTAACCAGCCAACATATCCAGTGAAATGGGCGGTCTGGGTGCTTGATGACACGATTTGTGTTGGATCATCTTACCAGACCCTCCTTACTGTATATTGCCGAACCACTGCTCAGCGTGAAGAGGCCATGATGACACGTTTCCTGTACCAGGCCCCCCAAACCTCATACCTGGGCACCCCTCCAGTATTATCTTTTAACAAGTTTGTTAGAATTATATGGGAGAATTCTGAGTCAAAAACACATTTTACAAGAATAGCTAGAGAGCCACAAGCTGCTTATCCCTGTATTACAGTTAATAGGTGGTTTCACATTATACCATCAAAGTGAGCAGTTTGGAAAACACTCATTTTAACAATGACATACAGTAAAAACTTATTTACAATGTTTACGGTACATGTACTGTATGCCCATAAAATGTACAAGTTGGTAGAGCAATGCAATTTGACAACCATAATTTTCTGATGACTTTAATGATCATATTGCATTTTACCACCCAGGCACAAGTAATTTCAGCGTGATACTGTATGCCGCCAAGCATTGCCGCAATGCTTGACTGCCCACATATCCACCACGGTATCTGCAGCATCGCAGGTTTTCCTGTACACCTCTATGGGATGCAAGGAAAAACTTGCGATGTTGCTGGATGTTACATTGCGGACATTGCGCCTAATTCAGACCTGATCGCTCGCTAGGGTTTTTTTGCACTGGTGCCAACAGATAGTCGCAGCCCATAGGGGAGTGTATTTTTGCTTGCCAAGTGTGCGAACGCATGTGTAGCAGAGCTGTACAAACAAAACTTGTGCAGTCTAAGTAGCCCAGGACTTATTCAGCCGCTGCGAACAGTTTAGCCTGTCCGGGACCGGAATTGACATCAGGAACCCTCCATGCAAATGCTTGGACACGCCTGCGTTTTTCCAACCACTCCAGGAAAACGGTCAGTTGACACCCACAAACGGCTTCTTCCTGTCAATCTCTTTGCGATCACCCGTGCGAATGGATTCTTCACACAAACCCATCGCAGAGCGGCGATCCGCTTTGTACCTGAGTGACGCGCATGCGCATTGCGGTGCATGTGCAGTTCTGACCTGATCGCAGCGCTGCAAAAACCGTTAGCGAGCGATCAGGTCTGAATTACCCCCATCGTGTTTGCTTGAATCAGCCGCTAAGAGTGATACCTTCTGTATTACAATCACAATATTCTCTTTTGAAAGCAGATACCAAAATGGTGCCAAATCCTGCAGTGTTTCAGATGTCCAGTTTAATGGGTTCCTACACACAACACAGATAGACAGATTATACGCAGAGATAGGTGTATAAATAAACTACAATGTAAGTAACTGACAAGCCTATGAAATGTGGCATACCCATAATGCTCCAGGATCCTGTATTTAATTTCTTGGTTTTGCTCATGACTGAGATTTGAGCAGGTCTTCAACTGATTTAGCACTTCTGCTATTACATTTGGAGATATCCCTTTCTGTATGATGCTTGGGGACAAGTGACAGATGAGATTCCCAAGTATATCTAGCTGATACACATCAGCAATAGAATTGTTCTGAAATAGAGACATCAGAAATTGATGCTTGCACTGTTAACCTTGTGGCATTACAGATCATTGGGGCAGATGTATTAACCTGGATAAGGCATAAGGAAGTGATGAACCAGTGATATGTGCAAGGTGATAAACACACCAGCCAATCAGCTCCAATATGTACATAAACAGTTAGGAGCTGATTGGCTGGTGCCTTTGTCACCTTGCACATATCACTGGTTTATCACTTCCTTATGCCTTCTCCAGGTCAATACATCTGCCCCCATATAAGAAGCAGTCACTAATTCTACATTATGGGGGACATGTATCAAACCTTGGAGTGAGATGAAGAGGAGAAAGTTAAAGTATCAATCAAGAAGCTCCTAACAGTTATCTCTTTCCACTATATCTGTATCCAAGGTATGATGCATCTGCCGCAAGTGGACAATGGGCCTAATTCAGAGTTGATCGCAGCAGCAAATTTGTTAGCAGTTGGGCAAAACCATGTGCTCTGAAGGGGGGGGGGGGGGGCAGATGTAACATGTGCAGAGAGAGTTAGATTTGGGTGGGGTGTGTTCAAACTGAAATCTAAATTGTAGTGTAAAAATAAAGCAGCCAGTATTTACCCTGCACAGAAACAATATAAACTACCCAAATCTAACTCTCTCTGCACATGTTATATCTGCCTCCCCTGCAGTGCACATGGTTTTGCCCAACTGCTAACAAAGTTCCTGCTGCGATCAACTCAGAATTACCCCCATGGTTTTGCCCAACTGCTAACAAATTTGCTGCTGCTATCAACTCTGAATTACCCCCAATGTTGGTGGACTTTTATCTGCATTTTTGAAATGAGAACAGATACAAAAAAAAAACTTCTCTGTGAGACAACATCTATCCAAACAAAATATCTTTAATTATGCATTGGGCTGTCTAAGATCCCTGTGGATTTGCAGTGTAAACATTCTTACCAGGCACTGATTCACTTTGTTAATTACAAAGTCTTTTTTGCTTGCATGTAACAGCAAATAGTTAAGATCCATCTTTCTGAGACTAATTAACAACATTTTGCAGGGAGGAGGGTGAGATGTAAAATATTCTGTCCTGAAAATTAAAAGTAAGATATTTACAAATAGTTATTTGAATTGCTAAAAATCACTTTCTGACTTTCATTTCTAATATAATAGACTTTTGGAGAATACAGAACCAGAAGGGCATTTGCTATAAACCACTTGATCAGGGCAATAGGGCACTTGTCTAGACCAAGAGCCCTAGAAGGGCTAAAAATGAACTGACATGCTCATTGCTCCATTATTAGTGTTATTCAGTTTTTATTTTTCTACATCTGTGATCAGCATCGTAATACAGGAATGTGATTAAAACTTGTGACTAATAGAACAGGATATTTTTGCAATTAAAGATTAAAAATAATGTGACGCTAACTTCAAGAGGATAATGATCTGGTCATCAGTGGTCTTATAATATAGCTCATATTAGACATCACACCATCACGGTCTCATCTTGTACTTCTTGTTCAGAACCAGCCCGTCTTCTCATATCCTACTCTTGTAGGTGGCATCACTGCAGAGATTGCGTGACTCCGGTGATGGCAATATTACTAATTTCCCATCACTGCAATGACGATCAAAGAAGCAGGACGCGTCTTGCCTAGGGATGAACTGCTGCCTCCTGATTCCTTATTTGCATAAGCTGCAGGGTACCATTAGAAAACTCATTTTTTTCAAGATTCTTTGAAGTTGAAAACTTACGGAAGGACGGCTAGTAGGAATGGTGGGATGATTGCTTGGGAAACCCTCCAATATTTCCACGCCAGACAATGTATCTGAAAAAACATAAAAAACATGTACATACCAAACCAAAAAACACAAGCAATTTAAGTATAAGTAAATGCTTAGTAGAAAGATGGCGAACACCTATGGCCAGAGGCGTAGCCAGAACTTTGTGGGCCTCATAGCATCATTTTGAAGGGACCCGTATCCCAGTGCTTCTTTAGAGGCACCTCTCTGCAAAAATTGTTAATTTTATGCCCCATAATAGTGCCCTACTGTAGGGCGATTTTCCGTGATGCATGGGACAGCTACACAAATTCAAACTACATACTTCTCCAAAATACCAAGATTTTAGTGGGTCTTAAGTTACAGGGTAAGGCATTGCTACTAAGCAATTAAGTTTTCATATAAGAACAATTTCTTAACAGACCAGTTTAAAAGGGAAAAAAAATTAAAAGCGTGTGATACATGGGACTTTGTGTTCACTTTCTGGAAAATCACTCTGTAGTTAATTTTCTGACCCATAGTAGTGCCCTAGTTCACGTTACGTCACATTGTAAGGTTGCCAGCGCATATTACACAACACAGTACCCCCAATCCACATTATGACATACGGTGCCCCCAGTTCATACTGTGCCACATTACAGTGCCCCAGTTCATATTATGGCACACTATAGTGCCTCTACTTCATATTGTGCCACATTACAGTGCCCCAGTTAATATTATATAACATTATAATGCCCTCCAGTTCATTTTATACCACAGTACAATGAACAGGTCCATGTCCATAACTAGATATATTGAAGGCCCCACGGCAAACGTTTGAAAGGGCTTCTAGAGTATGTATCACCCAATGTTGAAAAATGTATATAACACATGTAAGGGAAGGTGGGCCCCTCTCAGCTCTGGGCCCCATAACAGCTACACTCCCAGCACCTATGGTAGATATGCCCTTGCCTATGGCCTCCATGGACCATGTGGATTGCAATAAATGGTAACCGCAATCGTTACTTATATAGTCAACATGGGACAGGTGCACTACAACAGCTTCACGGGATCCAGCCAATGGGTCTGATCACCAAATACAAGTATGTCTGTACAACAAAATTCTCTTGTTTGGCTGATTGCTGGACGGGTTACTATATTACAGCGGAAGAACCAAAATCCTCCTTACATTTCATTATGTATAGGTAAATGAGTCCTGACCTAATAAGTTCTTGACCTATACAAGTATGGGACCAACACAAAAGTCTCAGCTAATTTGACAGCCACGGTTAGACACTCTGGAAACATATGATCACATACTTTGACTTACTGTTAAATTCCTCACATTTTTCCTTATTTTTTTAAATGAACAGTACAGGTCTGCTGAACACACATATAGATAGTGAATTTCAGCCATGTGTGAGAATGGGTGATCCTAGGGCCACTACTACAAGATGGTCAGCTATTTATTTATTTATTTATTTATTAACAGTTGCTTATATAGCGCAGCATATTCTTTTGCACTTTACAATTAGAACAACAGTAATAGAACAAAACTGGGTAAGAACAGACAGACATAGAGGTAGGAAGGCCCTGCTGGCAAGCTTACACTCTATAGATATGCTGCCCCATCAGCTTTTCGCCATGGGATGGGTCACTGGCCACACCCCTTTGATATTGCAGCATGTCTGGCCAGTATTAAGCAACAAATACACGTCCTCTATCTTTTACATTGTGTAGGGCACAGAGTTTACAAAATAAAAATGAAATCCAGAAAAGCTTTTAAAACCATCTGACTGATGGAGACCACATTACATAATGTGCACAGCATTGCCCCTGCCACCAGCATGTCAACTTATGAAACAGGTAGACATCAAGCAGTTCTTGGTGCCAAATACTTTTGTCACTGATTGCTGTTTCTTGTAAGCAACTTTTCATGTAGAATGCCTGGCTGAACTATCAGCTATCTGACATCAGAAGAGTAATGTTCTGTCTGTAAAGTACGTACAGTTCTGGTGGATCCATAAGTAAATAATGAATTTCTGTGATGTGTTAGAGGCTTCTTTCACTGGTTTTGCTTCGGGGAAGCTGGGGCACTTAAGACATGGGGGCCCATCCCCACTCCTCTGGCCCTCTCTCTCGTTAGCACCGCCCCCAGGGGGTTATTCAGTATGATTCATCCCATAACACTTTTTACCCGTCCACTACCACTGGTGACTATAATACATAGCAGTGCAGTGGCAGTGGGATATCATGCAAGGAGAGCGGAGACTGAGTGATGACCCAAGTAATGGGCGCCTGGCCTCGCAGCACCCCCCCCTCTATTTTTATGTTGGGTGGCCAGACGGCCGAGAAGAGTGCCGGGAGGCTGTGCTGCTTGGCCAGCCCTGCTTTCTGTGTGGCCGGATGAGCCCATCAGCCCTTCTGGCTTTTGCCAGAAGGGTCAGATGGCTAATCCGTCCGTGGCTGTGACACACACTTTGCATTGTTTAAATCAAAACTTTTACAGTGTATTCATGTGATATGGTGCATGTCTGTAGTCCATGAAATGGTGCCACATTAAAGGGACGGACTAGTTAGATGGAAATACATATTTTACCTGATGTGGAGAAAGTAACAGAAGGTTCTTCTCAAAGAGCTTGTAGTGGTTAAGGAAGGTGGGTTTACTCATGCCGTCTATCTGCTCACATGTGATCCCTTTCACCAACTGCCCTGTACTAGAAAAGAACAGGGTGAAATCCACCATTCATTATGAAGAGTTAATGGACATTAGAACCACTGATACCCAAGTGATGGCTTATATATGTTAAACACACATATATACTAAGGAGTTATGCGATGTTAATTAAGCACTTTTTAAACCATAATCAACTGGATGAGCTTTTTAAAAACACAAAAAAATATTTATTAAACTCGCCCAAACTGTATGTGGTTTATAGCAAACTGAACGTAAAGAAGAAAATAAAAATATTTGATCTTTATTTAACCCTCTGCCATACTTGCCAACTATCCTGGAAAGTCCTGATGAGTCCCGAATTTGGGAGGGCTCTCCCTTTCTCTCTACAGACTTGGCCAATCTCCCGCTGGGTGACTGCAATAGGTGGTTGAGAGGATACATGACGTAATTCAAATCAAATTGCGCCATCTAGACCCACCCTCACTACAAATGCTGCAGCTGTCACGATCCGGGTATCTGGACGCCATTTCTTACCCATCAGATGCCTCCTAAGGCTGGCTCAGCGCTCCAGGACCGGATCCCATCTGTTATCCTGATGTGTACATTCCTGTATCCTCTCCTGTCACTCTGGGACGCTGTCACAGTAAACGCCATATTACACCTGGCATGGCGTCTCCCGCGGCCTCCGCCGCCGTCCCTGAACTTCTGCATGCAGAGTGTCTGAGTGGCGATTACGTCAGCCGCGGCCTCCGCTGTGTCCGCGTGGTTGGATGTGCATCTGTCAGCCTGGCGCCTCCTGTCTCCGGTGGCCGGCGCCGCCATTACTGTTTTCATTACCACATGGATTACAAACCAAACTTCCCTCCAAGTGTCTGCATGGGCGCAGCCATCTTGGATTCTGTCAGCTGATCATTTCCACCAATCTGTTGTCAGTATTGATAATCTGCATAATTGCCTAGCCAATCCCTTCCTTGCTGCAGGTATAAATACACTGTGCCTGAGCAAGGAAGGCGTCAGTGCTTTGGTTGTCAAACCTAGTTCCTGTTTGTCTCTCTCCTGTGATTGTCTTCCAGGTTCCAGCTCCTGTCTCAAGACTTCCACCATAGAGACCCGCACCAGCATTCCACCTGCGGTGTAGCCTGACTCTCCAATCCATTGTGGATTCATCTGTTTCCAGCTACAACATTACCTGCTTCCAGCTCAGCTTC
This sequence comes from Pseudophryne corroboree, assembly GCF_028390025.1. Taxonomy (NCBI): domain Eukaryota; kingdom Metazoa; phylum Chordata; class Amphibia; order Anura; family Myobatrachidae; genus Pseudophryne; species Pseudophryne corroboree. The sequence continues at coordinate 358,930,850 of NC_086450.1, read as the reverse complement.
CAGCAGAGTACAGCTTTCCTTAAAGGGCCGGTGTCCTTTCTACACTTTACCACTCTCCACCGGTATTATTATTTCTCCGCTCTCAAGTTCTACATTTCAGTTCATATTTCATCGCTCCCAAGTTCATTTATTATTTAACTGGTTCCAGCCAGTATCCACTCCGTGCTAACAACAGTCTGGTTCCAGCCAGTATCCACAGCAGCTGTTTTATCTTCAGCAACCCAGCTTTTCCTGGAACACCAGCTGGCACAATCCTGGGTTATCTCCATTGCTACAGTCGGGCCTGGTAAGGACTTTCCATCTAGAAGATCATAAGAACTATCTCACACTACCAGTGCCCTGTGGCTCCTGCCATCCTGTAGTACCCAGGAACTGTATTTATTCTTTGCTGACTTTTACGTTTTCTTTTACTGCTGCTGTGTTGCGGAGTTGTCATAATAAACATCATTGACTTTTATCCAAGTTGTCGTGGTCACGCCTTCGGGCAGTTATTATTCATGTTACTTACATGTCCAGGGGTCTGATACAACCTCCCAGGTTCCGGTACATCTCAGCCCCTACAACTGAGGCTGCCTCCCGTCAGCTCAGGCCCTCAGTTGTGACAGTAAGCACTGACCTAATGAATCCAGCCGGAGACCAGGATCAAGCGGCCAGGCCTATGCAAGAACTGGCAGCCCGACTAGAACATCAGGAGGCTGCACAGGGCCACATCATCCGCTGTCTCCAGGATCTCTCTACTCGGCTGGATGGGATTCAGACAACTCTCCGTGGATCAGGCGCGTCTGGTGCGTCAACCACAGTGACTCCAGCTATAACCCCACCCACCTTACCCATTTCTGCTCCACGTCTTCATCTTCCAACGCCAGCAAAATTTGACGGATCTCCAAGATTCTGCAGGGGATTTCTCAACCAGTGTGAGATTCAGTTTGAGCTACAACCTGGCAATTTTCCCAGTGACCGTACAAAAATTGCCTACATTATTTCTCTTCTCAGTGGCTCAGCCCTTGATTGGGCATCACCGTTATGGGAGAGGTCCGACACCCTGCTATCTTCCTACACTGCCTTCGTGTCAACATTCAGGCGCATCTTCGACGAGCCAGGCCGGGTAACCTCAGCTTCATCCGAGATTCTCCGTTTACGCCAGGGGTCACGTACTGTAGGACAATATCTGATACAGTTCCAGATCCTGGCATCCGAACTGGCATGGAACGACGAGGCCCTGTATGCTGCATTCTGGCATGGCTTATCTGAGCGTATTAAAGATGAGTTAGCTACCAGAGACTTACCTTCTAAGTTAGATGAGCTAATCTCACTCTGCACGAAAGTTGATTTACGTTTCAGAGAGAGAGCAACTGAGCGTGGAAGATCATCTGCTCCAAAATCTTCTGCTCCTCCTCCTCGTCAACTGTCACCATCTAAAGATGAGCCCATGCAACTTGGCCGTTCCCGTTTAACTCCTGCTGAGCGCCGAAGACGTCTCTCCGAGTTTCTCTGTCTCTATTGTGCAGCTCCGTCTCACACCATTAATGCCTGTCCCAAACGTCCGGGAAACTCCAAATCCTAGCTCGCCAAGGAGAGGGCCGGCTAGGAGTAATGATCTCCTCTCCATCTCCTCAAGATTGTAATCTCCCAGTCTCGCTTCAAGTTGCTCAACGTTATCGGAACGTCATTGCCCTCCTTGATTCCGGAGCAGCTGGGAACTTTATTACCGAAGCCTATGTTAAACGGTGGTCCCTACCCACCGAGAGACTTTCTTCGTCCATTTCTTTAACTGCCGTGGATGGCAGCAAAATTTTTGATGCAGTTATTTCTTTAAGGACTCTACCAGTTCGTCTGAGAGTGGGAGTTCTTCATTCCGAACTTATTTCTTTTTTAGTGATTCCAAGAGCCACACATCCTGTGGTCCTGGGCCTTCCATGGCTCCGTCTTCACAATCCTACAATTGATTGGACGACTACGCAAATCCTGGCATGGGGTTCCTCCTGTGCTGAGACATGTTTGTTTAAAGTATTGCCTGTCTGTTCTTCCTCCCCCAGGTCGTCTGATGTTCCACCTCCTCCATATCAAGATTTCACGGATGTGTTCAGTAAAGCTTCTGCTGATATCCTTCCTCCTCATAGAGAATGGGACTGTCCGATTGATCTCGTTCCAGGGAAGGTTCCACCTCGAGGCCGAACTTATCCATTGTCTCTGCCTGAGACGCATTCTATGGAGGAATATATTAAAGAGAACCTAGCAAAGGGGTTCATTCGACCTTCTTCTTCTCCAGCCGGCGCAGGCTTCTTTTTTGTAAAAAAGAAAGATGGTGGTCTGCGGCCGTGCATCGACTACAGAGGTTTGAACAACATTACCATCAAGAACCGTTATCCTTTACCCCTGATTACTGAGCTCTTTGACAGAGTTAGCGGAGCTACCATCTTTACAAAGCTGGACTTGCGAGGTGCATACAATCTCATCCGGATCCGTGAGGGTGACGAGTGGAAGACCGCCTTTAACACCCGTGACGGACATTATGAGTACCTCGTCATGCCCTTCGGATTGAGCAATGCTCCAGCTGTCTTCCAGCATTTTGTCAATGAGATCTTCAGAGACATTCTATACCGTCATGTCGTGGTCTATCTAGACGATATCCTCATTTTTGCCAACGATTTAGAGGAACATCGTTTTTGGGTTAAAGAGGTTCTGTCCCGTCTCCGTGTCAATCATCTCTATTGCAAATTAGAAAAATGCGTCTTTGAAGTCAAGTCCATTCCGTTTCTAGGGTACATTGTGTCCGGTTCCGGACTAGAGATGGATCCTGAGAAACTACAAGCAATCCAAAATTGGCCGGTACCCTTAACCCTCAAAGGGGTCCAGAGGTTCTTAGGGTTCGCCAACTATTACCGAAAGTTTATACGAGACTTTTCCACCATTGTGGCGCCTATTACTGCTTTCACTAAGAAGGGTGCTAACCCGTCCAAGTGGTCTGAAGAAGCCATGCAAGCATTTCATCTTTTAAAACAAAGGTTCATCTCTGCGCCTGTTCTGAAACAGCCTGACATCGACTCTCCTTTCATCTTAGAGGTGGATGCCTCCTCCGTTGGAGTAGGAGCGGTGTTATCTCAGAGGGCTAAAGATGGCCATTTACACCCTTGCAGTTTCTTCTCCCGGAAGTTCTCCCCAGCTGAGCGCAACTATGCCATTGGCGACCAGGAGTTGCTAGCCATCAAGCTCGCTCTAGAAGAGTGGAGGTATCTGTTGGAGGGAGCTTCTCATTCAATCACCATACTTACAGACCACAAGAACCTTTTATACCTGAAGGGCGCACAATGTCTCAACCCTCGTCAGGCCAGATGGGCACTTTTCTTTTCCAGGTTCGACTTTAAACTCCAGTTCTGTCCGGGCTCTCAGAATCGCAAGGCTGATGCCCTTTCCCGCTCATGGGAGCAAGAAAATGAGTCAGAGTCTTCAGACAAGCATCCTATTATAAATCCGTTGGCATTCTCCACGGTAGGGATGGACTCTACGCCCCCATCAGGGAAAAGTTTTGTGAAGCCGATGCTAAGGAAGAAGCTCATGCATTGGGCCCATGCTTCCCGTTTTGCCGGACATACAGGTATCCAAAAAACCCTGGAGTTTATCTCTAGGTCCTATTGGTGGCCAACTCTGAAAAAGGACGTCTTGGAGTTTATTGCATCTTGCCCAAAGTGTGCCCAACATAAAGTATCCCGCCAGTCGCCTGCGGGGCAACTGGTTCCACTATCCGTTCCCCGTCGACCATGGACCCACTTGTCGATGGATTTCATTACAGACTTACCCATGTGTAACAAGTTCAATACCATCTGGGTGGTAGTTGACCGGTTCACCAAGATGGCACACTTCATTCCTCTCACCGGTCTTCCGTCAGCTTCCAAGTTGGCTCAAGTATTCATACAAGAGATCTTCCGACTCCACGGTCTTCCTGAAGAAATTATCTCAGATCGAGGAGTTCAATTCACAGCCAAATTCTGGCGAAGTTTATGTCAAGTCCTCCAAGTCAAGCTAAAGTTTTCCACGGCTTACCATCCTCAGACCAATGGTCAAACCGAGAGGGTGAATCAGGACTTGGAGGCCTTCCTCCGCATCTATGTGTCCTCCTCTCAAGATGACTGGGTTCAATTACTTCCCTGGGCCGAGTTCTGTCATAACAACCAGTATCATTCTTCATCTGCTTCAACACCATTCTTCACTAACTTTGGATTCCACCCTAAAGTCCCTGAGTTCCAACCGCTTCCAGCAACTTCTGTTCCCGCAGTGGATATCACCTTGCATCAGTTTGCCAATATCTGGAAGAGCGTACGATCAGCTCTGCTCAAGGCATCGTTCAGGTACAAGAAGTTTGCGGATAAGAAGCGTCGAGCAGTTCCTGCTCTCAAGGTGGGTGATCGGGTATGGTTATCCACGAAGAATTTGAGGTTAAGAGTTCCCAGTATGAAGTTTGCACCTCGCTATATCGGTCCTTTCAAGATTGAACAAGTCATCAATCCTGTTGCTTACAGACTCCAGTTGCCTCCCTTCTTAAAAATACCCAGGACATTCCATGTTTCCCTGTTGAAACCGCTGATCTTGAATCGGTTTCATTCCTCACTTCCTCCAACTCCGAAAGTCCAAACTCAACGAGGCGTTGAGTATGAAGTGGCCAAGATCCTGGACTCACGTCACCGTTACGGTCAACTACAATATCTTATTGACTGGAAGGGTTATGGTCCTGAGGAACGTTCATGGACCAATGCTTCTGATGTCCATGCTCCTGCCTTGGTCCGGAGATTCCATTCCAAGTTTCCTCAAAAGCCAAAGAAGTGTCCTGGGGCCACTCCTAAAGGGGGGGGTGCTGTCACGATCCGGGTATCTGGACGCCATTTCTTACCCATCAGATGCCTCCTAAGGCTGGCTCAGCGCTCCAGGACCGGATCCCATCTGTTATCCTGATGTGTACACTCCTGTATCCTCTCCTGTCACTCTGGGACGCTGTCACAGTAAACGCCATATTACACCTGGCATGGCGTCTCCGGCGGCCTCCGCCGCCGTCCCTGAACTTCTGCATGCAGAGTGTCTGAGTGGCGATTACGTCAGCCGCGGCCTCCGCTGTGTCCGCGTGGTTGGATGTGCATCTGTCAGCCTGGCGCCTCCTGTCTCCGGTGGCCGGCGCCGCCATTACTGTTTTCATTACCACATGGATTACAAACCAAACTTCCCTCCAAGTGTCTGCATGGGCGCAGCCATCTTGGATTCTGTCAGCTGATCATTTCCACCAATCTGTTGTCAGTATTGATAATCTGCATAATTGCCTAGCCAATCCCTTCCTTGCTGCAGGTATAAATACACTGTGCCTGAGCAAGGAAGGCGTCAGTGCTTTGGTTGTCAAACCTAGTTCCTGTTTGTCTCTCTCCTGTGATTGTCTTCCAGGTTCCAGCTCCTGTCTCAAGACTTCCACCATAGAGACCCGCACCAGCATTCCACCTGCGGTGTAGCCTGACTCTACAATCCATTGTGGATTCATCTGTTTCCAGCTACAACATTACCTGCTTCCAGCTCAGCTTCCAGCAGAGTACAGCTTTCCTTAAAGGGCCGGTGTCCTTTCTACACTTTACCACTCTCCACCGGTATTATTATTTCTCCGCTCTCAAGTTCTACATTTCAGTTCATATTTCATCGCTCCCAAGTTCATTTATTATTTAACTGGTTCCAGCCAGTATCCACTCCGTGCTAACAACAGTCTGGTTCCAGCCAGTATCCACAGCAGCTGTTTTATCTTCAGCAACCCAGCTTTTCCTGGAACACCAGCTGGCACAATCCTGGGTTATCTCCATTGCTACAGTCGGGCCTGGTAAGGACTTTCCATCTAGAAGATCATAAGAACTATCTCACACTACCAGTGCCCTGTGGCTCCTGCCATCCTGTAGTACCCAGGAACTGTATTTATTCTTTGCTGACTTTTACGTTTTCTTTTACTGCTGCTGTGTTGCGGAGTTGTCATAATAAACATCATTGACTTTTATCCAAGTTGTCGTGGTCACGCCTTCGGGCAGTTATTATTCATGTTACTTACATGTCCAGGGGTCTGATACAACCTCCCAGGTTCCGGTACATCTCAGCCCCTACAACTGAGGCTGCCTCCCGTCAGCTCAGGCCCTCAGTTGTGACAGCAGCTTTAAAACAGCAGTGGCGTGGCCACAATGACAGGAATGCGGCTCCATGCCCCCAGCAATTGGTGTGTGTTTGTCTCCTCTAGAACTGTCCCAGAGGGGCCATTAAGAATGTAGACAGGTATACTCATTCCATCAGGTCTGAGCTCCATTATATGGTAGACATAATAAGCCTCTTCCAGGTTCAATTTAATTACTTCTTCTTTGCAGCAGTTTACTATTTATATTCTGTTTACTGCTTATTCTGAGTTTGTCACCCGGATTGAATGTCTCCACTGCACCTGACTTTTTTCTGGAAATGGTTTACTCCCTAACCCCTCCTCTTCCTTCTTTCTTTTCACTTTCAATCTGTATACTAAGTGTTATTAACTTATTCCTAGGCTAGCTGGTTTTTGACTGTTTGCTTATTTGTCTTTTCTGTATTACGTGTCACTCATCAGTTATTCTGAATGTTAGTCTTCTCTGCTGCACTAATACCCCTTTCACACTGACAGTAGCCGGGTCGCACCCGGGAATATGTACACGGGTGTTTCCCAGGTGCGACCCGGCTTGAGACCCCTTTCAGACTTGCGGCCCGACCCGGCATATTGCCGAATTGGTGACGTCACCGCTGACGCTATTGGAGGTGGTGCTTGGAGATCATCATCTCCAAACGCCGCCTCCTCCTATGCAGAGAACGAGTGCCAGGTCGCCTTGACCTAGCTTACCCGTTCACACTACACTGCTTCCCGGGACGATCCCGGATTCAACCCTGGTCAAGACCTGGGATGAAATCCCGGGACACTCATCCTGGGATATTCTTTAAGTACCCTTTCGCACTGTGCAAATTCCCGGGTTGATGCGCGTTCATGTGCAATAACCCAGGAAATATTTGTCAGTGTGAAAGGGGTATTAATAAACAGATAAAAAAAAAAAAGAATGCAGGCAAGTATGCCCTCTGCATGCATCCAGTATTGACTTCCGCTTTTGTAGGAAGCGTAACTTTGCCCGTCCCATTGACCTGATGCCAGTATACTGTATTTGTTGATGATGACCTTCACATCTGTGCTCTGTATGGCGAGTATTGGATACTTTGTGCTCATCTTATACTGTATTACTAGAAATTGACCATATCATAATATGTGTTTCTAAGGGGCATATTTATCACAACCCACATCTCAGATGCAGATGGGATGTGATAAAAATTACCAAATCCGCAATGCGATAATTGAATACATAGCACGGATGTATCAATTATTGCATGCAGGAACAGAGCTTGTGAGAAAACTCTGTCCCTGTATATCCACTTATCGCAAATCTCTGGGTATTTTTAGTGAAAAATACCCTGAGATTGTGTCTGCACATATGCCGCCGTCGGCTACCCTGCGCTTTGCAGCATCAATTAACTGCATCGGGGGTCACAGCAGGAGCACCGTGATCCGATGACTGCAGACCCTCCAACATGATCCGCCCCACTAGGTACAAAATGCTCTGTTTCTGGACTTCCCTCTTAATTTATGAGTTCCATCACCTGTGTTGAACTAGTTAAATGATAAGAAAGCTGTTTCTTCACAGGTGATGGCAATAATAAATTAAGATGGAAGTCCAGAAACAGAGCATTTTGTACCTAGTGGGGCGGGACATGTTGGAGGGTATGTGACTGGCTGCCCTCACCAGATCCTGGGTGCAAGTATTACCTTTTTTGTAACTTTTTATTTTTTTTACACAGTGATCATCCTGCATGTCTCACAGACACACATGGCTGATCACAGGGGCCGGATCCCAGCACAGCCTTCACTATCAGCTGGCAGAAAAGGCTGTGCAGGGGTAAGGGAACTAGAGGGAAGCCCTGATAATGCAATCTCAATATAGTGTTATTATCACAGTGCTCCCTTCGGCATTTTTTTTTTTAGTAAGTTCAGACTGATCGCATTTCCCAATACATATATGGGAAATGCGATCTGAAATGCGCATTTAAGGGCATGGAGGTGAATTTTGCTAACTGTCCTCCAATTGCTCTTTAGTAAATTTTGGGGATACTAAAATAATGTGAAAAGATTGTGAAAACACCCCTTTTATACAGTTTTTTAGTAAACATAATTATGATAAATATGCCCGTAAATGTGTTTTTCAGTTACTCTGTAGTCCCATTTAAACTATCATCTACAAGTCATTTGTATAAACAATATACTCAAAACACATCCGACTTCTTTGAATCTTCATGCAGTTTGGCAGGGTGATGCTCATACAGTACATTGCATGATTTGTAGGGATTGTTTGATTGAAAATGTCACAAAAAGCATTTTAATTGAGGGTTGAAAACATAACACTAATACATCCCCACTAATAGTTTTGTTTACTAAATAGAGGTTTGTGTTTGTTCTTTGGGTTTGCACTGGGATTTAAAGCTGCAATTTATTTATAGGCAATATATGCAAATACATTTGCACCTTACCTGAAGTGGGAATTGGAGTTTTCAGGAAAAACACAGCCATGGCCCAAGGCTGGGTCTTGATAAACAAATGCTATAAACATCTGTTTCACACACTTACAGTGGAATTTACAATATTCAGAAACATGCAGCCTGGATTCATTGATTAAGAACCAGTGACATCACTCAGGAGCAGATGTACTAAGCCTTGGAGAGTGATAAAGTTGAGAGAGATAAAGGGGGACATTTACTAAGCAGTGATAAGAGCAAAGAAGTGAGCCAGTGGATATGTTGCCCCATCAACCAATCAGCAGCTCTGTATCATTTTATAGTATGTATATTATAGATGTTACTTCAGTGCTGATTGGTTGCCACGGGTAACTTCTCCACTGGCTCATGTCTCCGCTTTTATCACTGCTTAGTAAATGTCCCCCAAAGTACCTGCCAATCAGCTCTTGTCATTTTTCAAACGCAGCCAGTAACACGGCAGTTTGGAGCTGATTGGTTAGTACTTTATCACTCTCCAAGGCTTACTACAGGAAGGCCTGATTTGCATGGCATAATATATGAAATGTATGGAAAGGTGCTACACTTCTGTGACTGACTACAAAACACAAAAGTGCAGGAGCTTACTTTAGGCAGTAAAACATACTAAGCCCAATACAAAACAGAAAATAAACATGATAACAGACTCTGCAACATTTGTTATGTATTATAAAATCTGGAATGAAATGTAGGTTCTTAGAGGCTGACACTGACCGTAACACATAGGCGTTCAAAACCCCAAATTCTCTAAAAACCTGTATTTTCTCCCATATACTGGGATGTAGCCATCAGAAGATGCTTCCATTCCTGAACCAGAAGCATATGAGGCAAGTTTGATATCATGCACCCTGATATACTGACATCTAGTCAGGTCATCAGCACAAGAAATGAAAGAGGAAAAAACAATTTTTAAAATCATGTAGTTCTAATCAATGAAGGAAGTGTGATTTTGCAATCAGCTAAATCAGTTAACTAGTTTGTTCTGAAAACCCATTATCGTCACCATCATCGTCATCATCATCATCATCATCAAAGGATAATTAATAAATTAATAAATATAGATGAACAGATGATAGTGCCTCACGTCGGACAACTCCTTTAATATGTTCCACCGAAGGCTGACTGTGTTAGCATGAGGAGAATTAAACCACAAGGGTTTTAAGGGTTTAAATTGATTGTGAATTGCATACCTCCCAACTGTCCCGATTTTGTCGGGGCAGTCCCATTTAATGGGACTGTCCCGCTGTTCCACCCGCAGGTCACAGTGTCCCGTGGTGGGGGGTAGATGCAGTTGGGAGACCTCTCTCCAAGCAGAGCAGCGGTGCGCACAGCGCCTATTCGCCATGAGAGAGGGTCTGGGTGCATGCCAGCAGCTCACATAGCATTTTTCATGCCCCCACATCGGGGAAAATGGGGGCGTGTCCCAAGAGGCCACTCCCCCTAGCCACGCGGATACACTCCCTAGTTTCGGGTACAAGCCATTGGCGCACATCTGTGTCCCGCCTCCCAACTTTAGAAAGTTGAATGCCTCCAGGGCCGCAACTAGGGGAGCTAGGGGAGGCTAAGGGGTTATGCACCCCGAGTGCAGGATTTAAGGGGGCGCCGAGGAGTTACAGAGAAGCAGGTTTTGTTTTTTTTTACTGGCAGTGCTGTGCAGCTCCAGTGTAGACAGCAAACGGCTCCCGGGGTAGTGTCTCTGACCAGCGGCTGGCTGGACAGGGGGGCAGGGTGCCATCTGCCCCCCGGGCCAGTGCAATTTAAGGGTTCCAGGGGCACTGTTGCATTGCATTCCCTGTGAAAAGCTGGGCCATATGCTTGAGTCTGCCCCCCAGGCTGAAAGTTGCCAGCCAGCCCCTGTCTCTGACCCACCTGCCTGCCTGCGGGATCCGGTCTGAAGATCGGCACTGTCTAGGTCGACAATGTTTTGGTTGACCACTATAGGTCGACAGTCAATAGGTCGACAGGGTTGGAAGGTCGACAGGGTTTCTAGGTCGACATTTGCTAGGTCGACAGGTCAAAAGGTCAACATGAGTTTTTCACATTTTTTCTTTTTTTTTTACTTTTTCATACTTAACGATCCACGTGGACTACGATTGGAACGGTAATCTGCCCGAAGCATGGCGAGCGAAGCGAGCTATACGAGGGGACATGGTGCACTAATTCAGCTTCCCGGTCACTGTACGAAGAAAACGACACCCAAAAAAACAAAAACTCATGTCGACCTTTTGACTTGTCGACCTAGCACATGTCGACCTAGAAACCCTGTCGACCTAGTGACTGTCGACCTATAGTGGTCGATCTAAACATTGTCGACCTAGACACTGTCGATATAATGAGCCACACCCCTGCTTGCAGCTGACTCCAATGCTGTGCAGGTGAGCTCCGGTACCTGGGGTCTCTCCTATGCCAGCTACTGTCTTAAACTCTCTTCTTTGCCATGCAGTGCTGCGACTAGCCTGTGGTGCACCTTGCAAGCTATAGAAGCGAGCTGTTGGTGCTGTGTTTTTTCAGCAGGCTATGATCCCGGCTGCCTGACCAGCACCAACCGATAACAAGCTGCTGGCTACACACCATTGAGAGGACACGCTGCCCCAGGCTTTTGCTTGTTAACAGGTGCAGTCACCGATGTTACAGAAATAAAAAGCTCACTTTGTTAGCTATCCACTTAACAGTGGAAACCAAGAGCCTGAACAACCTCCAACTCTCATCGAGTATCACTACAGCAGCTTTGTGGTGAGTTTAAAGGGCTTCGCTCGGCACACTTTACCGTTCCAATCGTAGTCCATGTGGATCGTAAAGTATGGAAAAGTTCCCCAAAAGAAAAAAAAGTTTAAAAACTCATGTCGACCTTTTCATGTGTCGACCTTTCATGTGTCGACCATTTTCATGTGTCGACCATGTGTCCATGTCGACCATGTCAATGTCGACCAATAGTGGTCGACCTAATGACTGTCGACCATAACATGGTCGACCATGTGAACGGATACCAGTTTAAAGACAGACTTTATTACTGGCACTGTGCTCCCAGTTAGCAGTATCAACCTCTGCTTTGCCTCCCAGATGGGGGATTTGGTGTAGCATATAGGGGGACGTAGTGTAGTGATGTTGTGTACCATATAGGGTATGTAGTGTAGTAATGTATTGCTTTATATAGGGCATACTTGCCTACCCTCCTGAAATGGCCGGGAGGCTCCCGAAAATCGGGTAACCCTCCCGGCCCCCCGGAAGAGCAGGCAAGTCTCCCGATTACAGGGGTCCCCCCCTGCCCGGCTGCCCAATTAGCGAGTGAAGTGGGCGGTCCGGGCAGGCGATGACGCGATTCTTGTTGAATCGCGTCATGCAAGCCACGCCCCCCACTGTATAATGCCGGTAATTGTGGCATTGCACAGTGGGGGCGTGGCTTGCATGACGCGATCCAGCAGCCACGCCCCCAACCCTCCTCTGGCCCGCCCCCGTGCCGCCTCCGGCCCGCCCCCCTCCTCACATCAGCTCACTGCCCGGCGTGCCCGCCCCCCTGCTGAGCCGACTGACTGCTCTCTCCCGGAGAGAGCAGCCCAAAAGTCGGCAACTATGATATAGGGGCATGTAGTGCACTGATGTGTTTAGCATATTAGGGGATGTAGTGTAGTTATGTATTGTAGCATATAGGCTATGTAGTGCAGTGTATGGGGGCATGTAGTGTAGTGATGTAGTTCAGGGTGTAGGGGATGTAGTATAGTAATGTAGTGCAGTGGATAGGGGAATATAGTGCAGTAATGAAGTGTTATGATATAGGGGCTAGTTCAGGTTGGATCCTAGTGTGCGATCCAACCGCACTTTCTGCAGGGGGGGATGCAGAAAATGCGATAGCCTCTGCCTGTCAATCAGGCAGAGATGGTCGCAGGGTGGGGGGGCGGCAACGCTCCGTTTCCAGGGAGGAGACGGAACGTTACGTCGTGAATGGGGTTGCGGAGGCCGACAAACTGGGCCGTGTCATGGGCGTGATCACGGCGGGTGCGTGACGTCACACGCAGCCGCTGCGATCAGGAAACTGTCAGCGAGTCTCCTGCGGCCGCAGCTAAGCGGCGCCGGCAGGAGGCTACCACAGTCTCTGCTAACCAGCAGAACTTGCGAACGCTCCGCAATTTCTGCTTGTTCAACTGGGGGAGGCTCCGGTCAGCATGCTGGGTGGCCTTGCCCTGCGATGGGCGACCCCCAGCATGCGATACAAAGGATAGCAAATTCTGCTGATTAGCACAATTTGCTATCCAACCTGAGTTAGCCCCATAGTGCAGCGATATAGTGCAATGTATGGGGACACACAGGGGGGCATGTAGTGGAACACGCTGCTGGGGGGGCATGTGATGCATAGGGCATTTGGGGCACATAGGGGAATATTGTCCAATAGTATCACCTTTTTTCGACATTTTTGATAATCTGATTATTTTAGTCTGACGTTTTTTTTTCTTCATGTTATGTATTTATAAAAAAATGTTTTTGGGGGGTGGGGTTAGGAGGTGGGGGCGACAAGTAGCTGCCTGCCCTGGGTGACGAAAATCCTATTTTTGTCCCTGATGCTTCTGACACAAAGGGGTCAATTTAATTAGCACCTGGGCCGTAATGTTACATCATACTAGCTGACATTCTGGTTGCCTCCTCCGGAAGGAGGCAGCCAGGTCGACACAGCAAGGGGCATGGCATGGCACAGGGGGCATGACAGGAGAAAATATGATGCTGTTTGGGGCGGGGCATGGGGCGTGACCGCGATATTGTGTCATTGTGGCCCTGCCCCTGACACATTTTGCTGGGATTACCAGCATAGTGAAGCAGAAGGCGAGGCCATGATGACGTGATTCAGCGTCAATTGTGTCATAGGCACCTCCGCTGCGGGAGATATGTGTGCTGCTCCTGGGGGGTGCGGGAGTTTGGTTCCTGGCCGGGAGACTTGCCAACTTTTTCGTGTGACCGGGAGCGTCACCTGATTTTTGGGAGCCTTCCGGCCATTCCGGGAAAGTAGGAAATATAGGATTTTAATACTTACCGGTAAATCCTTTTCTCTTAGTCCGTAGAGAATGCTGGGGTCACATCAAGAACCATGGGGTAGGGAAGGGATCCGCAGGAGACATGGGCACTTTAAGACTTTCAAATGGTGTGAACTGGCTCCTCCCTCTATGCCCCTCCTCCAGACTCCTGTTATAGGAACTGTGCTTAGGGAGACGGACATTTAGAGGAAAAGGATTTATAGTTAAACTAAGGTGAGATACATACCAGCTCACACCTCAAGCACGCCATACAACATGGCATTCAACATAACGCAAGTCAACGGCATGAACAACGTCAGCAACAGGCTAAGAACGTAACACAACATGTGTTGAAACGTAACAAAAAACTGCAGATACAGTACGCACTGGGACGGGCGCCCAGCATCCTTTACGTACTAAGAAAAAAGGATTTACCGGTAGGTATTAAAATCCTATTTTCTCATACGTCCTAGAGGATGCTGGGGTCACATCAAGAACCATGGGGTTATACCAAAGCTCTAGAACGGGCGGGAGAGTGCGGATGACTCTGCAGCACCGATTGACCAAACATGAGGTCCTCATCAGCCAGGGTATCAAACTTGTAGAACTTCGCAAAGGTGTTTGAACCCGACCAAGTAGCTGCTTGGCAAAGTTGTAATGCCGAGACCCCCCCGGGCAGCCGCCCAGGACGACCCCACCTTTCTGGTAGAATGGGCCTTCACCGATTTCAGTAACGGCAATCCAGCCGTAGAATGAGCCTGCTGAATCGTATGACAGATCCAGCGCGCAATAGTCTGCTTGGAAGCAGGAGCCCCAATCTTGTTGTGAGCATACAGGACAAACAGAGCCTCCGTTTTCCTAAACTGAGCCGTTATGGCGACATAAATTTTCAAACCTCTGACTACATCGAGAAACTTCGATTCCAGCAAGGTGTCAGTGGCAACTGGCACCACAATAGGTTGGTTGAAGTGGAACGAAGAATCCACTTTCGGCAGAAATTGCTGACGAGTCCTCAACTCTGCTCTATCTTCATGGAAGATCAAATAAGGGCTCTTGTGAGACAAGGCCGCTAATTCAGACACCCGCCTTGCGGATGCCAAGGCCAACAGCATGACCACTTTCCAAGTGAGGAATTTCAAATCTACCTTCTGTAAAGGTTCAAACCAATGAGATTGAAGGAATTGCAACACCACGTTAAGATCCCACGGTGCCACCGGGGGCACAAAGGGAGGTTGGATGTGCAACACGCCTTTCACAAAAGTCTGAACTTCTGGAAGGGAGGCCAACTGTTTTTGGAAGAAAACCGATAAGGCTAAAATTTGTACTTTAATTGAGGCCAACTTTAGGCCTGCATCCACACCAGCTCGTAGAATATGGAGAAAACGTCCTAACTGAAATTCTTCCATAGGAGCCTTCCTGGATTCACACCAAGACACGTATTTTCTCCAAATACGGTGGTAATGTTTAGACGTTACTCCTTTCCTGGCCTGAATAAGAGTGGGGATGACTTCCTTGGGAATACCCTTTTGGGCTAGGATCCGGCGTTCAACCGCCAAGCCGTCAAACAAAGTCGCGGTAAGTCTTGGAACACGCACGGCCCCTGCTGTAACAGATCCTCCCTCAGAGGAAGAGGCCAGAGATCTCCTATAAGTAATTCCTGAAGATCTGGATACCAAGCCCTCCTTGGCCAGTCTGGAACAATGAGGATCGCTTGAACCTTTGTCCTTCTTATGATCTTTATTACTTTTGGAACGAGTGGAAGCGGAGGAAACACATACACCGACTGAAACACCCACGGTGTCACTAGGGCATCCACTGCTGTCGCTTGAGGGTCTCTCGACCTGGAACAATATCTCTGAAGTTTCTTGTTGAGGCGAGACGCCATCATGTCTATTTGAGGAATTCCCCAAAGACTTGTCACTTCGGCAAAGACCTCTTGATGAAGACCCCACTCTCCTGGATGGAGATCGTGTCTGCTGAGGAAGTCTGCTTCCCAGTTGTCCACTCCTGGAATGAAGATCGCTGACAGAGCGCTTGTATGCTTTCCTGCTAGCGGAGAACCTTTGTGGCCTCTGCCATTGCTGCTCTGCTCTTTGTTCCGGCCTGGCGGTTTATGTACGCTACTGCTGTTATGTTGTCCGGCTGAATCAAGACGGGCCGATTGCGAAGAAGTTGTTCCGCTTGCAGAAGGCCGTTGTAAATGGCTCTTAGCTCCAGAACGTTTATGTGTAGACAAATTACCTGGCTTGACCACCTTCCCTGGAAGCTTTCCCCCTGTGCGACTGCTCCCCAGCCTGGGAGACTCGCATCCGTGGTCACTAAGATCCAGTCCTGGATCCCGAACCTGCATCCCTCTAGGAGGTGAGAGCTGTGCAGCCACCACAGGAGTGAGATTCTGGTCTTGGAAGACAGAATTATCCTTTGGTGCATGTGCAGATGGGACCCGGACCACTTGTCCAACAGGTCCCACTGAAACACTCAGTTTGGCATGGAATCTGCCAAACTGAATGGCCTTGTAGGCTGCCACCATCTTCCCCAGCAACCGAGTGCATTGATGGATCGATACTTTTGCTGGTTTCAGAATTTGTTTGACCAGGTTCTGAATTTCCAGAGCCTTTTCTACTGGAAGAAAAACTCTCTGTAATTCTGTGTCCAGAATCATTCCCAAAAACGACAGCCGTCTCGTCGGAACCAACTGTGATTTTGGCAAGTTTAGGAGCCAACCATGTTGCTGCAGAATTGTCAGGGAGAGCGTATTGTTCTGCAGTAATTGGTCCTTGGATCTCGCCTTTATCAGGAGATCATCCAAGTACGGGATAATTGTGACTCCTTGCTTGCGCAGGAGAACCATCATTTCGGCCATTACCTTGGTGAAAATCCTCGGAGCCGTGGACAGACCAAACGGCAACGTCTGAAATTGGTAATGACAATCCTGAACTGCAAACCTCAGGTAAGCCTGATGTGGAGGATAAATGGGGACATGTAAGTAGGCATCCTTTATGTCTACCGACACCATAAAATCCCCCTCCTCGAAACTGGAGATCACTGCCCGGAGAGATTCCATCTTGAATTTGAATTTTCTTAGGTAGAAATTTAGGGATTTGAGGTTCAGGATTGGTCTGACTGAGCCGTCTGGCTTCGGGGCCACGAACAGGCTCGAGTAAAAGCCTTCTCCCTGTTGCGATGGGGGAACCCTGACAATGACTTGATTGTGACACAATTGTTGTTTTGCGGCGCATACCACCTCCCTGTCCGGAAGAGAAGCTGGTAAGGACGATTTGAAAAATAGGTGAGGGAGAACGTCTTGAAACTCCAGTTTGTACCCCTGGGACACTATTTCTAAAACCCATGGGTCCAGGGCCGAACGAGCCCAGAACTGACTGAAGAGCTTGAGACTTGCCCCCACCGGTGCGGACTCCCGCAGAGGAGCCCCAGCGTCATGCGGTGGATTTGGCAGAAGCCGGGGAGGACTTCTGCTTCTGGGAACCGGCCACGGCTGGTGATCGTTTCCCTTTTCCCTTTCCTCTAGTAGCAAGGAAGGAAGACCCTCTGCCTTTTCTGTATTTATTCGGCCGAAAGGACTGCATATGATAGTGGTGTGCTTTCTTTTGTGGTGCAGGCACATAAGGTAAAAATGATGACTTACCCGCGGTAGCCGTAGATACCAAATCAGCGAGGCCGTCATCAAACAATACACCACCTTTATACGGTAGAGACTCCATAGCTTTCTTAGAGTCAGCATCAGCATTCCATTGATGAATCCACAATGCTCTCCTAGCTGAGACTGCCATAGCATTGGCCCTTGATCCCAAGAGGCCAATATCCCTCGCAGCTTCCTTTAGGTAGACTGCAGCGTCCCTGATATAACCTAGTGTCAAAAGAACGCTATCCCTATCCAGGGTATCTATTTCAGATGACAAGTTATCTGCCCATTTTTCGATAGCGCTACTCACCCACGCAGATGCAATGGCTGGTCTGAGTAGCGTACCCGTGGTGACATAAATGGATTTCAATGTATTTTCCTGCCTACGATCCGCAGGATTAGGGCTGCCGTGTCAGGGGACAGAAGAGCCACCTTTTTGGACAGCCGAGATAGGGCTTTGTCCACAATGGGGGGTGACTCCCATTTTTCCCTATCCCTAGAGGGAAACGGATATGCCACTGGAATCCTTTTGAGAATCTGAAACTTTTTGTCAGTATTTTCCCAAACCTTTTCACAAAGCGTGTTCAGTTCATAAGAGGGAGGAAACGTTACCTCATGTTTCTTTCCTTTATACATACCCTAGTATCAGGAACAGCAGGGTCCTCAGTGATATGTAACACGTCTTTTACTGCCACAATCATGTACTGAATGCTCTTTGCCAGTTTTGGATCTAATCTGGCATCACTATAGTCGACACTTGAGTCAGTGTCCGTGTCGGTATCTGTGTCTGCCAGCTGGGCAAATGAACGTTTTTGTGACCCCAAGGGGGTCTGGACTTGAAACAACACATCCTCTACGGATTTCTTCCATGCCTGGTTCTGAGATTCAGATTTATCCAATCTCTTATTTATCAGAGCCACATTAGCATTCAAAGCACTCAAAACATTCACCCAATCAGGTGTCGGCGGTGCCGACAGGGTCACTCCCACAGCCGTTTGTGTCCCTAGCATAGTCTCCTCCTGGGAAGAGCACTCCTCCTCAGACATGCCGACACACGTGTACCCAACACACGCAGACACACTGGGCCTATAGGGGACAGACCCACAGTAAAGCCTGTCAGAGAGACACAGAGGGAGATATTGCCAGCTCACACCCCAGCGCCCAATCCCGGTCTGAAACACCACAGAAAATGCCCCAGACCTGTAGCGCTTTTATAATTTACATATAATGCACCAAAATAACTGTGCCCCCCCCCCCCCCCCCCCGTTTTGCACCCTGTTACTTGTACAGCAGTGTGAGGAAGGACCAGCATCTCTGCAACCTTGTGTAGAGAAAATGGCGCCGGGCTGTGTGCTGTGAGGGCTAAGCCCCGCCCCGTAATGGCGCGCTTCAGACTTGCTCTTTTAAAAAAAAAAAAATTATAATGGCGGGGGTCCGGACAGTGCCCTGGCACTATGTCCGCTCTTGCCAGTTAGTTATAGAGGTTAGACATGCTGCCCAGGATGCCCCCCCGCGTGCCCTGCACCCTGTAGTGCCACTGTGTAGTGGGAGCATGGCGCGCAGCGTGCGATCGCTGTGCGGTACCTCAAAGCCGTCACTGAAGTCTTCTTTCTTCTTCTACTCACCTGTCTTCTGACTTCTGGCTCTGCAAGGGGGGTGATGGCCGGCTCTGGGAATGAGCCCCTAGGCGTACCTAGTGATCAAACCCTCAGGAGCTAATGGTGTCCTGTAGCCAAAGAAGCAGAGCCTTGAAACTCACAGAAGTAGGTCTGACTTCTCTCCCCTAAGTCCCACGAAGCAGGGAGATTGTTGCCAGCAGTTCTCCCTGAAAATAAAAAAAACTAACATAAAGTCTTTTCAGAGAAACTCAGTAGAGCTCCTCAGAGTGCATCCAGTCTGCCTCGGCACAGATTCTAAACTGGAGTCTGGAGGAGGGGCATAGAGGGAGGAGCCAGTTCACACTCTTTGAAAGTCTTAAAGTACCCATGTCTCCTGCGGATCCCGTCTATACCCCATGGTTCTTGATGTGACCCCAGCATCCTATAGGACGTATGAGAAATATGTGTTACATTCATATATCCCTGTCAGCAACATTGCTACTTTTTTCTCACACCCCCTAGTGGTGCACAGTAAAAGCAGTGATGGTGACACAACCAAGAAATCAACACTAATTAAGTTGGCCTCAATTTATGCATTACACTGATAAGAGGCTAAATAAACAAACTACGGGGAAAATTGTGTTACTGATATGTGTGTCAGTATACCTCAGAAGATCCACCAATGATGTCTGGGAATATAGCATATCAAACAGAAGTAGAGCCTGCAACAGAAAGGGCACCAAGTTACTTTACACAGTTATCTGATATAAAAACACTTTAATTAAAAAACAACAACCTTCTAATATGTATAAAATGATATTGTACTGCATAACAGTTCGCATGAGAACATGTGTTTCCATGCAATGCAATGCAATGCGTGATGGAGACAGCGGCACTACATAAAATAGCCCATCAGTTCAAATAAAATAAAATCTATTATTAGGGGATTATGGGAGGGGGTATTTAATTTGCCTGCAGAATCCCTTTAATTAGAACTAACAGGTAAATAGTGACTTTCCAATCATTGTGGAACTACAACACATAATAACACACCTAACCCTCCCTCTCCGCTGCCTAATCTTAACCCTCCCCCCTTAGTGCCTAACCCTAACCCCCCCCTTTTTAGTGCCTAACCCTAACCCTCCCTCCCTGCAGCCTAACCCTCCCCCCTTAGTGCCTAACCCTAACCGTCCCTCCCTGCAGCCAAACCCTCCCCCCTTAGTGCCTAACCCTAACCCTCCCTCCCTGCAGCCTAACCCTCCCCCCTTAGTGCCTAACCCTCCCTCCCTGCAGCCTAACCCTCCCCCCTTAGTCCCTAACCCTAACCCTCCCTGCAGCTTAACCCTCCCCCCTTAGTCCCTAACCCTCCCTTTTTAATGTCTAACCCTCCTTCCTCGCAGCCTAACCCTAAACCTTCCCACTTGGTCCCTAACCCTCCCTTTCTAGTGCCTAACCCTAACCCTCCCTCCCTGCAGCTTAACCCTCCCCCCTTAGTCCCTAACCCTCCCTTTTTAATGTCTAACCCTCCTTCCTCGCAGCCTAACCCTAAACCTTCCCACTTGGTCCCTAACCCTCCCTTTCTAGTGCCTAACCCTAACCCTCCCTACCTGCAGCCGAACTCTAACCCCCCCTCCCTACCCCACTGCAGCCCAACCCTAACCTTCCCTCTAGTGCCTAAATCTAACCCCCTCCCCACAGCATACTTACTTATGATCTGGATGCCGACAGTCAGGATCCCGGCTCCAGCACTGTGATCGATGTCGGGATCCTGGCATCGGTCTTCTGACCAGTGTCAGTATTCCAACTGCCAGCATCCTGAATGCCGGTATGCTAACTGGATCACGCCACAATAAATAGAACCGAAACCTGTTGTAGGTTAGTTTTATTGCTATACAATGACCAGTCATACACTGACTATGTACAATAAATATATATATTGTAAACAATGCAGTGGGGACTGTCTTTATTATAGTTCTCAAGTTTGTATTTTGTAAAACTGCTCGCCGTGTGTCTGGAAATATGTTTATCTACATAGAATAGCATAGCAGTGAACTAGGCAACACATTATCAGGCAGCCATATACTTATTAAAAGCTTATAAGAGCTGTTTTAAGGAACAAAAGAGAGGTCTAAATGGCGATCATTTATGTGACGCCGCTGAGAGGCACCACAGCAGATCCAAATCTCTATGTACGCTGCAAAAGGACTGACCGAGCTTCGCCATTACACATGATTTAGACAAGTTATCAGCCTTCTCTTCACTTAAAGTTGTGCTTAGTATCAATTTGCTTGTTTAAAATAGACACAGAGCCCTGATGAGGAGTGGAATATATACTAAAAAAGTAGTATAAACATGACAAATTTACTCCCACATGCCCATATGCTGTTCCAGGCTGCGTACAGGGCCAACCAGTGGATTATGCACTCTGTTTATGTCACATACATCCAAGGTTTTTAACTACTATATTTGTTTTGCTTGTTATTAGGTATCAATGAAACTTCAATAACCTCTCTAATATAGGAAAAACAACTCTCTCTTGTGTACAAAATTTTTTTTTACACACACAAAGTAATAAGAATGATAATAATAATGATAATAATAATAATAATAATAATAATAAATGGCCGAGTTGCTATAAAAAAAATACAAATGGTTCTCTAGTGCTGGTAGCCATTATAAGTATCATCTGATAGCTGCACTTCCATGCGTATGTGTCCAAATCAGGCACATAGGCACTGTCAGCTTTCTGGATAGCAGTACTTACTCTGCGTAGCCCCTCCCTTGAGTGATACTTCTTAAACACCACATTTATCCAATAAACCACATTATTCAGTTCTCTTACAGAAAAGAACAATAACTGCAGCCTCAAAAGATTTTCGTCCTAAATACCAGGGGACTTCAACGTGGCCAAAACCTCTATGATTGCAAACCCAGCTTGAATAAATGCTCATTGCTGAAGGGCATTCAGGTTAAACACATAATTACCTGGCTTCGTCTCATCTCTTTCTCCTTTAGGACTGCGGCATCCAAGTCCCCTTGTGCTAACAGTTGTGAGAGAGACACTTCTTTAAAGAACACTCCGCTCATGTCTGACAGAACTGTCTGAAATTCTCCAGAAGACATCAGCTAATTAGAAGAGGAAACAGCAAGGACATAGAACTGGTGTCATAGGGGCTTGTCACATTTATTTCATGGCATTGTTCTTGAGAAAATAATTGTCATGGAAGAGAGAACAGCGTGACAATTATTTTTTCCGGGTAATAAATTTAGTCTATTAATATGCCTCACTGCCAAATAATATAGAAATATTTGAATCTTGTGGTCACATACTCTATGTTGTAAAGTAGATTTATACAAGTTACAAAACTGTTAATACTATACTGTTTTCTGAAGTGAAGTGTATATGGATCCCAGTCAATGGATAGTGTCTCGTTGTACAGTCAATAGGTAGACCCCTTATGGTCGACATGCAATAGGTTGACATCGTCAAAAGGTTGACAAGCAAAAGGTCGACTGTGTTAATGGTTGACAGGATCAAAAAGATGACATGATAATGTTCGACACATCAAAGGTCGACACAAGGTTGTTGTTTTTTTCAACTTTTGCTTCATTTACCATCCGCGTGGACTAGGATTGGGAATAGTAACCTATGGCAAGTGCAGTGAGCCACCTTGCTCGAAGCGTAGCAAGTCCACAAGGGTTTACGTAGGCACTAATCATGGACACAGACAGTGAAATGAACAAATTTTGGCAAAAAAATAAAAAATGAAAAAACTTGTGTCTTGTGTTGACCATTTCTATGGTGACCTTTTAACACTAATGATCTTCTGCACCTATCGGCATTACAGTCAACCTTTTCACTCTCAACCTTTTTACCCTGTTGACCTTTGGCATGCCCACCATAGGAAGTTGAACTATTGACTGTCTATCTATTTTCTGTAGATCTATTAAACCAGGCACCCATTGGGAATATATGCAGAGCACACTATGAAAGACATGCATTGCTTTTGTAATAATGTACCTATAGGCCAAGCCTGAAAGAGCCATGCATAAAGTTGTATTTGGGCAAAAAGGCAGAAAGAGTCATTGTGAGACAGCACAGGGTTGCTCACGGGTCCGTTGGTGTTGCGATGCACGTCTGATGTTCCTGCTTATGTACATGAGCGCTGCAGTGACACCGGCAGGGAGCACTTCTGTGAGCAAGACAGCAGCTGAGCCATCAGTGTATTTCCACAACTACCCTACAAGAGAAATAACAGGTACACATGCAACTGCATGCACCTCTTAATCAGGGTCACTGGGCTTGATTCATTAACAATTGCAAATGTGAGATTGCACGCAGTGAGTGATTAATCGCCAGACTGCGCATGTGCTGTGAACACATTGCGTGTGCGCAAAGGGCAAAATGCGACTGCCCTACTTATGCTGCCTAATTGTAAAGTGAACGCATTTAGATTGACAGGAAGTGACCGCTTGTGGGTGGTAACATAGTGTTTGTGGGGTGTGGTTGGGAAAACGCAGGCGTATCATGGCCATTTTCGGGGTATGTGTATCTGACGTCATCTGCAAATGCTGCTTTCAAAAACATGGCACCCAGTACAACAACATTCTCATTGATATTAGTATGGGGTCAGCCATAAATGTGGATGGTGTCCTTTTTTTGCGTATGCATTGCGAATATGCTAATGCCTACGCAGATTTGTGAATGCATTAGTGGGAATCTTTTATCCATTCTGGGCAGCTCTTCATATGCGAAGTTTAGCAATAGCAGATTTGTGAACATCACTATCTCAGCCTCAGTAGCGATCTGTAGGGAATCAGGCCCACAGTGCGATACAGCATTTGTGGCCCAAAATGAATCATGATACCTTATAATAATTAGATCAATATGATGCATAAGTTTATTAGGAATGTTGGTCAGTGACATTGAGAAATGATCACTGCTGGTCATTGTGTGCAGTCATCTTTCAGCCACATTACCACGTCCCAGTGACATCAGAATAGATCCTGTCGCTCTGCCCCAGCGACTTACTAAACGCATGTCTCCCAACCTGATCACCCAAGTGTGTGGACTAATTGGGCCACTGATTTGCAGAATGCTGAGCTGCATTTAATTATAATGGCAAAAAACAGATTGAACTGTGGACAGTAATACTGGGAACGTGGACTGTATAGTAGTGTTATTGACCCCAGAACAACTCAGAAAATAATATAATTTAAACCAATTTAACCAGTTTGACTAATAACTACAAATGACTGGTATCAGAATGTAAGGACATTTTCTAGTCAGACTAACAGGCCATAGTGAAGTCAGAAGACTTGGCTGCTTGGGTCATGCACTAATCTGACTGTGTAAACACAGTACTGCATGACCAAAATGTATAGTAATACTGGCATGGTGGCTGACTTTACATTTATAATCTGTCACTCAGTCAATTCATATAACCCTTTACCAGGGGTGTATTTCCCACTAGGCACGTGAGGCACGTGCCTAGGGGCCGCACTTGCTGGGGGGCAGCACACCTGGCTGATGAGGACAGGTGATTCTTTTGTTGTTGTCATTTTCCAATATTTTATTTTGCAACTGATGAGTGGGACAATGGGCAGCAAATTGTGGTCCAGTAGCTGGTAGTGGGGTGAGGTTGGGGCTGCTTTGGTGGCCTCCAGGCATCCGAACTGGCCCAGAAATGATGGGGGCAGTGACGTAGTTGGGGGAAAGGGGGGCATAAAAAATTATGTGCCTAGTGGCGGCTTTACCCCTAAATCCACCCCTGCCCTTTACTCCATGTCTTCCACTAAATATAGCTTCCAAATGGGACAATCCGACAGTTTTGGCACTAAGGCAGCAGAAGGCTATAAAAACAAACAGAAAAGATAGAATAGAAGCGCTCATAGAACCATATATAATGCTCTTCAGAAATATATCAGTCAAAGGAGTCCAAAAGTTAATAAGCAGCAAATTGCTTTATTAAAAACTAATGTAAACACTTTATAACCATATGCATGACATATGTCTTACTAACAATTAAAAAACAGACTTTGTACAAATAGATGACAAAGGCCCTCATTCCGAGTTGTTCGCTCGCTAGCAGATATTAGCAGCATTGCACACGCTAGGCCGCCGCCCTCTGGGAGTGTATCTTAG
Organism: Pseudophryne corroboree; assembly: GCF_028390025.1. Classification (NCBI taxonomy): domain Eukaryota; kingdom Metazoa; phylum Chordata; class Amphibia; order Anura; family Myobatrachidae; genus Pseudophryne; species Pseudophryne corroboree. The sequence goes on along the minus strand of NC_086450.1, from coordinate 358,905,845 downwards.
CTTAGCAGAATTGCGAACGAAAGATTAGCAGAATTGCGAATAGAAAATTCTTAGCAGTTTCTGAGTAGCTCGAGACTTACTCCTACACTGCGATCAGCTCAGCCCGTTTCGTTTCCTGGTTTGACATCACAAACACGCCCTGCGTTCGGCCAGCCACTCCCCCGTTTCTCCAGACACTCCCGCATTTTTCCCTGACACGCCTGCGTTTTTTAGCCAACGTCGGGAAAACGCTGAGTTGCCGCCCAGAAACGCCCCTTTCCTGTCAATCATTTACCGAACACCAGTGCGACTGAAAAGCGCCGCAGATGCTACAGCAAAACAGCTAAGTTTTGTGTAAAATAACTAAGCGCATGCGCTCTGCGTACCATGCGCATGCTCAGTTAGCGACTAATCGCAGTATAGCGAAAATCGGCAACGAGCGAACAACTCGGAATGACCCCCAATAAGTAAATGCAAATGTGTTACTGGAGGACCAGCTCCATATATCAATTTAATTGTGTAATATCAATAAAGCCAATTGAAAACAGGGCGTCACCGGATATGAAGGTATTCGCTGTGGTTTAAAAAGTTAATAAAATGCTGTGGCTTAGAAAACTGCTAAATAGCAGAATAAAGTTATCCGTATTGAGCCGCTAATTATAGTATTAACTGTGAATAGTTGCCAAGTCCAGGTGGGTGGTAGATGGCGTGTGGCCAGTTAGAGAATATCAAACAGGAAATACTTCATTCACGTGTGTGTGATGATACTACAGTATTTACATAACTAATTCAAGCATGCAATAAATTCTGATATTAGGAGGGCTGGTTAAATGAAATGATACATTTTTGTCTTAAGACCCTATAGTAAAATATCGTAGAGCATGGCAGTGTCAGTGAAGCCAAATGCAGTCTGTGACTGCACTGGCTTCTATGTGACTGGCAGTGACTTCCTTGGAAGTTCTAATTGTCAGTCACAGACACTCAAGGCAGACCCATTGGGAGGAGTTTCCTCCCTCTGAGACTGACGGACTGGGCTGCGATTAGCAGAAGCTGGCTACCTGTAGGAAGAAACACCTTGCCATTTGCGCAGCCCAATCTGGCTTCTATGGGCTGCAATTGATGCAGTCCATAGAAGCCGGGGGTTTGCGCGCATGTGCACCGCGGCGTCTGCGTATGCACCTGTCCCAGCACCTGCTGGATCCATTGCACAGGTGCCGGAACCCAAGGCTGGCTGTCGACTCTCCTGTCCAGGCACAGGGGGTAGTGGCAGCCCCCCTACCTTTGGTAAGTAGGAACCGCCGCTGGTTATGTGTTGTTATCACAACACTAATAACATTTTCAGCAAATGTTCATTATTTCTAATTACTAATATTTAATATTATTAAATGACTTTCATTATACTTTCTGTCTAAACATGAGTTTATGTTTTAATGTGAATGTAACTGTGCTCTCGTATGTCACTATGACATATGTAACAGATGTGTCCACATAGACCTAGCTCCAAATCGCAAAATAGCCCCAATTGTAATCCACAGATTTTGTGAGTAAGCCGCACTTTGTGTTCCACATTACTAATGCAACAAAGATACCCTGGACACTGGGACTGGCATTGCATGTAGCAGCTGTGTGCGACTTGGACGCTGGATACAAAGACAAAAGAGTGAGGACATATACAAGTGAGCCACATCATGCACTGCGCCTGTAAGTGTATTTACAATGGGTGCATCCAGGGAGGCGGCGTACTGCACACCCTGCACCCAGAGTATAATTACTATGTACCAGCATGCTGGTCCCTCCTTCTCTGTGGTGCCATATTCCCAGTGACATCTTCGGGAAGATAGCACCGCACAGTGAAGGCAAAGACTTTGCTCTCTTGTGCGCATACACCATCTTCCTAAATATCACTGGGAAGATGTCAACGTGGAGAAGGAGGGAACCACTTACCAATGCGGAGGGTATGGGGGGGTGCTGCATAAGGGCCACCTCTGGAATTAATACATCTCTGATTATGCTGTGCAGCATTGTGCTTGACCACTTAACTGATTATTTTTCCCTTCAAAATCATTCATAACATTGTGATCTGACCATGCCAGTTAAGTGCGATCGCAGTGTGAAAGTCTGCGCGCACACGCTGCTGTCTTTGCGCATGTGCAGATGGCCAAAAAGCGTCCATCTGCTATTTTCTGAGTTTTACAATCATTACTGAATTAGGCCCATAATGGCTCACAAACTAAGAAATAATTATGAATGCTCAAGAATCACTACCCGTAGCATAGCATCTAAGTTGCACCATGAGTGTGAGGACACTGTACACTGAACCATCATGCCACCATTACCCAAATATAAATGATCAAAAAGGAAATTCAGTAAATAATAAATGTAATGTTTTTAGGTGTAACTCAACCTGCATGGCAAATATGCAGGGCCAGATTATAGGGGAACGAAGGGGGCAGTCGCTTAGGGGTCCCCACACATTAGGGGTCCCCACACATTGGGGGCCCCCACACTGACGCAAATGCCCCAACCCATACCATTCTGCACCCACACATGTTGCCAAGTGCTGGCAGCCAGACGGAAGCAGCTAGAAGTTAATAGCTCAGGTACCAGCGGCAGCAATGAGTTCAGGTGACCCCTTGGTGTACTTCACCTACTTGCTCTGGGGAGCAGCAACAACAGCAGAGCTCCCAGCAGTTATTATATGCAGCAGTCTCCCAAACTCCTCCTCCGTGTCACCATGGCACGGAGGAGTTTCCTAATTTCCTTATGTTTTCTGGCACGTGTGTTTGTGATGGCTCCTCTCCCAGCTATCAAGGAGAGTCACACCCAGGGGTTAAAGTGAGGCGGAACGGGGTGGAACTGCGTTCCGTCAGTTCCACTTGGAGATGGAACGCTGTTCCGCCTCCTCCGGCTCACCTCACCCGATGTGTGCCGGCGCCGCACAGGGAGATGCTGGGCGCCCGCTGAGATTGTGTTACCAGCGGCGCTCGGCTCTCCCTGCACAGCGGCAGGAGCTCACTACTTAGCTCCGGCTTCCGGCTCCCGACTCTGTCAGTGCGCGCTATGAGAGAGACGTCATGATGTGTCTCTCGAAGTGCTGGGGAGCCGGACGCCAGGAGGATCACAGTGGTCGGACGCGGGAGCGGGGCTTGTTAAGTATGGTGGCTTTTTTTTTTAAAATGTGTGACTGTATTAGCAGCGCGGCTACAGGGGGCTAACCACTAGGGGCAAGCTACAGGGGGATAACCACAGGGGGCAAGCTACAGGGGGATAACCACAGGGGGCAAGCTACAGGAGGATAACCACAGGGGGCAAGCTACAGGAGGATAACCACTGGGGGCAAGCTACAGGAGGATAACCACAGGGGGCAAGCTACAGGGGGATAACCACTTGGGGCAAGCTACAGGGGGGCTAATTACTGGTGGCAATCTACTGGGGGCAAACTACTGGGAGCAAGCTACAGGGGGCTAACCACTGGGGGCTATACTACAAGGGGGCATTACTACTTGGGGCAAACTACTGAGGGCAAACTACATGGGGCTAAACTACAGGGGCTAACTACTAGGGGCAAACTACAGGGGCACATTACTACTGGGGGCATAACTACAGGGGCGCATTACTACTGGGGGCATAACTACAGGGAGCATTACTACTGGGGGCTAAACTACTGGGGGCATTACAACTGGAGGCATAACTACAGGGGCTAAACTATTGGGGGCATTACTACTTGGGCCAAACTACATGGGCTAAACAACTGGGCGCATTACTACAGGCGACTTAACTACTGGGGGCAATACTACACAGGGGCATTACTAATGGGGGCACTACTAATGAGGGCATTGTAAAGGGGGCACTTCATAAGGGGCATCACTCCTGGGGACATAAGGCACTACTACTGGTGGCATTGCATAAGGGGCACCACTACTATGGGCTCTACAGTATATAAGGGTTAATACCACTGTGGGCACTACCAGTACAGTGGACATTGCATAAGGAGCACTACTACTGTGGGCATTGTAAAAGGGGCGCTATTGCTGTGGGCATTGTGTGTTATGGGGTGCTACTACTGTCGGCATTATGTGTATTAGGGGTGCTACTACTGTGGGCATTATTACTATTGTGTGACCACGCCCCTTTCTTTTTGAGACCACGCCCTTTTTTACCTTTATTGCATGGGCGCCGGGGGAGAGGGGGGGGGAGTTCAACCCCCTCTCTAGGACCACTTTAAGAACTGGTCAGACCAATCCCCGGTTGGCAGCATCGGACAGTGGCAGCACTGAACCCTCTCTGCCCCTTTCCCCACCCTTGCACCGCATATGGAAGAGAAGTGTGTCCCTGTCTGCCAACCCATTCACCGCACTTGGGACAGGGGGATCTCCAGGGGTGGATTATATGTGGGTGGGTAGTGTCAATTGTATTGGTGGGGGCCACCACAAATTTGTTGCCCCAGGGTCCCCACAAGCCTAAATCCAGCCCTGCAAATATTCCTCTGGTAATACTGGTTACCTTACTTAGGATGCTTTCTTGCTGTGCTGGGGAAAAACCTGGTGAATGCAGGGAAAGTCCACTTTTCAAAGCCATCAACAGCTCACGTGAATTCATTTCATAAAATGAGTTTGCACTGACACCTGAAACCAATTCTCCCAGTTGACTTATATTGGAAAATGTTAAAACCTGTGATCAATGCAGAAAGTTAAAGCAGTAAATAAAGTCGCATAGTCATCTGAGAAACAGAGGTGATAGTGATAAGCAAAAAAATAAGAATTTACTTAACGATAATTCTATTTCTCGTAGTCCGTAGTGGATGCTGGGGACTCCGTAAGGACCATGGGGAATAGAGGCTCCGCAGGAGACTGGGCACATCTAAAGAAAGCTTTAGGACTATCTGGTGTGCACTGGCTCCTCCCCCTATGACCCTCCTCCAAGCCTCAGTTAGGATACTGTGCCCGGACGAGCGTACACAATAAGGAAGGATTTTGAATCCCGGGTAAGACTCATACCAGCCACACCAATCACACTGTACAACTTGTGATCTGAACCCAGTTAACAGCATGATAACAGAGGAGCCTCTAGAAAAGATGGCTCACTACAGCAATAACCCGATTTTTTGGTAACAATAACTATGTACCAGTATTGCAGACAATCCGCACTTGGGATGGGCGCCCAGCATCCACTACGGACTACGAGAAATAGAATTATCGTTAAGTAAATTCTTATTTTCTCTAACGTCCTAAGTGGATGCTGGGGACTCCGTAAGGACCATGGGGATTATACCAAAGCTCCCAAACGGGCGGGAGAGTGCGGATGACTCTGCAGCACCAATTGAGAGAACTCCAGGTCCTCCTCAGCCAGGGTATCAATTTTGTAGAATTTTACAAACGTATTTGCTCCTGACCAAGTAGCTGCTCGGCAAAGTTGTAAAGCCGAGACCCCTCGGGCAGCCGCCCAAGATGAGCCCACCTTCCTTGTGGAGTGGGCATTTACAGATTTTTGGCTGTGGCAGGCCTGCCACAGAATGTGCAAGCTGAATTGTACTACAAATCCAACGAGCAATAGTCTGCTTAGAAGCAGGAGCACCCAGCTTGTTGGGTGCATACAGGATAAACAGCGAGTCAGATTTTCTGACTCCAGCCGTCCTGGAAACATATATTTTCAGGGCCCTGACAACGTCTAGCAACTTGGAGTCCTCCAAGTCCCTAGTAGCCGCAGGCACCACAATAGGTTGGTTCAGGTGAAACGCTGAAACCACCTTAGGGAGAAACTGAGGACGAGTCCTCAATTCCGCCCTGTCCGAATGGAAAATCAGATAAGGGCTTTTACAGGATAAAGCCGCCAATTCTGACACGCGCCTGGCCCAGGCCAGGGCCAACAGCATGACCACTTTCCATGTGAGATATTTTAACTCCACAGATTTAAGTGGTTCAAACCAATGTGACTTTTGGAACCCAAAAAACTACATTGAGATCCCAAAGTGCCACTGGAGGCACAAAAGGAGGCTGTATATGCAGTACCCCTTTTACAAACGTCTGAACTTCAGGGACTGAAGCTAGCTCTTTTTGGAAGAAAATTGACAGGGCCGAAATTTGAACCTTAATGGACCCCAATTTCAGGCCCATAGACACTCCTGTTTGCAGGAAATGTAGGAATCGACCCAGTTGAATTTCCTCCGTCGGGCCTTACTGGCCTCGCACCACGCAACATATTTTCGCCAAATGCGGTGATAATGTTTTGCGGTTACATCCTTCCTGGCTTTGATCAGGATAGGGATGACTTCATCCGGAATGCCTTTTTTCCTTCAGAATCCGGCGTTCAACCGCCATGCCGTCAAACGCAGCCGCGGTAAGTCTTGGAACAGACAGGGTCCTTGTTGGAGCAGGTCCCTTCTTAGAGGTAGAGGCCAAGGATCCTCCGTGAGCATCTCTTGAAGTTCCGGTTACCAAGTTCTTCTTGGCCTATCCGGAGCCACGAATATAGTGCTTACTCCTCTCCATCTTATCAATCTCAGTACCTTGGGTATGAGAGGCAGAGGAGGGAACACATACACTGACTGGTACACCCACGGTGTTACCAGAGCGTCTACAGCTATTGCCTGAGGGTCCCTTGACCTGGCGCAATGCCTGTCGAGTTTTTCCCAACGGTTTATAATCATGTGGAAGACTTCTGGGTGAAGTCCCCACTCTCCCGGGTGGAGGTCGTGCTGAGGAAGTCTGCTTCCCAGTTGTCCACTCCCGGAATGAATACTGCTGACAGTGCTATCACATGATTTTCCGCCCAGCGAAGAATCCTTGCAGCTTCTGCCATTGCCCTCCTGCTTCTTGTGCCACCCTGTCTGTTTACGTGGGTGACTGCCGTGATGTTGTCCGACTGGATCAACACCGGCTGACCTTGAAGCAGAGGTCTTGCTAAGCTTAGAGCATTGTAAATGGCCCTTAGCTTCAGGATATTTATGTGAAGTGATGTCTCCAGGCTTGACCATAAGCCCTGGATATTCCTTCCCTGTGTGACTGCTCCCCAGCCTCGCAGGCTGGCATCCGTAGTCACCAGGACCCAGTCCTGAATGCCGAATCTGCGGCCCTCTAGAAGATGAGCACTCTGCAACCACCACAGGAGGGACACCCTTGTCCTTGGTGACAGGGTTATCCGCTGATGCATCTGAAGATGCGACCCGGACCATTTGTCCAGCAGGTCCCACTGGAAAGTTCTTGCGTGGAATCTGCCGAATGGGATTGCTTCGTAGGAAGCCACCATTTTACCCAGAACCCTTGTGCATTGATGCACTGAGACTTGGCTCGGTTTTAGGAGGTTCCTGACTAGCTCGGATAACTCCCTGTCTTTCCCCTCCGGGAGAAACACCTTTTTCTGGACTGTGTCCAGGATCATCCCTAGGAACAGAAGACAAGTCGTCGGAACCAGCTGCGATTTTGGAATATTGAGAATCCAATCGTGCTGCCGCAACACTACCTGAGATAGTGCTACACCGACCTCCAACTGTTCCCTGGATCTTACCCTTATCAGGGAATCGTCCAAGTAAGGGATAACTAAAATTCCCTTCCTTCGAAGGAATATCATCATTTCGGCCATTACCTTGGTAAAGACCCGGGGTGCCGTGGACCATCCATACGGCAGCGTCTGAACTGATAGTGACAGTTCTGTACCATAAACCTGAGGTACCCTTGGTGAGAAGGGTAAATTTTGACATGAAGGTAAGCATCCTTGATGTCCCGAGACATCATGTAGTCCCCTTCTTCCAGGTTCGCAATCACTGCTCTGAGTGACTCAATCTTGAATTTGAACCTCTGTATGTAAGTGTTCAAAGATTTTAGATTTAGAATCGGTCTCACCGAGCCGTCCGGCTTCGGTACCACAACAGTGTGGAATAATACCCCGTTCCCTGTTGCAGGAGGGGTACCTTGATTATCACCTGCTGGGAATACAGCTTGTGAATGGCTTCCAAAACTGTCTCCCTGTCAGAAGGAGACATTGGTAAAGTTGACTTTAGGAAAACGGCGAGGGGGAGACGTCTCGAATTCTAATTTGTACCCCTGAGATATCACCTGAAGGATCCAGGGGTCTACTTGCGAGTGAGCCCACTGCGCGCTGAAATTCATTGAGACGGGCCCCCCACCGTGCCTGATTCTGCTTGTAAAGCCCCAGCGTCATACTGAGGGCTTGGCAGAGGCGGGAGAGGGTTTCTGTTCCTGGGAACTGGCTGATTTCTGCAGCGTTTTTCCTCTCCCTCTGTCACGGGGCAGAAATGAGGAACATTTTGCCCGCTTGTCCACGAAAAGACTGCGCCTGATAATACGGCGTCATCTCATGTTGAGAGGCGACCTGGGGTACAAACGTGGATTTTCCAGCTGTTGCCGTGGCCACCAGGTCTGAAAGACCGACCCCAAATAACTCCTCCCCTTATTAAGGCAATACTTCCAAATGCCGTTTGGAATACGCATCACCTGACCACTGACGTGTCCATAACCCTCTACTGGTAGAAATGGACAACGCACTTAGACTTGATGCCAGTCGGCAAATATTCCGCTGTGCATCACGCATATATAGAAATGCATCTTTTAAATGCTCTATAGGCAAAAATATACTGTCCCTATCTAGGGTATCAATATTTTCAGTCAGGGAATCCGACCACGCCAACCCAGCACTGCACATCCAGGCTGAGGCGATTGCTGGTCGCAGTATAACACAAGTATGTGTGTAAATACATTTTAGGATACCCTCCTGCTTTCTATCAGCAGGATCCTTAAGGGCGGCCATCTCAGGAGAGGGTAGAGCCCTTACAAGCGTGTGAGCGCTTTATCCACCCTAGGAGGTGTTTCCCAACGCACCCTAACCTCTGGCGGGAAAGGATATAATGCCAATAACATTTTAGAAATTATCAGTTGTTATCGGGGGAAAACCACGCATCATCACACACCTCATTTAATTTCTCAGATTCAGGAAAACTACAGGTAGTTTTTCCTCACTGAACATAATACCCCTTTTTGGTGGTACTCGTATTATCAGAAATGTGTAAAACATTTTTTATTGCCTCAATCATGTAACGTGTGGCCCTACTGGAAGTCACATTTGTCTCTTCACCGTCGACACTGGAGTCAGTATCCGTGTCGGCGTCTATATCTGCCATCTGAGGTAACGGGCGCTTTAGAGCCCCTGACGGCCTATGAGACGTCTGGACAGGCACAAGCTGAGTAGCCGGCTGTCTCATGTCAACCACTGTCTTTTATACAGAGCTGACACTGTCACGTAATTCCTTCCAACAGTTCATCCATTCAGGTGTCGACCCCCTAGGGGGTGACATCACTATTACAGGCAATCTGCTCCGTCTCCACATCATTTTTCTCCTCATACATGTCGACACAAACGTACCGACATACAGCACACACACAGGGAATGCTCTGATAGAGGACAGGACCCCACTAGCCCTTTGGGGAGACAGAGGGAGAGTTTGCCAGCACACACCAAAGCGCTATATATATACAGGGATAACCTTATATAAGTGTTTTTCCTCTTATAGCTGCTGTATTGTTAATACTGCGCCTAATTAATGCCCCCCTCTCTTTTTTAACCCTTTCTGTAGTGTAGTGACTGCAGGGGAGAGCCAGGGGAGCTTCCCTCCAACTGAGCTGTGAGGGAAAATGGCGCCAGTGTGCTGAGGAGATAGGCTCCGCCCCTTTTTCGCGGACTTTTCTCCTGCTTTTTTATGGATTCTGGCAGGGGTTAAAATTCATCCATATAGCCCTGGGGGCTATGGCCCTCATTCCGAGTTGTTCGCTCGCAAGGCGAATGTAGCAGAGTTACACACGCTAAGCCGCCGCCTACTGGGAGTGAATCTTAGCTTCTTAAAATTGCGACCGACGTACGCGCAATATTGCGATTACAAACGAGTTAGCAGTTTCTGAGTAGCTTCAGACTTACTCTGCCTGTGCGATCAGTTCAGTGCTTTTCGTTCCTGGCTGACGTCATAAACACACCCAGCGTTCGCCCAGGCACTCCCACCGTTTCTCCGGCCACTCCTGCGTTTTTTCCGGAAACGGTAGCGTTTCCAGCCACACGCCCCTAAATCGCCGTGCATCCGCCCAGTAACACCCATTTCCTGTCAATCACAATGCGAACGTCGGAGCGATGAAAATGCCGTGAGTAAACTTACTTTCATCATAGTAAAGTTACTTGGCGCAGTCGCAGTGCGAACATTGCGCATGCGCACTAAGAGAATTCTCACTGCGATGCGATGAAAATCTCCGAGCGAACAACTCGGAATGAGGGCCTATATGTGATGTATTTTCGCCAGCCAAGGTGTTTTTATTGCTGCTCAGGGCGCCCCCCCCTAGCGCCCTGCACCCTCAGTGACCGAAGTGTGAAGTGTGCTGAGGAGCAATGGCGCACAGCTGCAGTGCTGTGCGCTACCTTGGTGAAGACAGGATGTCTTCTGCCGCCGATTTTCCGGACCTCTTCTGTCTTCTGGCTCTGTAAGGGGGCCGGCGGCGCGGCTCTGGGACCCATCCATGGCTGGGCCTGTGATCGTCCCTCTGGAGCTAATGTCCAGTAGCCTAAGAAGCCCAATCCACTCTGCACGCAGGTGAGTTCGCTTCTTCTCCCCTTAGTCCCTCGATGCAGTGAGCCTGTTGCCAGCAGGTCTCACTGAAAATAAAAAACCTAAACTAAAACTTTCACTAAGAAGCTCAGGAGAGCCCCTAGTGTGCACCCTTCTCGTTCGGGCACAGAGATCTAACTGAGGCTTGGAGGAGGGTCATAGGGGAAGGAGCCAGTGCACACCAGATAGTCCTAAAGCTTTCTTTAGATGTGCCCAGTCTCCTGCGGAGCCTCTATTCCCCATGGTCCTTACGGAGTCCCCAGCATCCACTTAGGACGTTAGAGAAATATAGGGGGTCATTCCGAGTTGACCGTAGCTGTGCTAAATTTAGCACAGCTACGATCATAAACTCAGACATGCGGGGGGATGCCCAGCACAGGGCTAGTCCGCCCCGCACGTCAGTGCCGCCCCCCCCCGGCACAAATACAAAAGCATACAAAGGCGATGCCTTTGTATTTGAGGAGTAACTCCCGGCCAGCGCAGCTTCTGCGGCTGGCTGGGAGTTACTCGTCGCTCCCGCTGGCCGCAGCGGCTGTGTGACACGTCACGCAGCCGCCACGGCCTGCCCCCCGAACTGTCCGGCCACGCCCCTAAACGGTGGCTTAACGTCGCCGTTCAGCCCCCTCCCGCCTAGCGACCGCCTCTGTCTCAGAGGCGATCGCTAGGTAACGACGGCGCCGGTGCATTCGCAGTTCCGATCGCTGAGCTGCGACAAACTGCAGCGAGCGATCGGGTCGGAATGACCCCCATAGTTCCTGCTGGCTTAACTCTTCTAGAAACGCATCTTGACCTGCCCCTGAAGTGTCAGGCACCTAAACTGATGATTCATGCATTATAATATACCAGGTTATATACTGTTGTCAATACACCATAGTCCTGGGAATGTAGTACAATGTCACATTAGTAAAATAATATAGCACATGATGGTGATCCTAACTATATATTCCACATTAATGCACTCTCTATCCTGTACATACCAGCCAGTATCTAAAACTCAAAAATAACCATATTAGGTCTAATAAAGGCAAATACATACCAGTGTAAAAATCATTTATCTACTGTAAGTTATTACCATTGTGATGACACTGTTGGTTACTATTTTTTTTTTACAACTACATTCTTAGTTTGCAGTATGCTATATTTTAAATGTTATCTTCACGGCAAAAAACATCCGCCCATGAATGCAGAACATTCATGTCTGTATGTGGCTTGCCATCCTGCCCACTGTTTGTCTGCCTGCAGCTGCAACTGTCATCATAGGTATCTGGACATGCACCTGCTCCATGCCAGGTGCAAAAGATCCATCTGAAACATGGGTGCTGTGTTTGTCTACAGTGCACACTACTGAAGTTGGCTTCCCATGACACTCCCACTAGAGGGAACAGTTCTGTGCATCCACATGGTCACGTCACCATCCAGTTACCTGTCAGAAATTCCCAGAGTGGTATAATTAATCTGTCTGCACTTGTGATCACGTCCATGGGGTAAATATACTAAGCATAGGTGTGCGCAGGGGGGGGGCCTGGTGCGCACAGGCACCCCCTAATGTCTGGCACCCCGATCTCACATGCCTGATGCAGCGATCGCCGAGCAGGCTGATTACTGTCCCCTCTGCGCTGCACCCTGTCAGGACTGCATTATGGACTGGACGCCTGGGTTAATGAAGGGTGCCACTGAAACCGGCTTTCAAACTCCCGTCTCCACCTCCATGTACAAAAACAGTGTGATGTGTTGTGATTACGTCATGCTACTCACACGCCCACCCGCCACACCTGCCACATGCCCACCTCTCTCCTTCTATGCTATGCCAACGCCAGCCACTGATGAGTATCAGCATGCAGCCAGCGTTCCTCTTAGGAAGACAAATTCAATACTAGCAGGTGGTCGGCAGCAGCATTGACACGTCACTCGTTTTTCCAGCAGCAGCAGTACTAGTCTGCAACTGTCAGTGTCAGTGAGTGACTGACTTGTAAGTAAGCTGCTGCATCTTGCAGGGGAAAGAGAGGGGGAGCCAGACCAGGCTGCGGAGGAGCAGTGTAACTGCAATGAGTGCCATCAGGGGTGTTTGTTTGGTGCACACCACAACATCTGACAATGTATCTGCTTTATTAGGATTGGTACAAGGGTCGATATTTTATATTGCGTTGACCGTCCATAGATGGTGCTAGACACGCCCAAAAGGCGGTGCTAGACACACCCCTCCGATGGTGCACCCCCTAATAATATGTGCTGCGCACGCCTATGATACTAAGGTATGTGAATTTTTTAGAACTGGTGATGTTGCCCATACCAACCAATCAGATTCTATCTATTATCTTGTAGAAGCAGCTAGATAAATGTTAAGTAGAATCTGATTGGTTGCTATGAGCAACATCACCAGTTCTAAAAAACTCACACCTTAGTAAATTTACCCCCATGTGAGCATACCTGATTCTATGCGTGAGCTGTCCCCAATTTCTTTCTACAGTGCATGCGTAGTACAGTATGCTGAAATCCGGGAGATGTGCCCCCAAACACACTTGTGTCAGACTCAGAACCAGGCCCTATGTGTGCACTCAGGGGCGTAGTAATACCCGCTAGGTACCCGTGTCCAGCACCATCCTCCATGCAGCAGGCCTCCCTGCTACCTTTTGTGGTCGGTACCATCTGTTCAGTGATATTTGATAAAGTGGCGCATGCGCATAAGATAGCAAAGGCTCCTGCAAAGTGTCAATGAGCAGCACCATGACTCGAAGGGTGTGGATCATTGGGTCGACCAGTATTAGCTCAACAGTCAATAGGTTGACACTATATGGTTGACATGCAAATGGTCAACAGGTACAAAAGGTCAACAGGGTCAAAAGGTCCATTAAATTAATATTCAAGCCCTTGTATGATGGTAAAATGTGTTAAAGTGGCACCTGTAAAGAAAATAGTGGTTAAAAACAATGTTTAAGCCCTTTTTGGGAAAAGTGAAGGCGACACCAGTCCTGCAGATGGTCTGTCCCTAACTGGCTTACCCTATGGTGGCAGTGGTATTGCTCAGCCTGATGTTGTTGGCTGTCTGCTGCTTGTTACATACTCCCACCAAGTACAGTGGGGTACAGGATGATGACATCACTGGAGGGTGCCGTGATAATCACAGGTGGCTCAGTTCGGTGCAGGAATAATGCTGGTATCGCTATAGTGACCGGCCAACACGTTTCATGCGCTTACCGCACTTTGTCAATGATCAGTGCGGTAAGCGCATGAAACGCGTTGGCCAGAAACTATAGCGATACCAGCATTATTCCTGCACCAAACTGAGCCACCTGTGATTATCACGGCACCCTCCAGTGATGTCATCATCCTGCACCCCACCAGACTTGGTGAGAGTGTGTAACAAGCAGCAGACAGCCAACAACATCAGGCTGAGGAATACCACTGCCACCATAGGGTAAGCCAGTTAGGGACAGACCATCTACAGGACTGGTGTCGCCTTCACTTTTCCCCAAAAGGGCTTAAACATTGTTTTTAACCACTATTTTCTTTACAGGTGCCACTTTAACACATTTTAGCATCCTACATGTGCTTGAATATTAATTTAATGGACCTATTTTTAATCGAGCTGCTGACACATTAAGCGCAGTTGAAACTACATCATCCAAGGGTCAAAAGATCAATGTGAAAATGGTCAACACAAACATTTGTTTTTTTGGGTGTCATTTTCAACCTGAAGCCACATATAACCTCAGTTAGTGTACCACGTTCACTACGCTTGCACGTGGATGGTAAAAGATGAAAAATCTGTCAAAAATGAAAAAATAATATAATAAAAAATGTATCGACCATATGTGTGTCTACCATTGTCATATTGACCATGTGAACCTGTGGACCTTGTGTGCCTATCGACCTAAAGCACTATCGACCTTTACATGTCGACCTATTGACCATGTCAACGTTTTGCACATGTCCTCCTAATGCATGTCGACCATATGGTGTTAACCTGTTGACTGGTAGACCTATCAACCAGTTACCCTTTCTAAATTTAGCACTGGGAAGATGGCACCGCCAAATGAAAGACTTGCTTCCAGGTATTCATGACAGGTACTTGCACCATACCACCATACTTGCCTATCTGACCCTCTCCATGAGGGAGAAAATGCTCTATTCCTGGACTTTCCTGGTAATGTATGATTGCCATCACCTGTGGTGAGCTAGTTAATTGATAAGAAAGGTGTTTCACCACAGGTGATGGCAATCATACATTACCAGGAAAGTCCAGGAACAGAGCATTTTCTCCCTTATGGAGAGGGTCAGGTAGGCAAGTATAGGGCCCTACACACTGGCCGACATGACTGCACGATATGAACGATCTCGTTCATTAATGAACGAGATACCGTTCATATCGTGCAGTGTGGAGACTCCAGCGATGAACGATGCGCGGCCCCGCACTCGTTCATCGCTGGTCCCTCGTCGGCTGTACATGCAGGCCAATATGGACGATCTCGTCCAGATTTGCCTGCACTTCAATGCAGCCGGGTGAGGGGGGGGGGGAGTGAAGAGACTTCACTCCCCCCGTCACTGCCCCCCCGCCGCCGGGTCGCTCGTCGGCCGTATCCGCCCTCGGGCAGCTCGGCGGCGGATCGGCCAGTGTGTAGGGCCTATGTGACTTGCACCCATTATACATACGCCTATGTGTGATCTATATAAATGACCGTTAATAAATAAATAACAGCAAACTGAAATTGTAGGTTTTAATCTACATTTCTGTTTCAGGGGAAGGCATGGGGGAGGAAATAGTGTACAGCGCCTTGATAAAGAGTATATTTTTTTGTCCGGGTGGCCTAATGGACTGCGCTGCCAATTCATCATTATGGAACACAGGCATCCAATCACATGCTGCATTCACTTACTACTGGCCTGGGTGGCTACGTCTGTAGGACAGATGCATTAATTCGCCTCCTCTGTCTTCTGGGGAATGTGATGTGTTAGCAGCTCAGTTCAGGTAGCATTGAGGGACCCTGGTGATGCACCAGCAGCCCCTTGTCATTGTTATCATGCTGCAATGTGTTCTTCATCAGACTTACCTTCTCGGAATGGAGAAACTTCCTTGTCAAAATCATGATCTGGCTCTTAGTCCACCCTGAGACTTGCTGAAGTGTTAGGATAGCACCCTGCACAGCTTCTGGTGATAATGATTCCAGCTGGGATATGGTCAATCCAACCACAGCATCTGACAGAGACCCCAGACTCTCCTTCAAAGTCTGGTTTATAGTAGCAATATGCAGGAGCTCAGACTTCAGCTGCAAATAAGTAATCAGTAGTCTATTATAGCTGATGCTGAATTGATATTAGTTTTACTTTATATTTAAGTAAAAAAAATGATTATCTGGCAATAATTTATAGGAGAATGGATCATTATTCCATTTCTGACAGTGGAATGGAAGGGATACAGAAGCTTGCATAGAGATCAGTGATCTTTTCAGAGAATCGCTGGCACAGTGTACACTGCTGTCCTGCCGGGATCCAGTCTCTAGGTTGACAGTATCTAGGTTGACCACTATTGGTCAACAGTAACTAGGTCGACAGGGTCTCTAGGTCGACAGGGTCTATAGGTCGACAGGGTCTATAGGTCGATAGGCCAAAAGGTCGACATGAGTTTTTCACAAATTTTTTCTTTTTTTGAACCTTTTCATACTTAACGATCCACGTGGACTACAAATGGGAACGGTAACCTGTGCGGAGCGCAGCATGGCGAGCGAAGCGAGCCATGCGAGGGAACACGGTGCACTAATTGGGGTTCCCGGTCACTCTACGAAGAAAACGACACAAAAACCCCCCATTAAAAACTTATGTCGACCTTTTGACCTGTCGACCTAGATCATGTCAACCTAGAGACCCTGTTGACCTAGAGACCCTGTCGACCTAGTTACTGTCGACCAATAGTGGTTGACCTAGACACTGTCGACCTAGTTACTATCTACCTTCCATACCACACCCGTCCTGCCATAGTGGGAGACAGAACATTGGTGGGGAATGTAGAGGGATGCAGAGCATGTTCCTGCTCTAGTGTCCTGTTTTTAAAGATTGCCGTGTGCCCTGCACCAACATCTTTACAGAGGTATCGATGATCTCGATATAAGCTTCTATCTAACCTTTGTTCACCTTAAATATATACTGTAATAGTATATTGAATAATGTCCATGTAGGAATTGTAGCAAAGACAGACCTAAGCAGGTCTGTAGGAACAGCCTTGTAGCATTGACAGACCAACAAGTTTGAAATCTAATTTTGCTGTTTGGGACGAAGAAGTGTCTGGCTTATCCAAAAAGGATGGTAATATGTAATGAAGCCAAAGGAAACTATAAAAATATATTACACTATATTTGCTCCCTTTCTCTTTCCACATTTGTCCCTTTCTTCCCTGTCTATCTCTTCTTCCTCCTTCTTTCCCCTAACTTTCTTTCACGCTTCCTCTCGCGATATCCACCTCTTTTTTTTTCTGTAGCCCCTCTTTCTCTCTCCCTTTCATCTTTCTCTCTAAGCCCTCTTTCTCTCTCTCCCTCTCTCTCTCTCTTCTCCCCCCCCACCCCCACGTTTTCTCAATGTATTTTTACAATGATGGTGAGTACATGCACTCACTGCTTCAACAGATGTTGTGAACTGTGCAAACAGCAGTGCTGCATAAGCTGTCCCAGAGTTGATTAATGTGGATTTGGTAGATGCTCAGCGAACATTCTATGATGGGGACAGTAGTCCTAGACATTACATGATGTATTTTGCTGCAACTGCACAGCAACAAAGAGTGGGGGATCCTATTAGCCAGAATATCGCAGTTTCGCCAAAATTTTTCGCAAGTGCGATAATTCGGTATCCTATTAGCGGCAATAAGTCTCCAAAGGGTTTATCGTGGATTTCTCTTCACCATCTCAGAGCTGGTGATAAGTAGTGCACAATCCCTATTTTACACTAAAAATGTCGGGATTTGGTTCAGAACCCCTGGCACATGCCCCCTAATGACTAATTAGGCACTTAAATGTTTTGAATTATTTTTAATTAGCCAATTATAACATGTAATTTTTGCGGTCAAAAAATGCAAAGAGACGGAAACTGGGGTACAAGATATTGGACAGGTATACTGGGGTGCTTTATGAGTGGGACAAGTGTTTTTAGGCTTGCAGGTGGGAGTAATTGGTCCGTTTCCACTTTGTTTTTAAAGTCCCCTAAAATAACCCAAATATACAGTATACTTATACACATTTTTATATACCGGTACCACAAATTTAATGAGAGCACTCATATTGCTGAAAAAAATAGCTTTCTATCATTTTTCAGCATTTAAAAAAAAAATGCATATAACAGCCATTTGACCCGATTTAAAGACACCAATTAGTTATATTATGGCCACTAACAGACTTCTATAATGTTTTTCAATATTAGTTTGGAATTTTTGGGGGTACAGGCACATTTCCCCACTTTTTATCTATGCTTTTGCTGGGTAGAATTATCACGCAAATTGCCGCTATAGCCGATTTGTAATAGGATAGGTGCGATTAATGGGAGTGTGCAGGCTGTGATAACCGGATTTTTCGGGAGATAGGTGTGATAACATTAGCCGTTATCAGGGATCTCATTATCGCAGCTAATAGGATTCCCCCTAAGTCTCAGCAACGGGTCATCTGTATATCATTTGCAATTGATGGTAACTTCATTAAAATCAATGGTCCCTGAATAGTCAATGCCCTAGGGTGCATGATTGGTTCTCTGAAAAGCCCTAAAATAGGGGTGTAGTATGGCTGATTCCGGCAGCATACCGACGCCGGGATCCCGGCGGGGAGGGGCGAGTGCAGCAAGCCCCTTGCGGGCTCGGTGGCGACCTACGGTCGCCACGGGTTCTATTCCCACTCTATGGGTGTCGTGGACACCCACGAGTGGAAATAGTCCCTGTTGGTCGGCATGCCGACCATCGGGATAGTAAGGGGTCGGGATGCTGGAGGAGGTCATGTGACTGTCGGTCTCCGGACCGCCGGTCACATGAATACCACCCCTAAAATAGGGATGTCTATCGGAAAGAAAACATCTGCTTGAGCCTTGGTTGTGGACACGGATCCTGAATATAATCAAATGTTTTGTTTGTAAATATGTATAAATGCCACAAAATGTAACAAAATGAAAACCTCATCCATTGGGGTCAGCAAATCATGTAATTAACAACCACACAGTAAGATGTATAAATTCTAATAAATTCTAGGCATAAACGTTACATGTAATCATCTTTATTACGTATAGGTACTTTCTGAAGTGTTTGGGTGTTGCATTATTCATGAGTAAGTTTCTCAGGCAGTGTGCCATCAGAATAAGGGTAGAATCGGAATATACGCACCTTCTGTACATCAGCATGGAAGCCCCGCAGCTGGCTGCACTTAATCATCTGATGCAACAAAGCTTTTGCCATAGTAGGATCAAAATCTTGTACATCATCGTAGAAGCAGACCAGCAATCCAAGCCTGTGATTGACAGAAGAATCAGCATTCTATTCACACATGACCAGAATACTCAGAACTACATCAAAGAGCCTCAGCAGAGTCAGCAATCATCCTACACAATTATTTCATTTCCGTTTCATCCTGCACACTGAGAATGTAAATTTTAAATAGTGAACTGAAACCACTATATGTGAGCAGGGGATCGCTGATAATGCATGGCCTGCGGCATAGCTCAGGTATAGTGGGCTCCTCATGTACAGTATTGTTAGGGGAAAGGAATGTAGAGGGAGCAGTTTATTATGAGACGGCCTTCTACATTGACATAGGCCAGCACAGGGAGGGAATACAAGCAGGAATCTCCCCATTAGAACAATATAAAATATAAAGACATTACTATCTCTGTACAAGCACCAGCACTAGCTTCTTTGCACAGGCCAGTGGCAGCCGTAGGCCCGATCAGCAGTGGGGGAGGAACCAGGAAGCAGGGGAGATGGGAGGTCTATCTGAGATTGGCAGCTGCTGGAAGAATATCTTCCAGCAGCCTAACAGTGGGCGTTTCTGACTGGTACCATGATGTGGTGGTATCTGAAGCAACCACGCCAGGCAAGTGGTTAATAGAAGCACATCATGCATAATTGGTAAGGAACAAAAATGTAAACGCAAATCATAGTAGTCAAAGTTGGTTGCTATAATAGATGACTATATTGAAAAACATTGCAATGTCTACACCAAATATGTCCTGCTGCTAGGACTCAGGGACTCATTGCCAAGCTCAGTGCCCAGATTGGCCATACACAGTAGCAAATTTCCCATTAGGCACGTGAGCCATGTGAGCCATGTGCCTAGGGGCAGCACTTGTTTGGGGGCGGCACTTGGATGCTTTTGTTCAGGGTTGGACTGGCCCATAGGGGTACAGGGGAAACCATCGGTGGGCCCCACTGCCTCGGGGCCCACCTCCTACTCTATTGATCAAGTTCCACACTGTGCACATGAATTATACATTATACTTATTATACATTATTATACAGTATAATACTTATAATATACTTATAATTATACTGTACTATATATATTTATCAAGGGTCCCAGACCATGCACTTTCTAATAGTTGGCCAAGCCACACCCCCTCTGGAGACTGACTACACCCCTAAACATGGGCCCTTACCACTGCATTCCCCCGGTGGGCCCTACATGTCCCAGTCCGACACTGCTTGTGTTGGTACTGTGAGCCCAAAAAGTACCATTAACTGCAAAATATTTTCTGTGTATTGTACCATATGCCATCTTGAATGGAGTGTAAATGGGTAGGATATGCACATACTGCCCCTGTAAGCTGTCACACTTAGCAAATATATACACATAATTTAAAAAAAAATGTTTTTATAGTTAGTGGCTTTTTTAAACCTCATATAGTCTGAGGATTGTCCGTAATATAAACCATAACATCTTAACACTTAATTATAATAAATAAAGACACGGAGACTTGAATTTGGCAGAAAATGTTAGCTATTTATTTAAGTGAACCATTAACTGGTGAATAATTAAACTAAAGTATGGTGGCTAGAAAGAACGGCTAAAACGAACCTATCCCATGACAAAAACTAACTTATAAAAAACTGACGTAAACCTTCAAACAAGCAAAAGGTATCCGCTCAACCTCCATCCTGACTACCCACCCGTGAAGGTGATGAGGCTGCCACCCGTGAAGGCGGTCCAGCAGATGTAATACATGTCAGCGAAGGAGAGCGCACCTAAAAATCAACCACCAAACGACCTCCAATCCACTCTTTAATACAACAAAAGTTAACTTGCCGTTCTTTCCCGCCACAACCAAACCGTAAAAATCCACATCACGGAAATAGCCAACGCAACAGCATAAAAATCAAACACCACCAGTAGGGAGGGAGGGTGGGACGATAAAAGCAGAGGAGGCTGACCTAGCCCCTTTACCAGGCTTAAGAACCCTTTCCACCTACCCCCAACATTCATTCCTATTGGCTAACCATAAACTCCCATAATGCCTTACCGTCCTGCCCCCCAGACTAGCTGAGGTTTAACCCACTCCTCTCCTATTCGGTCAATTCGTTCTCCTAAACCTCATATAGTCTGAGGATTGTCCGTAACATAAACCATAACATCTTAACACTTAATTATAATAAATAAAGACACGGAGACTTGAATTTGGCAGAAAATGTTAGCTATTTATTTAAGTGAACCATTAACTGGTGAATAGTTAAACTAAAGTATGGTGGCCAGAAAGAACGGCTAAAACGAACCTATCCCATGAACAAAAACTATCTTATAAAAAACTGATGTAAACCTTCCAACAAACAATAGGTATCCGCTCAACCTCCATCCTGATTACCCACCCGTGAAGGTGATGAGGCTGCCACCCGTGAAGGCGGTCCAGCAGATGTAATACCAGTCAGCGAAGGAGAGCGCACCTAAAAATCAACCACCAAACGACCTCCAATCCACTCTTTAATACAACAAAAGTTAACTTGCCGTTCTTTCCCGCCAACAGCGAAGTTCTGCTCCACAGAAACTACGCACCGCCACCATACCCCTAACCCACCGAACCAACCACCGAAAACAGATCCTCCAGAAATATAGATAGTCCGTGAGCGGTCAAGTGCACCCCATCAGGTCTAAACAAGTAGAAGCACCGGCACTTGATCCGCTGGTGCCAAACTACCGCACCGCCATGGGCCACCACAAACTTAGCAACCGCGGCATTAACTTTCCGGCGAGCCACATCGATCGCCCGACAATCCACCACTCCACGCCAACACAATCACGGCACTATACAAGACCAGATAAGCCTACAGCCTGGCCAAGCGCCCGCAATCACTTGCAAATCCTGAATAATGGCCAATCGAAGATTTACCGCCTTCCTCTTACCCAGGTCGTTCCCTCCTAAGTGTATCACCAACAGTTTGGGGATGCCAAACCGCCGAACCTGCTCCATAAGCTTCGCTTTCAGGTCATGCCTAAGCATACCCCAAACACCTATCCACCGTACGTCATCCGACCCTTCCGCAGCCACAAACTCGGCTGCCCAATAAACATAGGAGTGACCAATCACCCACACACCACACACATCCTCCCGCCAACCTATAAAGGGAAAGACAGATACACAAATGTGAATATGCGAGGTAAAACCAAACCCAGCCCCGAACAGGAACCAACTACCAGAACGAGGATCTGCCAAAAAGAAAAATTGAATAGAGGACTATGACTTTCCTCTTGGACAAGCTTCAGGCCAATCGAAGCAACAGAAAGAAACAAAAGGAAAAGCAAAATAATAAAAAGGGGGAGGGAGGGGGGGGTTAGGGTTGGGGGGGTGTAGGGACACACAGGATAACTCGGCTGGAGGTGAAACGTAAAAACCTGCTGAGGAACTTGAATTAGATGTCAATTAGCCGAATTGAATGAATTAAGCCAAATCAGTTTGTCAGTTCAGGCAAAAAATCGCGAAGCACTCCAGACCCCCACTTCCAGCAGTGGCGAGTAGCTAGCCATCCGAGTAGGGAGGACAGGGGAGACAAACAAGAACGAATGAACAAACGGAACTGAAACATATAACGCAGTAAACGAACAACATGTTAGTAGAAACAAACTCGCTTACGCAACAACGGGCCGAATGTAACGCTTATAAGCCGCCGACTTCCAGCGGCCCAAAGCCTTAATTTCGTCCACGGCGCGCCCTGCAGATGCTGCGGAAGTGGCGGCCCCGATTCTAAAGGAATGCGAACCAAAGTCCTGAGGGGAGAGGCCCAAACTGGACAGGCAGCGCCGCATCATCCATGTAAATTGGTACTTCGTCAATGGCGACCCATCGTAATGCAGCAGCCAAGACCCCTCAGACAAGGGCCTGACCTCCGCATACCGACCAGCCAATGCCACCGGACAACAGTCCCCACCACCCGATGGTGCCAAAGTGATCCAATGACCTCTACCCATCTGATCAGTTTTGGAGCGGCGCAGCCTGCACAGCATGGACCCCCACCCACGACAACATCCGCGCGCCGCATCATGGCCTCGGACGTCTTAGAAGCCGCAACCAGCTCAGAAACCCTGAACGCGCCATGGAAAAAGCCAGCTGAAACAGCAGTGTTTCAAAACGGGAGTCCGCCACCCCCGCCACCGCCCCTAAGAGGGAAGAAAGCAGGGACGCATCAATAGGGCGCCGGCCATCAGGAGGCCTCGGTGCCGAGCGCTCCCAACCTTTAAGTGCCCTCGTCAGCAGGAAACCCTTTGTAAAATCCGGCATACACTTCAATTTTGAATAAAAGGTTATCCCGGCGAGGTATCGAGACACCACGGCCCTCGATCTTCCCATTACGAAGAGTTGCCAAACGAAGTCTAGAAACAATCTCTGACCCCTCTTACCTCTAGGCCCTTGGTCACGGGAAAAGTCTTCCCACTCCTTCCAGGCCCGACGGTATCCTGCGAGAGTGGACGGAGCCAAAGATAGCTCTGCTAGCCCTTCCAATCCGCCATGATGACCTGTCAAACATAAGAAGGGCAGGGCAAACCTGCTGAATCAGCCTCCGGGGCCAACAAACAGAACCTATCCCACTGCCCCCTGGACAATGCATCGGCGATCCCATTATCTACCCCGGGGACGTGTTGAGCCCGAAACAGAACATTGCAGCGCATACAAGTCAGCACGAGTCGCGACAACACCCGAAGGACTCGGAGGGCCTAAGCTCTTTGGTTGTTAACCGCGTGCACGACCCCTAAGTTATCGCAGCGGAAGAGAATACTGCGATCGCGAAGGCGCTCCCCCCAAACCTCCAAGGCCACCATGATGGGAAAAAGCTCCAGCAACAACAAGTCGCCGGTCAGCCCCTCCCGAGACCAAGACTCGGGCCATGAAGCCGCGCACCAAGACCCGTCTAGATAACAACCGAACCCCGACGAGCCCGCCGCATCCTTAAACAACTGCAGGTCGAAACTGTCAACGAACGGGGCCATCCAGATCAGCACACCACTGAAATCCGCCAGAAACTAAACCTACACAGCGAGGTCCCGCCTAATCTCAGCCGAGAAATGGACAAAATGGTGTGGCCTGGACACCCCAGCTGTGGACAGTCTCAACTTCCTACAAAAAACCCTGCCCATGGGAATTACCCGACAGGCAAAGTTCAATAGTCCTAGGAGGGATTGAGCCTCCCGCAACGTCACCTTACGCTGCTCCAAGCACTGCGCAATGGACTCCCGAAGCTTCGCAACCTTGTCCTGAGGCAGCCGGCAAGCCCCCGCGACCGTATCGATCTCGATACCCAAAAAGGACAAACAGGAGAGAGGCCTCTCCGTCTTATCCTCGGCCACAGGGACGCCAAAATGCCCCAACAAGGCACGCAGCGACAACAGCAGGAAACCACAGCGAGGCGAACCCGCGGGCCCCATACACAAAAAATCATCAAGGTAATGTGCAATCCCGCTACCTCCGCAAGAAAACTCCACACACCAATGTAAAAAGGTGCTGAACTTTTCGAAAAAGGCACACGAAACGGAACACCTCATAGGCAGACACTTATCTACAAAGTATTCCTCTCCGACGCGGAAACCCATGAATCGAAACGACTCCGGGTGCAAAGGGAGCAAGCGAAAAGCCGATTCAACATCCAGTTTAGCCATGAGGGCCCCGGGGCCACAGCCCCGAACCATGCCCAGAGCATCCTCAAAGGACTGATACACCACCGAACAACATTCCGGTGAAATTGCATCGTTAACCGAGGACCCAGATGGATAAGACAAATGCTGAATGAGCCGGAACTTACCCGGAGCCTTTTTGGGTACGACCCCCACCGGGGAAATAATCAAATCCTCGACAGGCGGCAGCGCAAAGGGGCCCGCCATTCTCCCTAGGCAAACCTCCTGCTCAACCTATTCCTGAAGCATGTCGGGGAAATCCCGAGCAGACTGCAGGTTCCTGGCGGCCCGAACTAAAACCTTCCCCACCACTGGCAAACGAAAACCCGACGCAAAACCCTCCCGCAGAAATTTTGCGTAGTCTGTGTTTGGGTACCACCCCAACCATTTGAGCATGGCCCCCAAATGAACCGGGGCCCTAACTAGCGGCAAGCCCCCCAGTTGCTTTTCCGGCCGAGCCCGCGGCCGCCTTAGCAGCCGGTCGCCCTGCGCGGAAGCAATTGGAAGCCGGGTGGGATCCGTTACATCGTAAGCAAAGGTGGCGAAAACGACACCGTTGTCCGAGGGGGCACGTGGAATTGTTGAACGCGAAACACTTCCCCTTCGCCGGCGCCTGCGGCGGAGAACGGGACGCGGTCCAAGGGCAGCATGGCGGAGCCTCAACTGCGGGCCGAAACAGACTCGCCACCGCGGCCTGCGCCACTGACGCCCCTTTAGTCACCATCTTCATATCCTGCGCTCGCGTGACCCGAAGCCATACCTCCACATCTTTGCATCCGAAGTCAATGATGTGCAGGCAATCGTGCTTCTGATGGAAATGCTTGTCATAATGCAGCGCTTCCTTACCTTCCCTCTTGGTGTCCTCCGTCAACGTAAAAAGGTCGACATATTCCCCCCGTCTAATCTTCCTCCTGCAACTCTCACGCAACCCTCGTAAGACTGCCGTGTACTCGCAGCGAACCACACCCGGCAAATTACGCCTCCTCCTTTCCCTACGGGAACTACTACTACTCTTCCGAGACCGCTTATCCCGGTGCCGCGCCTCACACCGCGCGTACTTGTAAGCCCTCTTCTTAGCCTTGGCGGTGCTACTAATCGCCGACTGGAACGAAGAAGAAGAGGAAAAAGATCTACTGGATCTACTGCCGGACGAGGAAGAAGAGGACCCCAGCAACTGTATCGGTGTCCCACTCACCGGTAGGCCCGCTTCCGGAAGGTGAAACGTCCGTCACGACCGGCTCCTCGTCCTGATCGCCACCCGGGTCCGCACCTGAAAAAGAAGGGACAACCGCCACGGGAGCCGAAGCCCCCCCGGCGGGGATGAAAGCAGACGACCCTGCGGGCGATGGGGTAGCGCCACCCAGCAATGCAGCGGCGGAGCCCAGACTGCAACACGCCTGTAGAAACTGCACCATGGCGGGGCCAGAAGCACCTGTGAGAACGGCCGTGTCGACCGAAGCGGGAACCATGGAAACGCCACCCGGGGACAAAGTCGACAAAAACGGCGCAAACTCCGCCGTCATGGCCGACATTGCCGCCGCAACGGCGGAGGGATCCGGAGCCGCAGCTGCAGCCCCAATGGTCCCCCGTTCCCCGGGTCCGAAGCAGGGACAGCCCCAACCGCGTCGCCGCGCCGCCCAGGCCGGCCCCGCCTGGGACCGGCCCTAGCCGCCCTCAGATCCCCCGTTCTCTCCCGCGGTGAACCACGAGCCCCAGCGCCGCCCCGGCCCCTACTGGCCCCGCCCACCGGGAGAACTCGCTGACCCCCGCCTCCAGACATCACACCCCACCCTCTGGTCCCGTGCTGACACCAACAAAGGCTCCTGGGAGCCCCTCCCGTTAGAGCGGGGAGAGCGCCCAGGGAGTACAGCAGCCCCACGGGCGCCCGCGCGCCCGCGAAACAGAAGCCGCCTGGAAGGGACGGCCAGTGGAAGAGCCACTGGCCCCATCCCTCCATAAAGTCCCCTCATTCACTGGGGAGCCGCCGGCGACTCTCAGCAGTGGAGGGCGCAGGGAACGCGCGCGCGTCCCCGCGCCGTAGCAGCCGGAGGGGGATTCTTGCCAGTGGAGGGCGCAGGGAACGCGCGCGCGTCCCCCTGCCGACTGCCCTATCCAGTCCGCCGCCGGCCGCCGCCCTGTCCCTCACCAGCCGCCGCTGCGCCGGAGGGATCCCCCGGCGCCCGCGGCCTAGCCGGCAAAGGGGCGGACGCACGCGCTGCCGCGCGCCCATGGATGGGCACCCGCAGTAGCGCCAGCAGACTCAGCCCCGGCCGTGAGCAAAGTGCTCAGGCCCGGGGCACCGGACGATGCTTCCTGAGCGGGGGCCGCATCAACATAGCGTGCAGGGGGACCAGAGGAGCGGCGGGGATGGGGCATGGCAGGCCAAACAAGTAAATCCCAGGTAATGGGGAAAGAGTGGCACAGATAAGGAGGGGCACAGTATAAGGTACACTGCCAACAGCAGCAGCACACCTAAGATTTAAAATAAGGGTAAGCAGCACAGCAAGGAGACAAAGGGGGAAGAGCACTCACCCTTACAACGATAAAAGCAGAAGAGGCTGACCCAGCCCCTTTACCAGGCTTAAGATCCCTTTCCACCTACCCCTAACATTCATTCCTATTGGCTAACCATAAACTCCCATAATGCCTTACCGTCCTGCCCCCCAGACTAGCTGAGGTTTAACCCACTCCTCTCCTATTCTGTCAATTCGTTCTCCTTAAATTATTCTATTACACAGGTTCTCAAACTCGGTCCTCAGGACCCCACACAGTGCATGTTTTGCAGGTCTCCTCACAGAATCACAAGTGAAATAATTAGCTCTACCTGTGGACCTTTTAAAATGGGTCAGTGAGTAATTAATACACCTGTGCACTTGCTGGGTTACCTGCAAAATATGCACTGTGTGGGGTCCTGAGGACCGAGTTTGAGAAACCCTGTTCTATTAAATTGGCTATCATCAAATGAGGCTTATAACCAATCAATAAAAATAATAAAATTAGGCAGGCGGGGTGCGGCTGTTACTGTTGTGCCTAAGGGCGGCCTCACCCATAAATCCGCCCTTGGCCATACATAACGGGGCTTAGATTTGAATAAGGAGTTAAGCCATTATGCTTGTATTGATGCCAGCTGTACAAAGGAGGTGTGTAAAATAGGACGTCTATGCTAGCACGGGCCGCGGGAAAAATATGTGCTTTAAAAGACGTGCGGCCGGGGAGAGAGAATCACACTGAGGAAGCCGCCGAGGTCTAATAGGCGGGGAAACGCGTCTGTTTCGTCTCCCACACACACGGGATAGCGGAGTTACATTTACCAGCCGGCTGGTTAATAAGATACCCCTGTGCAAAGAGGGGCACAAGGCGGAGAGGTGACCATTACCCCCGAGAAAGCTGATGGTGAGCAAGCAGCCGGGAGGAACATCGCTGCTATAGAGGTGATTTACGGACTCCAGATAAGGCTGAATAAAAGAGCTGCAGCCGGGAGGGTAATCATCCAACTGCGGTGAAATAGGTTTGCTGACTGATCCATAAAAAATATGCTAAGATATTTTATCTGCTAACAACAACTTTGGATTTAGCACAGATATATTCTTTGCATGGCCATGCATGACTGCTTTCTATCAAACTAATATTGCAGTTAAAACTAACAAAAAGTGACTAATTGCATTATTAAAGTAACAGGCATTTATCAACGGCAAAGAAAGGAACTTTCAAGTGCATGCGTATATTGCTACATTGGATATGTGGACTGAACAGTAAACTTGTAGCCAAAATAGAAAGTATCATTCAAGGACTTTTAAACAGAGACTTGGTGTGCATTTATAATACAGCTTTTGCAGGTCACTGTTTATATGTATTGGTGTAATGTACATGTGTTTTACTAAAATATGAGTCAATTTTATTGATACTGGCCGGTACTAATGTTTAGTTTTTAAAATTAATCATTTCATAATAAAAATCTACTGCAGATTAAATTAGCGCTTTCCTACTGTTTTTCTTGTTCTATTGATTTTAGGGGTTTTCAAACCAATTACCCCTGGGAAAGCAGCAATTTCTTCTGTGGAATAAAGGCGCCTGTGGGTTTTTTGGTTTTGTTTGCAAGATAATTGGTTCTTGGGCAGCCTTTATTCTATTGTAGATAAAGAGCAAAGGGAAAAAAAAAATTTCATTGTGTGTAATTAACTCGGTTCCTTTTGAATAGGCATCACTGGTTGCTATTTAGGTATGGCACACCTGACATGTATTACTAATAGAATGGAAAGAAGAGATCTCTATTTGAGGGGGAAAAAAACTTCTATTAATGATGAAGTCACACGTGCGGTGTCAGAGATGCATGGGTTGTTCAACAAATTGGAGAACCTGTGCATGTCTGAAACTAAACACTGGTGGGATCAGATTTCCTTACAGAAATATATAGATGGGGGACTTATCCCCAGAGGTCTTAGGATCTTGAAGGAGTCTACCTTTAGGGATGATGTAATTTTTACTGATGAGTGGAATGGTATATTAGATGATTGCTCCAAAAAACTTATGCAATTGCTAATCAGATATAGAGAACAACGTGTAAATGAAATACAGGCTGAATTAGAAGGAGTACATGTGTCATTGAAAGGTTATGAAAAATTGGGGGAATTTAAGGAAAGAGATGTTAAAGTGAATAAAAAATTAATGGAGTTTGAAGAATCCCTAGTGGATAGAAAAGAACATAAGATGGAAAGGGATGTCCGGGATTATAAAAATGGATCATCACGTAATTATAAGAGGAGTGATAATTATAAGAGGGATGATTATCGGAAAAATTACCAATCTAATCAGTTCACACCTAGACAATTAAATAGACAAAGACAACCACATAGACAATATAATCAAACACAATATCGAGAGAAAGCCAATGGTCCTAGAAGGGGCAGAGGTTTCATACAGATTGAAACTATCACCAACAAAAAAAACTTCTTTACACATAGGAATAGGTACCAGGTGTTAGATGAATATAATAATGACAGTTGCACTGGGAGGAATATTAGACCTTCAGAAACCGAGGATGAACAAGATCATACACCTGACCAGCGTTTTTTAGACAGGCGAATAGGATCA
Organism: Pseudophryne corroboree; assembly: GCF_028390025.1. NCBI lineage: Eukaryota > Metazoa > Chordata > Amphibia > Anura > Myobatrachidae > Pseudophryne > Pseudophryne corroboree. The sequence continues at coordinate 358,876,067 of NC_086450.1, read as the reverse complement.
AACATGTGGCGGACAACAAATCATCAGGGAAAAAGGGAAAGAAACCGAGAAGTAGAGGATGTAGGGGAGGAGGTAGAAGAAAACAGATTGAAAACACCTCGCAGAAGGTAAAAAGTGGAACATCAGGTAAAGGCATATATAATTAAGCAAAAAGATCACTAACAGATGAGGAAATCAAAATATTAGAAAAAGGTTTGAATTATGCGCCAGTAGCGAAGCCAAATCTGTTCCAATTATTTGTGGATTTGAACCGTTATGTGCGTACTCTTAGTAGAAAAAGGTATTTTGCCTTAAAATCTTTAAAAAAGAATAAAAGCGATGAGACTCCTATAATTCTGGATGCAGATGATGATAAGATGAGGGAAATCCTTGAATGTTTGGAACAAGAAGGGGCTACGGATGATCTAAATACAGGAATGGAAATTCCAGTGTATGACAGTAGAATAAATCCCTTTAAAAAGAAATCGGATTTTTACCCCTTGTCATATAAAGGTCCATATGTGGACAGTTTTTTATAGATCAACCCTGGCTAGTTTCAGGGAGATCTGTGAGAATTCTGATGACATTAGGTATCAGGATAATCTGACCCCTGGGGAGAGAAAAGCTTTGAAATCACTGCAAAGTGATAAAACTATTGTTATCAAACCTGCGGATAAGGGTGGTGGGGTGGTTGTCATGGATGTGGAGAGCTACATTGCAGAATGTCATAGACAGTTGTGTGATGAGATGTTCTACCGCAGACTTGACTCCAACCCCACCACCCTATATCACAAACAATATATGGGGTTACTAGATGGAGCCCTTGAAGATGCAGCTATATCCAAGGAATTATTAAATTTTTTAGTTTGTGCACATCCTATCACTGCCACATTTTATGTTTTGCCAAAAATACATAAGTCACTTGTTAATCCACCAGGTAGACCTATTATTTCAGGTATTGGGTCACTCACCAGTAATTTATCGTTTTTTGTTGATCATTTTTTGCAAACACATGTAGAGGGTCTGAGATCACACTTAAAGGATACTCAACATTTCCTGAATACTATTAATCAAATTACATGGAAAAAGAATTATTATTTATTAACATGTGATGTTGAGGCATTGTACTCAAATATACCACATGAAAAAGGTATTAAAGCAATGGATCAATATTTGAGACAGGGTGAGGTCTCAGACTCTCTACGGAAGTTTTTATTGGCAGCTACACAATTTATATTATCCCATAATTACTTTATTTTTGACACCAAATATTATCTACAGACACGGGGTGTGGCCATGGGGGCCAGATTCGCTCCGAGTTTCGCTAACCTGTACATGGGAGTCTTTGAAGATCAACATGTATGGGGAGGTGGACTCGGGGCGGATCTATGGCCGCTTTATAGATGATTTGTTTATAATTTGGGGTGGGAGTTTGGAAGCACTGCATGATTTCACTAATAACCTGAATAAAAATGATTATGGTTTGAAATTTACATTTAATTATAGTAACAAAAAAATTAGTTTCTTGGATATAGAATTATCAGTAGAAGAAGATCAACTAACTACTAAGACATACATTAAGGAGGTTGATCAAAATAGATACTTCAATTACAACAGCTCTCATAAGAGAAGCTGGAAAAATAATATCCCCAGGGGTCAGTTTATCAGATTGAGGCGAAATTGCACCTCAGTGTCCACATATCGGGAACAAGCAGTAAAACTTATGGAGTCATTTCAAGAACAAGGGTATCCACAAAATCTATTAGAGACAGCAATGCTAGAGGTGGAAGGAATTGAGAGAGAGTTATTACTTAAACCTAAGGTTCAGAGTCGGGTAGACAATAATATAAATACAGATAGATGGGTGGCCTTTACCACAAAATACAACAGTTGTGCTGGTAAGATCAGCCAAGTTATAAGGAAGAATACCTCATTACTACTTCTAGATGAATATTTAAAGCCACAGGTGAATCCAAAGGGATACACTATCTTTAGAAAGGCTGATAATCTGAGAAATAAACTGGTGCCTAGTCACTATATGAGTAAAGGGAAACTGGAAATGGGTGTACAGAGTAATTGGCTCCCAGAAAAACCAATGTGGGAAATTAAATTGTTTATCCTGTAAAAATTTACCTAGGAAAAGCATCAGCTTTGAGTCATCTAAAATGGGAGAAAAATTTCCTATAAGGGAATTTATGAATTTTATGTCGACTTATATCATTTATCTTATTTCATGCCAATGTGGCAAACAATATATAGGTAGGACTACTAGAACTCTCCATGTTAGATATATGGAGCATAGAAGAAATATTATAAATGGTGCTAAACATCCATTATCAGACTATTGTGATTTATTGTCAGAATTCAAAAGTGGAAAATATTAAAATGATTGGTATAGAACAAATTAAGGTGACAAACAGGGGAGGTGATCGATTTGACAGACTTCGGAGGAGAGAAGCTTACTGGACATTTAGAATGGACACTATGGTCCCTTTTGGTCTCAATGACATGATAGAGTTAAATGGAGTATAAATTACATGATAGAGTTAAATGGAGTATAAATTACAAACTATAAACTATAAATATGATATTATTATATGAAGTGATATTTGATGGGATGTAAGAAAATAAGTGTATAGGAATCTGTGAAATGCAATAGATGTAGTTCCAATTTATGGGGATAGTAGATATTCACACAACTGAGAGTAAATATGTAGTTGAGGTATGATTAAATTATGTAAGTGAGGCAATGTTAGGTGGTTTTAGGAGGTTGCACTCATTTAATTTTTGTGTTAATTTTACTTTATTTTTGTCTATTTATAATATGTAAAAGTGAGTAGATATATATATATATATATATATATTTTAGTGAAGTAATATTGCAATGGTAAAAATGACAGGAGTGACCAGTGTTGCCAACAAAGGGAACTGATACATGTGTATATATATGTATATTAGTTTATGTTTATGGATAATGTTACAAATAGGATGAGCTCTTGAAGGTACTAATAATTATTCTTGAAGATGAGTAAGTGATACTGCTATGTCGATGAGCCGATAACGGGGCTTAGATTTGAATAAGGACTTAAGCCATTATGCTTGTATTGATGCCAGCTGTACAAAGGAGGCATGTAAAATAGGACGTCTATGCTAGCACGGGCCGCGGGAAAAATATGTGCTTTAAAAGACGTGCGGCCGGGGAGAATCACACTGAGGAAGCCGCCGAGGTGTAATAGGCGGGGAAACGCGTCTGTGTCGTCTCCCACACACACGGGATAGCGGAGTTACATTTACCAGCCGGCTGGTTAATAAGATACCCCTGTGCAAAGAGGGGCACAAGGCGGAGAGGTGACCATTACCCCCGAGAAAGCTGATGGTGACCAAGCAGCCAGGAGGAACATCGCTGCTATAGAGGTGATTTACGGACTCCAGATAAGGCTGAATAAAAGAGCTGCAGCCGGGAGGGTAATCATCCAACTGCGGTGAAATAGGTTTGCTGACTGATCCATAAAAAATATGCTAAGATATTTTATCTGCTAACAACAACTTTGGATTTAGCACAGATATATTCTTTGCATGGCCATGCATGACTGCTTTCTATCAAACTAATATTGCAGTTAAAACTAACAAAAAGTGACTAATTGCATTATTAAAGTAACAGGCATTTATCAACTGCAAAGAAAGGAACTTTCAAGTGCATGCGTATATTGCTACATTGGATATGTGGACTGAACAGTAAGCTTGTAGCCAAAATAGAAAGTATCATTCAAGGACTTTTAAACAGAGACTTGGTGTGCATTTATAATACAGCTTTTGCAGGTCACTGTTTATATGTATTAGTGTAATGTACATGTGTTTTACTAAAATATGAGTCAATTTTATTGATACTGGCCGGTACTAATGTTTATTTTTTAAAATTAATCATTTAATAATAAAATCTACTGCAGATTAAATTAGCGCTTTCCTACTGTTTTTCTTGTTCTATTGATTTTAGGGGTTTTTAAACCAATTACCCCTGGGAAAGCAGCAATTTCTTCTGTGGAATAAAGGCGCCTGTGGGTTTTTTGGTTGTGTGTGTGGATGGTTGGACTGATGGTGGTTCTTCTGATAATAGGAGTTAGTTGAACTAACAGAGTTGAGATTAGACACATGAGTAGGTATAATTTTGTAACAAAAAGGCACAATTTAACCACTTGCCTACCATAGTCACATGTGATGCAACCAAAGCTAGTAGTCCGCTAGTGTCCGCAGCCCCTGGCGGCGTGCTGCACCCATTTTGCGCTGCCCCCTTCTTGTTCCCGGACCTTGCATTGATGCAGCGGTCTCTGATCGCCAACATCACTGCCGAAATCGCACCCCAGAATGCCTTGTGGCTGGCATTCTGGATCCAACGCTTCGGGAACCACAGTGCAGGGAGGGGGAACATTTGTTCCTCTTCCTGCATAATTTGGCTGATCTCTGTGTGTGCAGAGATCAGCTGCTGCAGGGGGGGAGCTGATCATCAGTCCCCACCTGCACGCGCTCTGCTGCGCTCTGCATGGGAAAGGAGGGGTATATGCATATGGGGGGCGGGGGTAACCCTAGGGGGAAAGTTTGAGCAGTGGGGCTGATACCTGGCCACAGGGTATAGGGGTGGGGTTTTGGGTACAGAAAAATGGTTTATTGAAAACACTTTTTAAACTTTATTAAGTAATAGAAAAAAACCTGCCCGTTTCTGAGCGGTTTTGTGGGGAACGAATAGTCAGTTAAATGGTTAAGGGCCAACTTACTGTTAATACGCCTATTTCAGTGATACTTATTATTTCTTATCGCTGTTTATCAGAACAATCAAAATATTATCACACAAGCAACAGCATGTTACTGTTCTCCTTTGAAAAAAATATCCCTTTGTTATGTAGGATAAAATTATTTAAATTAGCTATCATAGTTTCACAGTCATTTTATATGAAAAGAGTCTGTTTGTTTATATTTTAGACATTAAAAATACCAATATAATATAATGGATCTAAATAATAGTATGACTCCCTTACCTGTACAGAGTGGAGATATTTCTCATATCAAACCCTGATGAATTTATAAGTTCCAGGAAGGCTTTTGCCAGGTCTCGTGTAATATCACATACTGTATCAAGCTGCTTTGTGGCATTATCGTAACTAATAAAAATCCGAATCTAGGAAAGGAATTAAACATCAAGCCAATTATTTCTAAAGTATGTAACCTTAATTAAAGACTCACGTAGAGATGTGAAGGCCAAGAGAAGCAAACTTTTGGATAGGGGGAAATCAAGTTTTGTTTTTTTTAACCTTTTTTCATATCTTTATTTTTGTCAGGAAAAAAACCCTTGTAAAATATTGTCCTTACAACAAAGATTAACATTTTAAGGCTAGGTGTTTATAGTATAGGAGTCTTCTTGGAGTGCACCTATTCATAGAAAGTGTTTCTCCTGTATGTATGTATGTATGTATGTATGTATGTATGTATGTATGTATGTACTGTATGTACAATATGTATGAATGTATGTATGCATGTTTGGCAGCAAGGTTGTTATAGTGGTTAGCATTACTGCCTCATAACCTTGAAGTCATGAGCAGTGGCGGATTCTATGCAGCCTCCCAGGTAAAAGCCGCCACCTCAGCTCAGTGAACCAGATGCAGTCCGTGAAACTGCTCTGGCTTCACTGTGACTGGCAGTGACTTCCTATTGGAAGTCCTACCTGCCAGTCACCCGCAGGACAGGCAGTCCCATTGGGAGGTGCTTCCTCCCTCCAGGACTGGCAAACCGGGCTGCGATTGGCTGAGTGCTGGCTTAGGTAGCCACTCCCTGCCTAGCCAGCTTCTCTGGACTGCAGCTGATACAGTCCATAGAAGATGACAGTTTGCGCATGCGCACTCCAGTAACCGCTTTTGCACATGCACCGGGTCCTGGCGCCTTTCAGTTCTATTGCGCAGGCACCGGGACACGGTAGTAAGACTGTCCTCATAGCGGCAGCCACTCTACCTAAAAATGGTAGGAGCTGCTGCTACTGGTCATGAGTTCAATTAATAACCAAAGCACTACCTGTGTGGAATTTTTAGGTTTTACATACAGACTTACGCAGTGTACAGTATATGTGATCTGTTGTACTCTTGGTAACCACACTGACTGCTAGGTACACTCCTGGGTGTCCTCCTTTCAGTATCCATGACTGAGATGACTACTTTGGTATACATGCAAATGTTTCCGTATACATCCAGCCTCAATACACCATACAGTACGAGATGCACTATGACACTTGTATATTGTGTGTGACTGAGTCTTTATACAGAGCACAACAAAATTTGTATTGGAAAAAAAGCTGCGGCTGCTACATTGTAGCACTTTGTGTACAGATTGTAGCACTTTGTGTTCATATCAGCAAACTGCAAATTACCAGTTACCTCAATTCCATACAGGACCAGTGGCGTATCTTTAATGGATACAAAGTATGTGGTGCCCACGGGCCCTTGGGTCCAGGGGGCCCACAGTTTTCTTGCATGCTTACCCCATTTTGCACGCACAGGTCTCTAGGGAAATAGCGCCGTTGTTTTGTGCACGCGGCATAAGAAAATCACCGGGAAACTGGGCGCAAAGCCATTTCCCCAGAGACCTGCATAAATTTGCAGCGCTCCGCTTTGTATAATGCCCACATGAACCATCGGGTTCATATATGTGTGTGTAAATCTGGCTCTAATACTAGCCAACCATTAACCTCACCGCATGTCACTGCCGGATGGAGACTGCACATGGGTCCCCTCCTCTCTTAGGGGGTAATTCAGAGTTGATCGTAGATGTGCGGGGTGACGCCCAGCACAGGGCTAGACCGCCCCGGATGTCAGGCCCTACCCCCCCGTACAGGTACAAAAGTATGCTGGTGAGTAGCTCCCTGCCAGCGCAGCTCCTGTGCTCTGGCAGGGAGCTACTGGCCACACAGCGGCTGCATGTGATGTCACGCAGCTGCCGTGGCCCACCCAACCAATGGTACGGACATGCCTCCGTTGTCCGGACCACGGCCACTCCAGCCCCGCGACTGCCTCTGCCTGTCGAAGAGAGAGAAAGAGAGAGAGAAGACAACTAAAGGTTTAGAAAACAATATTATCAATTTGGCGATTATGTAAAAGAAAATAAGCCAGGTACTGAATGTAAATGTGTTCTGTATCTCAAGACAATTACATTTTACACATTTGTCATTTACTTACTTCGCTGACACTGATTTTCCTAATTTCATCCAGTGGGAGATGTACCATGAATTTGCCTAAGATCCAGAGGCTCTCTGCAGTCACCCATGACGTGGATCCGTTGACTTCTGCGCACATATAAGGGCATTCATTTAATATATAACAGAGTACTCTTTGCATGAGATATAGGGGGTCATTTCGAGTTGATCGCTCACTGCCGATTTTCGGAGCGCATCGATCAGGTAAAAAAAATGGCAAAACTGCGGATGCGTATGTGCCGCAGTGCACACGTGCGTCGTACAGGCACAAAGAGCATCACTGTTGTGCACTGGATCTAGCAAAGATTCCATTTGCACAGCCGATCACAAGGAGATTGACAGGAAGAGGGCGTTTATGGGTGTCAGCTGACCGTTTTCTGGGAGTGTTTGGGAAAACACAGGCGTGTCCAGGCGTTTGCATGGCGGGTATCTGACGTCAATTCCGGGACCTTTGTCGCAGCAATCATCGCACAGAATAAAGTAACTACAGGGCTGGTCTTGTTTTGCACAAAATGTTTTTGTACCGATCGGCTGCACAGGTGTTCGCACTCTTGCAAAGCGAAAATACACTCCCGCGTGGGCGACGACTATGCGTTTGCACAGCTGCTAAAAGTAGCTAGCGAGCAATCAACTCGGAATGACCCCCATAGGGCAGTTATGTAAAGTTGACAGTTCTGAATAAATGTAGGGTAAAATAAATGATTTGGTTACAATAAAACCTTCCATTGATGCCTGTTAAATAATTATACTTTATTAATTAGAAGCATTTAATTAGTGTGGGAATTGCACATAAAAATTAACCCTCTGTCAACCCTACAGTGTTATATCCCATTCCCTAAGGCAGGCATGTCCAAACTGCGGCCCTCCAGCTGTTGAGAAACTACACATCCCAGCATGCCCTGACACAGCTTTAGCATTCTCTGACAGCAAAACTGTGTCAGGGCATGCTGGGATATGTAGTTTCACAACAGCTGGTGTGCCGCAGTTTGGACATGCCTGCCCTAAGGTGTCTATTCAACAAGGCGAATGGGTGGGTTGGGTTTGTGTGACCACCGGTCACCATACCGATGCAGGATCCCGGCTTTTAGATGGCCAGATGGGGGCGAGTGCAACGAAACCCTTTGTGGCCTCGCTGCGCTCGCCATTCCCACTCTGTGGAAATAGTCCCTGTTGGTCGGCTGCTTGGAGTGAATTTTTCATGTCAGGTGTACTGTTTTGTCATTTTGGTTTAATAAATGACATTGATGATAATGTTTGCATCACAGTGATTGTTTATTACGTGGTAATTTTTTAAATACATCTTCTGTCTCCATTTAGTACCTTGTAGTGTGGATCACTTTTTGTGTGCTCTTGCTTAATGTAATTCCCAAGCTTGTAAGGGAAGGACACAGAATCGGACTTTGGGGGTCATTCCGACCCGTTCACACGCATCGGTTTGTCGCTGCGGTGCGAACGGGTCTGTAATGCACATGCGTGGCGGCCGCACTGCGCACACGCATCGTTGCCCGGTTGTTACGTCGCGGACAACAAAGAAAGCGGTTGCAGAGGCAACCGCAAGAAGATTGACAGAAAGAAGGCATTCCTGGGCGTCACCGGACCGTCACCTGCACAAGCGATCGCAGCCCTGCAAAGCTAAAATACACTCCCCCGTAGGCGTGGACTAGGTGATCGCAGCAGCAGCAAAAAGTTGCTGGCTGCGATCAACTCGGAATGACCACCTTTATCGTATTACAATACAGCAAGCTACCCACTCCAAGTGCACTGTGTTAGGGACATACTGTACTCAGTGGCGCACCCAGGGGGGGGGTTTCCGAGTACCCAGAAACCCCCCTCCACTAAAAAAAAAAAAAAAAAAAAAATTTTTTTTTTTTTTTTTTTAGCTGCATGAGTATTATTAATGACTGTCTAGCGCCCTCTGCAGCCTGCTGTCTTCCTGGTGGCACTTGCAAGTGCAATAAAAGTTTACTTTATTTTAATTATAGTACATATATATTCATGTGCCTACATATATACACATGTATATACATACATACATACATACATACATACATATATATAAACACACACACACACACACACACATATGATATATATATATATATATATACGTGTATATATATGTGTACTGTATGTGTGTGTGTATATATATATATATATATTTATATATATGTATGCATGTTTAATATGCTATGTATATGTGTATATGGGTTCACTACGATCTCCCGGCGGCCGGCCTCCCAGTGACCAGCATACCAGCGCCGGGAGGCCGGCCGCCGGCTTACCAACAGTGTGGCGAGCACAAATGAGCCCCTTGCGGGCTCGCTGCGCTCGCCACGCTACGCGCGCCACACTATTCTATTCTCCCTCCAGGGGGGTCGTGGACCCCCACGAGGGAGAATAAGTGTCGGTATGCCGGCGGTCAGGCTCCCGGCGCCGGTATGCTGGTCGCCGGGAGCCCGACCGCCGGCATACTGAAGACCACCCGTGTATATGTATGTGTGTGTGTATGTATATATATATATATATATATGTGTGTGTGTGTGTAGATATATGTATATATATATATGTAGAAGAGTCAGAACAAACAAATGTCCAAGACAGGACATGGCACTCCAGAACTTTAGTATAAATGATTTTAATGCATCCACTTAATCAACGACCTGCATCACTCCAACAGCCAGTGGTGCAGTGTAAACTGTGGCATAATGGCACAAGCATATATATGTGTAGATATATATATATATATATATATATATATACACACACACACACACACACACACAGACACACTAGTTTTACGGACCCAGCATATACTGGGTCACCTCAGTCCCCACCCCCGTGATTGGCTCCGCCCAGTTCTGGAAACCCCCCCATGCAAATCCTGCGTTTGCCACTGGTACTTGCTGTACTTAGTATATTTGGAAAAAGAGATACCTCTCAATCATGGTCCTTGGGAGACCTACAGGTTTTCTTTCAAACTACTTTTATTTTGTAGGGTTCTTAATCATTTAAACAGGAGTACATTGCTATTTTATGCAAGTTTATTGTTATGCTGTTTTTTTTTAATAGTCTATAGATGGTGCTGTTTGCCATAAAGAAAGCCTTTGCAGTATAACACACCTGCCCTAATTACACACTGTACTCAATGTGCAGTGCATGCAGGGGCTCTCAACATAAGGGGGGATGGGGCTTACTAAAGATGGTTAGCCTTGAACTTCAACGCTCTGAGCTATTCGATTAAAAAGCTGTTTCCTCCAATGGAAAATCCATTGCTAACGCGCATTAATCCATAGGTTCCGGGGTACAGTGCATGTGCAATGTGTTAATGCACTCACGACAGTAAGGACAAAAAGGTCAGACTTACCATGGATTTCTGTTTGCACCCTCTCGCACCTCAGGAGGGTGCAAGCAGAAATTCACGTAAGTGCAAACCGCAGGCTACAACTGAATAGTTCACTGAGCTCACCTTCGGACACCTGCGTTCTGGTTTGACAGGGGTACCGCTCTAGTCAAACTCCCCACCTGCCACAGTAAGCCCTGTGGCTAATTGAATATGCCCTAAGACTGGGTACACACTAGAACGATATACTGTTCGTTCATGCAACAAACGATATATCGGTAGCAGGTCAGCATGTGTGTACACCCGATATGTCTGTGAACTACAGTACATTATTTAAAGGCATATCGTATCGGCCCTTTCAGTTATTTCGTCATGTCTGGCTGTGTGTGTGGGTAATCCGCTGACCACCTTCAAACTGGATACAGGGACTGACATTAAAGTTGTGACGCCAGCACAGACATATCAAGTTGGGAATTAGTAAGTGTGTATGCTTTCATAATCGGCCGCTCTGAACACGACAGGCAGTTGGCTGATTTGTCTGTGCAGTGTGTACCCAGCCATTCGTAAATACCACCAGCAGGTCATGTTTTGGGGATTTCTTTATTCATGCACAGATGATTTCATCTGTTTTGCTGGGTCAGAAATTATCCCACCAGCTTCCAGGGACAGAATTTCTCAAAACATAATCTGTAGGGAAAACTTCAGGGTTGATGTTCAGAGTATGTGGTCTGCAAGTCAATGGGCATAATGTTGACAATACAAAGTTGGCAGTTACAATGTCCACATTGCTGAAATGTCGACAGCTAACAAGTTGACATCTGCAAAATCTCAATATTCATGGCTTCAACACAGTAAATATTCGCCTTAAGGAAGAACTACTGCAAACAGTTTGAAATGTGTTAGATAACCAAACTGGACCCTGATGTCCTAAGGCAGCCACTCGCAGCCGCATTCCGGGTCGCCCGACCCCTGCTGGCTGCTCCCGGCACTTCCATTACACCCCTGGCAATGAGCATTATGCCCTGGCAATGAGCATTACACCCCTGACAACAAGCGTTACACCCCTGGCAACAAACATTACACCCCTGGTAACAAGACCCCTGGCAACAAACATTACGCCCCTGACAACAAGAATTCCACCCCTAGCAAAAAGACCCCTGGCAATAAACAATACAACCCTGGCAACAAAACCCCTGGCAACGAGCATAACAACCAGAGCATTGCACCCCTAGCAATGAGCATGACACCCAGAACATTACACCCCTGGCAACAAGACCTAAGGCAATGAGCATGACACTCAGAGCATTACACCCCTGGCAACAAGACCCCTGGCAACGAGCATGACACCCAGAGCATTACACCCCTGGCAACAAGACCCCTGGCAACGAGCATGACACCCAGAGCATTACACCCCTAGCAACAAGCATGACACCCAGAGCATTACACCGCTGGCAACAAGCATGACACCCAGAGCATGAAACCCCTGGCAATGAATGTGGAACCCCTGACAATGAGCATGAAACCTCTGACAACAAGCATTTGACCCCTGGCAATGAGCAAGTAATTAGAAGCCTTACTGTGGGGCATAATGTGTAATGGGCATTACAGTATGTTGCATAATGTATCATGGGCATTGTGGTGAGAGGCATAATCAAGCAAGGGCATTGCAGTAGGAGGCATAGGGGTATATGCAATTGCGGTCGAATTGCCGCGAAAGTCGAAAAATGGGGCATTTTCAACAAAAAAAAACATGTCGAATTGGATTCGACAATGCAATACAGTACTTTTCGTCAAAATACCTGCTGTTTCAGATTCGACTTTTTGTAAATCGACATTTTCAAAATTCGACATGTCTGCAATGGTAAAAATGCGGCTTTTCAACAAAAGTATATTCAATTGAAGATTGTCGATTCGACAACAGTGGTTTTCAACAGTAATTTCGTCAATTTCATTCCGCCTCACTTTGCTGGCGGAATCTAATAAAAATGTTTAAAAACATGTTTTTTTGTGTGTTTTTTTTATTGCTAATAGCATATCGATTTTTATTAGAAGGGATTATGTAATTGGATTGTCTATCTTTGACTCACAAGTATTTTTTAATAGATTTTTTAAAAGAATATTTTTTTCTTCACTCTGCTGAGGGGAATGTACCCATGCTTCAACAGTTTTACCCAGGATACATTTCTGCAAAACCACTCAAGTATTAGACCAGTTTACCCCACTCCACCATGGATGTCCTACTTGTGATGTGGACCTGAACCACCGCCAAGTTAGAGTCACTCTTTCAGGTGAGATGTATTGGCCAAAACTCCATCTTGTCTAAGTAACCATTGTGTATATGCGCAGTGTTGCTGGGACCTTTTGTTCTTTCCCAGGGTGGAGGAAACACTCTCAAATTACCTCCTTATTGTCTTCCGCAGGTCTTGTGGAGTATCCTTCCCGATTTGCAGGAACCAGCGTGGATAAAGGGACCGGACAGTTCCCCTGCTGTACCATGGGTGACCTACTTGGGATGTGGACCTGAACCTCCGCCATGTTGCAGACACCCCCCCCCCCCCCCCTCAGGTGAGATGTATTGCCCAAAACTCCCTCTTGTCTAAAAGTAACCCAGGCATGTCCCAACTGCGGCCCTCCGGCATTTGCAAAACTGCATATCCAATCATGCTCTGACACAGCAATGCTTACGCTGTGTCAGGGCATGCTTGGATGTGTAGTTTCTCAAGTGCCGGAGGGTTGCATTTGGGACAAAGGCCAATGTAACCTGCTTGTGTTAAGTGTTGCTTGTACCTTGTCTTTGGATAACACCATACTATTCTCTTCCACAGGTCTTGCGGAGTATCCTTCCCAAGGTTCAGGAACCAGCGTGGATGTCAAGGGACAAGACAGTTCCCCTGCTGTACCATGGGTAACCTACCACAATACCACTGTATCTCTGAAATGCCCTATTTTACATTTTATGAACTAATAATTTAAAGAAAAACCACACAAAACCGTTAATTTTAAAGATTTATCGAAGAATTAAAATTATTTTTTTTTAATCAAAAAAATAAAATGTAATAAAAACAAAAAAAGTAGTGTGTTCTTCTTTACATTCTTTTCTTGTGTAGAGATCTGTGAAATAAAAAAAAAATCCATATTAAGTAAAGACACTATTGATGTCATGTTCATTTTTTTCCCAAGAACATTTGTGGAACCACACAGCCCAGCACGACCCATTGCTGGACTGTGTTGTTCCCCAAGTGCAGGCGGTCCAAAGTGGCAGAGTGGTGTCAGTGGTCAGCACTTTGACACGCCTGCACTTGGGGAACCACACAGCCCAGCATGACCCATTGCTGGATGTTCCCCAAGTGCAGGCGGTCCAAAGTGGCAGAGTGGTGTCAGTGGTCAGCACTTTGACACGCCTGCACTTGGGGAACCACACAGCCCAGCATGACCCATTGCTGGACTGTGTTGTTCCCCAAGTGCAGGCGGTCCAAAGTGGCAGAGTGGTGTCAGTGGTCAGCACTTTGACACGCCTGCACTTGGGGAACCACACAGCCCAGCATGACCCATTGCTGGACTGTGTTGTTCCCCAAGTGCAGGTGGTCCAAAGTGGCAGAGTGTTGTCAGTGGTCAGCACTTTGGACCGCCTGCACTTGGGGAACCACACAGCCCAGCATGACCCATTGCTGGACTGTGTTGTTCCCCAAGTGCAGGCGGTCCAAAGTTTCTTGAATATATACATTGAAACATGACTTTACTCACCTTGGCACGCATAACACAAACTACGCAGTCCACTTCAATTTTCCACCCAATCCTAGGAAGAAGCCAAAAATAAACACTAGTGAATAGTAAATTCACACAAAAGTGAAAGCCTATTTTACACCAATACAAAAAGGATTTAAAAAAATAAATAAATAAGTGGTATCAGAATAGCTCTTTGGCCCATCATACATGTAACCACAAGGAGCTTTCATCAGTTACCACACGCATAGACATAAAGCTCCTTGGTAGTATCTGGTCGGGGGTGGGCGAGCCCAACACACATATAACACAATATTAAGAAAAAAAACAAACTAATGGGAGGGAGGGGGAGAAAGGGAAACATGAAAAACATGAGTAAATAATAAAACAATACGACTGGGCTTATGGTGGTTGTTGGCCATCCGGATCCTCTTCTTCCTCTTGATGTGGCGTCAATGCCCTGGGCGGCTGTGGGGTGTGTTGAATTGGCCTCGGTGGCCGTGCTGGTGTAGACCTGGCGGCCAGTGGTGGAGGCATCTGGTAGGGGTGGTACATCCCTGTATATCCTTGGTACAGCTGTGACCGTCCATACCAGGATCGTGGTGGAGCAAGGGCAGGAGGCGTCAGTGTGGCTTGTGGTGGCGGATGTGGTGGTTCACCAGCGTGTTGTTGAGCTAGCTCTGGGAGCTTATCATAGAACATCTGTAGCGTTGTTGCGATGATCTGTTGGCTGGATGCAGAATGTCGATGGCTCTCCGACATGTTGTCAACGCTGTGTGCCAGGCATGATGTGTTATCCACCAGCCGGTTGATGGATGTGGCCAGAACGTGAAGGATGTCCATAGTCTCCCTGTGATCTTCTCGCCTGGTCTTTTGCATTTCTGCCGTGCTGTCGGCAAGAGCCTTTTGCATGTCAACCAAACCGTTTACCATCTTATCCATAGCCTTCTCAATGGCGTCCAGTCTGGTTCCAACGACAACCCGAAAACTATCCTGGCTGACATTCATCTCTGCTGCCAGGGTGTGTACCCTCTGAACATTTGAGGGATCCTGTCCTTGCTGGACGTCTGCCACCAATTGCATTTGTGAAGCTGAAAAGAAAATTAGAAATTAGTATACACATTCATACATTTGTTTGAAGGTTCACAATTTGATAAATACTCACACAGGGATGTAGAAACAGCGGACTGCTGCACTTCCACCTCGTCGTCCGACAAATCCTGTAGGAGATCCGGCCTGAAGAAGGGACCAATCCCCGACGCAAGTCCGCTGCTGGTCCGTGGCACCTCTGTTTGCAAAAGAAAATATAAAGTTAATAAACTATACAAAAATGGTGAAACCCCCCCCCCCCCCCCCAAAAATAAAATAAAATAAAAATAAAATAAAAACCTTCTCCATCCGGTGGTGCCGCTGCTCCAGGAGCTTCGCTTGTCCTCAATTCTGGAGACTTTTCAAGGGTATGGCTGGATACGTCTGCATGGCTGTCTTCCAACCCAAGAAAAGTCTCGTCCGTTAACCCTGTAGACTCAAACAGTTCGGGTGATGGGTCCACAAGGGTAGTGTCTTGTTGAGGCTCTTCGGTCACAGTCCCAGAGCTCCTGGAGAGATGACGAGCTGGTGATGGCCTGCGCGCAGGAGATGTAGTTTGGCGCCCAGCTGGTGGTGTGGTCGCCGACGGTGTCTGGCGCGCAGGTGACGTTTTGCGTGCTGATGTCTGGCACACAGGTGGTGGTCTGCGCGCTGACGATGTCTGGCGCGCAGGTGACATTTTGCGCGCTGACGATGTGTGGCGCGCAGGTGATGATCTGCGCGCTGCTGATGCTTGCTGCGCAGGTGATGGTCCGCGCGCTGCTGCCGATGCCTGCTGCGCAGGTGATGGTCCGCGCGCTGGCGATGTCCTGCGCGCAGGTGATGTCCTCTGGGCAGGCGTGTCTGGGGGAAAAAGAACAAACACATTAGCAAATAAAAAAAATAAAAAAAAAAGATTAGTGCAGCTCATCTGAATGTATTCTTACCATCAGGCCTCCTTTTGGACTGCTTGTCTCCTGCCGTCTTCCGTCTTCTGGGCGGTTCTTCCTCCTCGGGAAAGCCAGCAGGACGGCTAGAGTCCACACCTCCGCGAACTCCTTAGACCATGACAGGGTTCATGCGCCTTTTATTAACGTTCTCCCAGGGTAGCCACTTCAGATTGAGAGCCGGACCACCTCCCGTAGCTGTCTCATGTCGGCGCTGATTTCCCATCTTCTTTTTGGTCTGTCTGCGGCAATCACTGTACCGCTTCATGCAGTTTCTGGTGCTCCGGCAGTTTCCAGATACTGCAGTGACTTGTCTCGCGATGGCATCCCAGATGTTTCGCTTGGTCTTAGCTGCTGTGGTCTGTGCCCTTGGTCCATACAGAACGTCGTAGGACCTGTCGACGCCATCCACTAGGTCACAGTTTTCCGCCTCAGTGTATCTGGGTCCACGCGGCTTCTTCCCTGGCAGTGCGCAAAGATACCTGTAGGTGTGCATGGCAGTGCGCAAACTAGGGTGTGTCAAGTTGGATGCTATTGTGTCTGCAGGTGTTGTCAGTATTTACCTGTGTAGGCCTTTTCTTTTTGTTTTGCTTCTGTCTTTGGTCCCTTGACGACCGCGGCTGGTCACTGCATGCAGGGCCGGTGCAAGGTTTCTGAGCACCCTAGGCAAACCATCTGCTTACTGCCACCCCCCACCCCCTCCTTCTCCACCCCCCCTCCCTTCCCCACACACACCCCAATACCAACTGTCCAGTCCCCCAGATGTAAAGTTGGCTTCCTACAAGTTTCACAGCCATTGTCATCCTCCTCGGATAGGGAGAGGAGAGTGGGTCTGCCCCATCAGGGGCCACTGCTTAAAGCTGCCTAAGGAAAGCGCCGGATCTGTGTACAGTATATATACTCAGCGTAATAAACGCAGTAGACAGATTACAAGGTAACCTGAGGATAGTGGTAAAGCACTGAAACGTTGTTGTAATCTGTCTACTGTGTTTATTACGCCGAGTGCCAAACCTTTGACGTATATGGAATTGTGCAGCATCAGCGGCTATTCTTTCTATTATTGGAGTGCAGGACCTTTGGAACTATATATATATATATATATATATTTTATATATATAATATATATAATATATACATATACACACTATTGAAGAAAGGAACAGCGGCACTCTGAGTCTTTATGAGGAGTCACATGTATAAAAAAAAAATCAAATAGCCACCTGCGAGTCGGCGCAGGTCTCACTGGAGGCAAGCGGGTCACAGTGTGCGGCAGGTTACACGCCGACAGCGACGGCAGTGGCACAGGATACCCCACCCAGGTGCAGCTGACGGCTAGCTGTCAGCTGCAGTCATCGTGAACAGCGGCAGTGGGGGAGAGGCAGCGGGTAAGGTGCGGGAGCCCAATTGGCGCGTGCGGGGGGGGGGACTGTTGACAAGATGCAGGAGGAGGGGAAGGCAGTGGGTAACATGCGGGAGCCCAATTGCGCGGGGGGGCTGGTCAAAAGATGCCGGAGGGGGGGTACTCGGGGAGGCAGCAGGTAACATTCGGGAGCAGAGGCATAATTGCGCGCGCAGCGGGGAGGTCCGGGGGAAGCGAGCGGGTAACAAGATGCGCCACCTGAGCAGGTGACTGATTCGGGAGCCCAATCTCAGGGGGGATGGAGTGCCGGAGCGGGCATCATGTGGGAGCCAATCGCGGGGGGAGCTGCAGTGTCAGCTTGTAATTTGTGGGACTTGGGAGCACATGCGAACTGCGGCAGCAGCCTGAATATAGCTGTGCCGGGTGTTGCTATCGCGGAAGTGTGGGGCGGCAGATTGCAGGAACAAGACTCACAGTAACTGACGTTCAACAAAGACAGACTTGCTGGGAGCGCCCACAACATCCTTCGCTGCTTCTCGTTTCTGAAAGAATAGGAGGCAGTGGCAAACGCAGGATTTTGTAAGGGGGGTTTCCAAATAATCGGGGCAGCCAGATGCCGGGCAGAAAAGTGTGGGTGGGGGGGGGCAGAGAGAGGGGGGCAGTCAGAATATGGGAAGAGAGATGGGGGTGGACGGTAGTACAGTGTCCACACAGACTTAACCGTTTATGCTATCCTTTCCCAATTGTCAATATAGAATGTTATTATTATTATCACAAGAGAGGTGCACCCAGGAATAGAATGTTTATATATGTAAACAGAAAGAGGGCAAGTATTCCTTAACGCGGCACTCACGGATCACTTGTATTCTTCTATACAACTATAAGTCACTCCTAGTAGGAGTGACCACTGATTTTTAAAATATAACTTTTATTATATATATTTAAGACGGCAAAATATACACAAAACATAAAACAGTGACAAAATGTGCAAATTAAATTAAATTGATAAAGAAAAGATGTTACAAATTAATTTCACTGTTAAGGGCCCTACACACTTTGCAATATGCCTCCAAGCTGCCCGACTGCGGATACGGCCGACGGGCGACCCGGTGGTGGTGGGGGGATAGTGACGGGGGAGTGAAGTTTCTTCACTTCCCCGTCACCCAGCTCCATAGCAGTGCAGGCAAATATGGACGATCTTTTACACCGCACAGCAACACGGGTTATGCACGTTCATGTGTAATAACCCGTGTTATATGCTGATAGTGTAAAAAGGGTATTTTTTTACTCTAGAGGGAATAAATCATGAACTACCCTCTAAAGTTATAACTGTGTACTATTATGTTTCTCTAAGTTTATCCATATGTTGCAAACTGCTAGTTAAATTGAGTCATGAGCCACACTCCACAGTTCTAGTTACTTGTTACTGTAACAGAAAGAGGGGGACACAAATACTGGGTAGAAGGGTGGAGGTGGGGACAGATGCTAGGCAGAGAGAAGGGGCAGACAGATTCTGGCCAGAGAGAGGTGGTGGACAGATGGTGGCCAGACAGGGGGACACAGATGGTGGGCAGAGAGGGGAGACAGATGCTGGGCAGAGAGGGGGAGGCAGCTGGTGAGCAGAGAAGGGTGACACGCACATGGTGGGCAAAGAGGGGGAGACAGATGCTGGGCAGAGGGGGGAGACAGATAGTGGGCAGAGAGTAGGGGGAGATGATGGTAGGTAGAGAGTGGGGACAGATGCTGGACAGAGAAAGGGGAGAGACAGATGGTGGGCAGAGAGTATGGGGAGACAGATGGTGGGCAGAGAGAGGGGGGAGACAGATGGTGGGGAGAGAGTGGGAACAGATGCTGGGCAGAGAAGGGGTGGCAGATGGTGGGCAGAGAGAGGGCGGGACAGATGGTGGGCAGAGAGAGGGGGGAGATAGGTGGTGGGCAGAGAGGGGCTGGCAGATGGTGGGCAGAGAAGAGTGGCAGATGGTGGGCAGAGAGGGGGACACAGATGGTGGGCAAAGAGGGGGGGACAGATGGTGGGCAGAGAGGGGGGACAGATGCTGGGCAGAGAGAGGGGGAGGCAGCTGGTGGGCAGAGAAGGGGGGAACACACATGGTGGGCAGAGAGAGGGGTGGCAGATGCTGGGCAAAGAGAGGGGGAGGCAGCTGGTGGGCAGAGAAGGGGGACACACACATGGTGGGCAGAGAGAGGGGTGGCAGATGGTGAGCAGACAGGGGGACACAGATGGTGGGCAGAGTGGGGGACACAGATGGTGGGCAGAGTGGGGGGGAGATAGATGGTGGGCAGAGAGGGGGGACAGATGCTGGGCAAAGAGGGGGAGGCAGCTAGTGGGCAGAGAAGGGGGGGAACACACATGGTGGGCAGAGAGGGGGGACAGATGCTGGGCAAAGAGAGGGGGAGGCAGCTGGTGGGCAGAGAAGGGGGGGGACACACATGGTGGGCAGAGAGAGGGGTGGCAGATGGTGAGCAGACAGGGGGACACAGATGGTGGGCAGAGGATATAGAGAGACAGTGACAGAAGCAGTGAAAAGAGGGTTGCAGCTATAGGCAGGAGCTATGGGAATATGAGCATTAACCGTGGGGACAGAGGAGGCAGGCTGATTACTCACAGATGGGGACCATGCCGAGAGATCCTCGATGTTCCAGGGGTAAGGAAAGCAGGTCACGTGTCAGTCTTGTCCATTCAGAGGCTCTTCTAATCAGCATGTGCCGAGCTCTTCCAATCAGAGCTCAGCACATGCTCTTCTGATCCCTGTACAGACTCATAGATAGGGAGAGACTCGGCACCAGTGAGTGAGAGATATGCATTTGCAGGGATTTCCCTGCTGCCGCTGCTGCTGCCTTAGAATGAATTGTAGCAGAGGGCTCCGGAATGCACCTGATTTCCCCTCTCCCACAGGTCATAAACTAGCCGCTACCAGGTCATTGTGAGAAATAAAAGACAGCTTTCTTTTTTTTTTTTTAAATAAGACCCTAAAAAACTACATGCAGACAGCCAATTGGGTGTTTGCCTGTATTGCTGTGTCAGGTTCCGGCACTGGTCCCGGCGTGCACTGGCCCTCCCTCTGGCCCTGTTTGGTCACTCCATGCTCCTCACCTCAAATCCGATAGTGTCTAGTTTACCTCCCCATGCTGAGAACTCGGCTTCCTGAGAGGAGCTGCGCGGTGCGCTCCTGCTTCAGCGTCCTTTACATGCAGCCAGCCGCCAGCCTTCCACTGTCACTGTACATGTAAGGAGGAGGCAGCTGCTGCAGACGGGCCATAACGCAGCTGGAGCTACGGACTGTGTTTAAAAAAAATAAAAATCGGTCATTCGTTGTTTCATTCACTGTGCAGTGCTGTGCCGCCCTCCAGTGGTCTCCGCCCATAGGCAGCTGCCTAAAGCTGCCTAGTGGTAGCGCCGGCCCTGACTGCATGCCTGGTCGGTCGTATCCTCCTCCTGGGTCGGCTCCCACTCCTCATTGCTGTGCAGGGAAAGTTCTTCTGAGGGGTGGGGGGAAGGGGGGGGGATCAGGGCCGCTTGTCCCTGTACATCTCTGTTGTAAAAAGAAAAAAATTTTTTTTTACAAATTTCACACACATTGCATAATTACATGCAACCACACGTCATGCTGCTGGGACCCCAGTGCTCAAGCAGGACCAAACACCACCAAAAAAAAATGAAAAATTGAAAAAAACCTCAGCCAAACAAGCCAAAACCCCCGTACAAGCATCCCTGCATATGCTGGACTAGTGCTAAAAAAGGAGCAAAAAAACATGTTTTGGAAACAAACTACAGCACGTCGGCCACATGGCATATACCGACACAGTCAAAGTCAGCCTAAACAAGGCCAAAATTACTTCCAGCATGTGCAGGGATGCACCAGTGCTAAAATAGGAGCAAAAAAACATGTTTTGGGAACAAACAACGACACATGTCGGCCACATGGCAGAAACCGACACTCTAAAATCACCCCAAAACAAGCCAAAAAGCATCCCTGCACATGCTGGAGGTCAACCAGTGCTAAAGTAGGAGCAAAAAACATGTTTTGGAAACAATCTACACCACATGTCGGCCACATGGCAGATACCGACACAGTCAAAGTCAGCCCAAACAAGGCCAAAATTACCTCCAGCATGTGCAGGGATGCACCAGTGCTGAAATAGGAGCAAAAAAAACATGTTTTGGAAACAAACAGTGACACATGTCGGCCACATGGCAGAAACCGACACACTCTAAAATCACCCCAAAACAAGCCAAAAAGCATCCCTGCACATGCTGGAGGTCAACCAGTGCTAAAGCAGGAGCAAAAAACATGTTTTGGAAACAATCTACACCACATGTCGGCCACATGGCTGATACAAACACGATGAAAATCACCCCAAACAAGCCAAAAAGTACCTCCAGCATGTTCAGGGATGCACCAGTGCTAAAATAGGATCCAAAAAACATGTTTTGGAAACAAACGACATCACCTGTCGACCACATGGTGGATACCGACACGGTCTAAAATCACCCCAAACAAGCCAAAAATCATTGCTGCACATGCTGGAGGTACACCAATGCAAAAGCATGACCCAAAAAACATTTTATGAAAAAAACAAAACGTGAAAAACTACCCCCAAACACAAAACTAAAAAAAAAAAAACATGCAGCAATACAAGCAGGAGATACACATACCTGCACACATATACATATCCCAAACACCCCAAAGCAACGCCACATGTACACCTCATGACACCCCCCCACTACACAGACACATACATACAACGCCAGACCACATGTGGTACTTACCTATAAATGTAGAAATCGCTCCAAAAACGACTCTCCTACGGGGTAACAGGTCTCCTGTCCGTCCTGGATTAAAGCCTGCTGGGTGTCCAAACAATACCACAGCAAACAATACCAATTTGCTAGCTCTGCAGCACCTCCACCTCACTCTGCAGGTTCACAAAATGGCTGCTGAGCACGCAGCAAACAAGCCCATATAAAGGGCTGAAAACGGCGGGAAGTCGAATCCAGAACACCCCCTACTCGACGATTGGTCCGTTATTCGACAAGGGGAGTGTCGAATGCGTTTTGTATTGAATATGTCGAATTCATGGTCCCGGGTGGAGGGTTTCGGCTGTCGAGTTCAGTCGAATCCTAAAACGGACGAAAAAAAGACGCAATTCGGCCAGAGTTGCATATACCCCATAATGTGTAATGAGCATTAGGGTATGTGGCATAATGTGTCACAGGCATTCTGGTGTGTTGCATAATGTATCACAGGCATTGCAGTGTGTGGCCAGGGCCGGCTCTACCATTAGGCAGCTTTAGGCGGCTGCCTAGGGGCGCCAGCTCCTGGAGGGCGCCACTGAATTCATCTAGCTGAAAACTGAAGGATGACTCTGTATCAGGGTTGCCTACCCTCCCGCATCCTGCGGGAGCCTCCCGTTTCGGCCATAAATCTCCTGGTGCCCTGCTTTATAGGTCAATTCTCCCGGATTCTTCAGATTCTGTCAGGGGTGACACTAAGGAGTTTCTTTGTAAGAACAGTGATTTGCTGTAGCTGCTGAGGAATTGCTGCTGACGGCTCTCTTTACCCCCCTTGTGTAACCCCTGAGAGAGTGACAGCAGTGCCTGATCACACACTCCTCTTATCTGTGCTGGAGTGCACTGACCCATAGGGTGCCTCTGCTGCTGCTGGTGTAAGAATTGTTGTTAGTAATCTTTCTGTAGTTAAACACATTTGTTTAATTAGAGTATCTGGTGTCTGTAATGATTTGGTTAATGCTGTAATGGAATGGAAAATAGCACATCCAATAAATATAGGTACAAGACGCAGACAATCCAGTGTTCACAATAAAAATAACATCTACTACACCAAAATAATTATTTACGTATATGTTTAGGGATAAATTCACACACAGTCAACTTGCATTTGTAATTGATTGCATACAGTAGGCATCACATTTACCATGCATATTGTGCTGAGTGAGAAGAAAAGAAATATCAAAGCGAAAACATATTGCAAATAAGAAACCCCGTATTTCAGGCAGTAATGTTAGTATCAATACTTGCAAAACTTCCCAAAATATATTGTTACTAATGTTATATAGAAATATCTTGCAACAACAAGCATTTAAGCATAGACACGCCCATTTGTGGAACTAGACACGCCCTTTGGGTAGCATTTGACACGCCCCCCTTGGCGGCATGCCGCACTTTGCTCGGCACATGCTACTGTAATCTCCCTGATTCTAGTTTTCAAAAGTAGGCAAGTATGCTCTGTATGCGGCCTCCTCCTTTTACACTGCGCTGGCTGCTGCTGCGGGTCTAATCAGGTGCAGCTATCACTATCAGGCTATACCACATAATGCCTCAGCGCTTCCTCTGTGCCGACATGAGTAACATCAAGTCATGTGAAGGCACATAGGATGCAAATGTAACTATGGCTCCTGAGAGGCACCCCCACGGCTGCTCCTCATAGCCCTGATGCACCTCCTGCAGGGGGGTTGCAGGTTAGGGGGCTCCGGGTTGAAGCTTTGCCTAGGGTGCATAGAGACCTTGCACCGGCCCTGTGTGTGGCATAATGTGTCATTGGAATTATGGTGTTTGTAATAATGTGTCAGGGGCATTGCGGTGTAGGGCATAATGAGTCATGGGCATTACGGAGTGTGGAATAATGTGTCAGGGGCATTGCGGTTTGTGGCATAATGTGTCATGGGCATTACAGTGTGTGTAATAATGTGTCAGGGGCATTGCAGTGTGTGGCATAATGTGTCACGGGCATTGCGGTGTGTGTAACAATGTGTAGGAGGCATTGCGGTGTGTATGGCATAATCCGTCATGGGCATTGCGGTGTGTGTAATAATGTGTCAGGGACATTGTGGTTTGTGCAATAATGTGTCAGGGACATTGTGGTGTGTGGAATAATGTGTCAGGGACATTGCGGTGTGTGGCATAATATGTAACAGGCATTACAGTGTGTGGCATATTGTGTAAGTGGCATTACGGTGTGTGGTATAATGTATCACGGGCATTATGGTGTGCAGCATAATGTGTAACTGGCATTACTATAAGGAGGAAAAATGACAAGTAATGTAATGGGCATGAATCAGGATTTTTTTTTCCTGGGGTGCCAGCATCTGCGTGTGCAGTTTCCAAAACTGGGGTATAAGGTAGTCATTTCCTGCAACGCCATGCCCCTTGCAGTGAGGCCACACCCTCTTTTTAGAGCGCACCTACGGCACGTGCTACTTCTTTACTTTTCATATGACAATGGGAGGGGGCGCTAGAAACTTTTTTGACAGGGGGGTGCAAAATTTATAGCTACGCCACTGCCCACGAGTCCAGTCTTAACACTGAGAGAGTCTCAGCAACCGCTCAAGGAGGTTTCATTTTTCTCGAGTAGCTCACACCCCAATTAAGTTTAGAGACCACTGTCCTAAGGAATGTTATAAGAAGAACCTATACCTTTAACCACCTTTAAAGGATTTTTGCTAAGGATTGTTCAGAGCCTCCCAACTTTAAGGACAGTACACCACTGCTCTTTTGAAGCGTGGTTTCAATTTGGTTCTTTTACCCACTATTATTTTATTGCTGATTGCTTTATTTCATTAAAATTGTTATTCTTTTAAAGTAGTATAAGAGTGAATTTCACATTTTGTTACATGGTGTATGGAGGATGACTTCCTAATTTATTGAGACCACTTCACGTGCAAAACAGGATTTGTATAACTGAGCCTATTCCAGTAAACAGATTACCTGAAGGATAAATTTGCCAGACTGAAAAAATAGGATTTTAATCACCTACCGGTAAATCTTTTTCTCGTAGTCCGTACATGATACTGGGGTTCCATTTAGTACCATGGGGTATAGATGGGTCCACTAGGAGCCATGGGCACTTTAAGAATTTGATAGTGTGGGCTGGCTTCTCTCTATGCCCCTCCTACCAGACTCAGTCTAGGAAACTGGCTGAGGAGATGGACATATTTTGAGAGAAGGATAAAGATAGTGGTGAGACTCCGAACCAGCACACACAAACCAGAGGAAAGCTATGCTAAGCCAACTTTAAACAGGAACAGCAATAGCTGAACCAACAAAACTTAACCAAGTAACAGTGCGGAAGAATGAAGCACCGGGCGGGCGGTCTATGGACTACGAGAAAAGGATTTACCGGTAGTTAATTGAAATCCTATTTTCTCTTACATCCTAGAGGATACTGGGAATCCATTTAGTACCATGGGGATGTACCAAAGCTCCCAAACCAGATGGGCGAGTGTTGAGGTTCCTGCAGAACTGATTGACCAAACTGAAGGTCCTCAGAGGCCACAGTATCGAACTTGTAGAACTTAGCAAACGTGTTCGAACCTGACCAAGTAGCTGCTTGGCAGAGTTGTAAAGCCGAGACACCCAAGGCAGCCACCCAGGAAGAACCCACCGACCTAGTAGAGTGGGCCTGTACAGATTTTGGACATGGCAAACCTGCCGTCAAATAAGCATGCTGGATAGTGAGCCTGATCCAGCGTGCAAATGTCTTCTTCGAAGCTTGACACCCAATTTTATTGGGATCATATAGAACGAACAGCGAGTCGGATTTCCTGTGACGAGCTGTTCTCTTTACATACACTTTCAAAGCCCTCACACCATCGAAAGACTTTGAGATAGACGAGGTGTCCGTAACAGCCGGAACCACAATAGGTTGGTTGATGTGAAACGCGGACACCACCTTAGGAAGAAATTGCTGCCGAGTTCTGAGTTCAGCTCTGTCTTGATGAAAAATTACGTAGGGACTATTGTGAGACAACACCCCTAGCTCCGACACACGTCTTGCTGAAGCCAAGGCCAACAGTGTGAAGGTCTTCCACGTACGGTACTTTACGTCAACCTCCTGTAACGGTTCAAACTAGTCAGATTGGAGGAACTGCAGCACCAAATTGAGATCCCAAGGTGCCGTGGGAGGCACAAAGGGAGGTTGGATGCGCAGAACACCTTTCAAAAACATCTGGACCTCAGGGAGAGAAGCCAATTGTTTTTGAAAGAAAATGGACAAGGCTGAAATCTGGACTTTTATGGAGCCCAGACGTAGGCCCACATCCACACCTGCCAGAAGAAAAAGCAGAAAACGTCCCAGGTGAAATTCCACAACAGAATATTTTCTGCTCTCACACCAAGAGACGTATTTCTTACAAATACGGTGGTAATGTTTAGACATTCCTGGTAGACGAACGGGCCCTGTTGCAGAAGATCCTCGCAAAGAGGTAGAGGCCACGAATCTTCGAGTAGCATCTCCAGAAGGTCCGCGTACCAGGCCCATCTTGGCCAGGCCGGAGCAATAAGTGTTGCTTGAACCTTTTCCCTTTTTATTCTTTTGAGAATTCTTGGGATCAGAGGAAATGGAGGAAACACATACACGATCTGATAGACCCATGGAGTCGTCTGAGCGTCTACCGCCACTGCCTGTGGGTCTCTTGACCTGGAACAATACCGCTTGAGCTTCTTGTTGAGACGAGAGGCCATCATGTCAATCTGTGGATATCCCCACCGACGTGCCAAGCACCTGAACACTTCCAGGTGAAGGACCCACTCCACCTGGTGCAGGTCGTGTCTGCTGAGGACGTCTGCTTTCCAGTTATCTACTCCCGGAATGAAAACCGCTGACAAGAGGAGAATTCTTTTTTTTTTTTCAACATATTTTTATTGAAGCAACGTATGTGGTACATACATAAACATTCACAGTAGGTCAAACCTATACCAGAAAGGTAAAAGCGAGAGGGGAATAAATAAGAATACAACGGAGTCCTCAGTTAAGAGACATTTCAATTATAATAAGAACAATAAATTACACTTGTATAGAGCATGCCTCCGGAGGTCTCAGTATCCATTGAATTAAAATCTGGTCTAATCAGCTGACCCAGATTTATGCAGATTAAGATAACAAAAAAAAAAAAAAAAAAACATCCGTGACCGTCCGCCAACTTCCCCCCCAGTCGTCTACCGAGCTCAGAATGACAATCAGTTCTATAGCACAATCGGCGGATCCCCCGCAATCGTTCTAGTTAAAAACCATTCTTTATTAGACAAGGAGTTATGGAGCTGCACCCTAATTGCTGTCGACAAGGTCGTTATATAACTTTCCCATACTTCAAAAAATCTCTGTATCTTAGTATCTTTGTCTAGCATAATTCCTATCCATTCCATCCGAAAGAGATAAAATAATTTGGCCTTAAATAATGAAAGTGTAAGTGGATCTCTAGCAATCCACACTTGCAAAATAGCCTTCCTGGCCGCTATACTAACTGCCAACAGCAGCTTTCTACTTCCCTGAGAGAGACGTAGGTCCGGTGAGACTATACCGAAAAGCGCCCATTCTGGACACAATCTCCAATAATTCACTAGTTTAGCCGTCAAGTAGTTCCTCATAGTTATCCAGAACTGTCTAATCATAGGGCAGGTCCACAGGCAGTGATATAGGTCTTCCTGGGGAGAGCCACACTTCCAACATGCATGCGTGTCAGCTAGACCTATTAGGCACCTTCTATGCGGCGATAAATAAGTCCTGTGTAAAATATTAAGAGACATTTCTTTATATCTAGAAGAGGGAAATAGTTTACAAGCCTTTATATGGGCCGCAAGCAAGTCGTTCATCTCAATCCCAGGGAGACATTCCGTCCCGGACCGGATACCTCCCTGTCCCGTAGAGTAGTCCAGAACATTCCAAAAGTAACCATAAGCAGTTGATATTGCCTTACTAACCCTAGGGGCTTGTTGCAGCAGTTTATCTATCGGATTGCTCCAATCCATAGGTGAGAAGCAGCTTATAGTAGCAGAAACATAGTGTTGAGCTAACAGAAAGGCCACAGGATAGGCCAATAAAACTGGATATCTAGCGGTGGCCTCCTGGAACGTGAGCGGCCTCAAGCTTTGCAAATCCACCAAATGAGCTATCTTGGAAGCAACCCCCACCCGCCAGATGTTGAAAGGATAGTGCGCCCTACCCTCCTGGAAGTCCGGATTAGCCATGAACGGAAGGTAAAGTGATTTGTGGGCATTTAGATCCAGTTTATTTTGTATGTCCGTCCATAATTTTGTAATGCTCCACAATAGTGAATTCCTCCACCACTCCTCAGACACCTACCGAGCATGTAGATGTAGAAAGGCAACCAGATCCCCCCCTTGTAAAAATTCCCTATCTAAGTCAGTGTTCGTGTAGTTGTTGTCATTGAGCACCCAGTCATGTAAATACCGTAGTTGAGCGGCTTGGGAGTACCAAAGAACATTAGGAAAATTAATCCCCCCATTCCCTGTGGTTTGCTGTAGCTTAATCAACGCTATACGTGGTTTCCTTCCCTGCCAAATAAATCTTCTAAAAAGAAAATTGATGCGTTGAACATCTTTAGGTAGAAGCATATGTGGCATGGCCTGAATAAAGTACATCAGACGGGCGAATGATATCATCTTAATCAAACTAGCTCTCCCCATGTATGATAAGGGCATAGATTTCCAGGTGTCAAGTTCTGCTTCAATTTTGCGGACAGCCGAGGTAAAATTTAGGGTGTAAAGTCGTTCCGGTTATCTCGATACTTGAATCCCCAGATAGGTTAATTGATCTGAGCTCCATTTTAGTGGTAAGCCCCCCATTCCGCCTCTTAAAAACGCACCACTCCCCAGTCTTAGTGCCACCGACTTCGACCAGTTAACATTGAAACCAGAAACATGTCCGTACGCCCGTAGTAAATTAAATATATGAGTCAAGGAAGTCCCCGGATCTGAAACATACAGCAGTAGATCATCAGCAAATGCTGTAAGCTTTAGCTCTGTGCGACCTATCTGAATGCCATGAAACTGAGTGTCAGTCAATAGTAAACGATGGAGGGGATCTATGGCCAAGTTGAACAGCAGGGGAGACAAGGGGCAGCCCTGTCGTGTGCCACGATGCATAACCACCGGATCACTGGTATAGCCATTCAGTAAGAAGGTAGTGTAAGGAGAATCGTATAAGTAACGAATAATATTAATAAAGTCTTGGTGGAAAAGTCTACGTTCTAAGACCCTGAATAGATGGGGCCAAAGTACCGTATCGAAGGCCTTAGTAGTGTCTAGACTGAGGAGTATATTCCTGGATTGGGGTGACTGAGCAGAGGCTATGACTGCAGCAATAGCAGCCCGAATCCCCTTTACCGAATGCGTATTGCGAACAAAGCCAAGTTGATGACTAGTTAGAGCGTGGGGGAGAATCGTCTGTAGTCGATCTGCCAAAATTTTGGTAAATAGTTTTATGTCGGTATTTAATAACATAATGGGTCTGTATGAAGTCACCAATTGAGGGTCCTGGACGGGCTTAGGGATTAGAACGGTATGGGCTGTTGTGAAATGGTGAAAAGGGGCTCGGTGATGTAAAAGGCCGTTAAACAATTCTAGCAGAGTCGGAATTATGTGAGGCTGGAGGATTTTATAAAATTCATTGGAGAGGCCATCCGGGCCTGGAGATTTGTGCAGATGGAGTTTGGACATGGCCGAGATAAGCTCCTCCTCAGTAATTGCGCTCGCCAGTAAATCCGACTGCGCACTCGTTATAGGAGGTAAAACTGAATCAGGTAAAAGTGTGGCATGAGCAGGTTCACTAAAAGGGAGATCAGAATATAAGTCGGCAAAATAAGACTCAAAATGTTTTACTATAGCAGGGGAAATGGTAAGGAGGGGCCCGTATCCCGATGTTTAATAGCCGTTATGAATTTACGAGTTGTTTTCTTCCTAGCCATATTAGCCAATAGTCGACCAGATTTGTTACCTCATTGATAATACTTATGAGAAGAAAACACCACTTCACGCTTTGCTTGCGCCAGCAAGTGGTCATTCAATAGTTGCTTTGCCTGCAAATAGAGCCACAAAGATTTCTCAGTCTGCAGGATATGATGATTCTGCAGCGCAGCATTTAACTACGAATGTAAAGCATTATACGTCGCCAGATTTTTATTTTTCAATCTATGGACATATTCAATAATTTGGCCTTGAAGAACAGCCTTTGCCGCACCCCAGAAAGTTTTTGGGCGATCCCAGTGTTCAAAGTTATCGTCTAAGAAGTTGGCCCAATTGGTTATCAAAAATGTCCGAAAGTCATCGCAATTATAAAGATAACTCGGAAATCTCCAGTTCTTGGAGCCCCCTGACTGAAGAGTTCTCTGCAGCGTCAATGTCACCGGAGCGTGATCCAAGATTAAAATGTTATGGATATCAGCATGGGCGACCCGCGTAACTAAAGAATCTGCAATTAAAATTGAATCAATCCTGGACCAGGATCGATGAACCCCAGAGAAGAAAGTAAATGATTTGTCGGAGGGGTTTAGAAGACGCCAAACATCAGTAAGCTGGAGGGAGACCTTTAAAGTTTGAAGTTGTGACCAAAAAGAAGATTGTGAAGTGCGTGGGACAGGACATTTATCAACAGTAGGGTCATCAACAGTGTTCCAGTTACCTCCCAGGACAAGCTGAAAATTGTCGCGTTGCAACAACTGAGAACTTAATTCCCGGAGGAAGGCAGCGGTGTCGACATTGGGTGCGTAGACATTTACCAATGTATACTTATTACCCCAAACTTCCACATCTAAAATTAAATAACGCCCCTGTGGGTCAATAATAGAGTTCAGAACAGTGTACTGTAAATTTTTACTAAATAGGATCGCAACCCCCCTAGTCTTCCTTGTATTATCAGCGGAGATACAGTCATCTAACCAAGGCGCCCGAAGAGCGGAGGAGGTGCCTGACATCCAGTGGGTCTCTTGAAGGAATATAATTTGAGGTTTAAACCGCTTCAAATGTGTGAGAACCCTTTTACGTTTAATTGGGGAGTTAAGGCTGCCCACATTCCAGGACAGAATCTTAACAAATGTATCCGAGGAAGAGGCTCCTGTACCGGAGGCAGTCATGAGTCCGCTAACCTACACCCACCCGAGGGTGCCAATCCAGAAGGAACAGTACATCACAAAGTTGTCCTCTCCTGTCCCAGAGAGCGGAGAGGGACAACCTGTACCACATTGTATCATAGAGCTCATCAACGGACCGGGTGAAGGAGGCACGGCACGGGCAAAACAAAAAGAAAAAAAAAACACACATTGCTTCACATAACAATTTTCACATTTTCCAAACCAAAATAGCAACAGCGCAAGTGCTAAACCGTCCGGTAGCACTGGCGAGGAACACATCAATATTAACAGTAGTAATTAAATTAAATTAAATTAAGCTGAGTAGCAGATAATGAGACCAAAGGCCTCATTCATGTGTAAGTTAAACCAACACAGTATATAAGGTATGGAATGTCAAAATATCTAGAATTCGATAGCATTGGCGAGGACCACAACAATAATAGATATCGCATTTAAGGTTAAGCTGTATAGCGTAGTACGGGACCTATGGTCTCTTAATTGTAGAAGATAAACCAACCTGAGGCAGTAAACATGTAGTAGCATAATAGCTGTCACTTGTGTTACGGGTTCCCAGGAGTCAACATACTTGTGACATGGGTTTTGGCAGAAACAGGATCAGCAAATAGTAGTGTGCGACCATTGTCATGAACCCGCAACTTAGCTGGATACATCAGCGCAAATCTGGTATTGCTCTCGTGAAGCAGCTTGAAAACGTCTGAAAACTCCTCTTTTGCGCAACAGAGGCAGAGAAATCTTGAAAAAGCAAAATACGTTTGCCATTCACTAGCAATTGCGGGATCTTACGGTAGGAGTGCAAAACATGTTCCTTCATGCGGAAATCCATAAACCTTGCGATGACAGGCCTTGGTTTCACATCAACATCAGGGTGAGTGGGACCAATTCTATGCGCTCTTTCAATGTGTGTCAGAAATGGGGGATCTGCGATATCTAGAGTTACGAACAGGTCATTCATTATAAAATCAGACAATTGCTCATCCCTGATTGTTTCGGGGATGCCCACGAAGCGCAAATTCGATCTCCTATCTCTGTTCTCAAGATCATCTATTTTTGCCTGTAAAGCCTTAAGGGACGAATCTTGGGTGTCAGTGGATCGTTGGAGTGTATGTATCTGGTCCTCCCCGTCACAAACCCTTTGCTCTAAGGAATTTATCCGTGAGGTGTTTTGATCAATCTTTGTAAGTGTGGAGTCCAGTAGTGTTTGTATCTGTTCCAATCTTTTATCAATTAGAAGGATATTTTCAAGTTTCTTGTCAATTTGGGGCATGAGGAGTCGCGAGAGCTCCTGTGCCATATGCATTAAAGAGGGCTGGTCAGGCAGAGCCTCTGTTTCTTGAGGCTGAGCCTGGGGATTGCCCACAGCTGGAGGAGAGGGGGGGTTAAGTTTCCCCGCAGTGTTCTTATTTTTACTCATTCTTGTATTCACTGAGGATTGGGAAGGTCTAACCGCTGGAGTCTTATGGACGTATTTGTCCATCACCTGGTCGTTAGACCGCTAAACACAAGGGTCAAAAGGCCCTGATATGAACACGCGGTGGGATATGATAATGAAACACCTCACGTAAGAGCTCAAGTTGGAAGATATGCCAGAGCTACTCAGCGAAAATTAAAAAAAATCAAACATTAATTCACATAATATGCAGATTCAGGCACGCCATAGTTATGACGTCACGTAACTGTCTGGTGTAAACAAAACTCAGGGCAGTACGATAACTTGTTGAATATAAATAATCATGTGAGAGTAACCATAGGTTGCACAACACAAAAAGAAAAAGAGAAAAACAAAAACAAAAAACAAAACAGAGGTTGCTCAGGATAAGGGGCTCCTCAGCGTGCATTCAACAGCAGAGAAATTGAGCCAGGAAAATAGTACTGCACAACTGTTAGTGGTCACTAGGTGGCAGCATAGCTCAGGAAATAATTCAACTCTGGGGTAGTTCCAATCTTAACGCAAACAACTGCGTGATCAAGCCTTGTAAGGCAGAGCAAGCAGTAATAATAATGGCTATAGTGAGAAGAAAAAGCAGAATAATAAACAAGTAGAGTCACAAACAATAATAATAATAATAATAATAATAATAATAATAAGTGGACATGTGTAGGTAAAGGGAAAGAAGGAAAAAAAAAAAAGTTCAAAGTTGCTGCAAGTAGGTCTTTCAGCTGCCAAGTAGGGTCAGTTGCAGCAAGAGACACGGAGATACAGTCCCACTTGCAAAGCTCAGCAGTCTCGGGCACAGATGTAGTCCTCTGCAGCAGTCTCCACTTCGCTGTCCGATCACCTCAGGACGACAAGTGAGTCCAGCGGGTGTATCAGTGAGATCCCAGGAGTCAGAGTCACTGGGCTTGGGAGTAAGGTCGGGGGGGAAAGGCAGTAGAGGGGCAATAACGGACCCCCCCCCGGGCTTCAGGCACGAACGCCGCTCACCTCTTCACCCGGTTAAGCTGTGTCTGGCAATCGTCCTCCGGCCTCAGATGCAGGCGGCGTCGACCGCGCAGTAGCAGGCAGGTGTCTCCCCGAGTCCTCCGCCGTCACATGCCCGTCCACCGTTTCGCCGTGTCAGGTCCGATCCCGGGTCTGACAGCCCCACAGGGGAACAAGGGTCGGAGAGGTTGGGGTGGGTGCAGGGGTCGTCCAGCCACAGGTCACCTCCATCCGGGTTTCTCATCGCGGGCAGCCGCGGGGACCCCACGTGTCACCGGCCGAATAAACAGTCGGCCGCAGGAAAGCAGGAAACTCCAGTCCGCCTCGGCTGATCCACAGGTCTACTCGCCCACAGCGTGCAGCTGTCCACATCCAGGAGCGGCAGGTATTAAAAAGCCTCAGAGCCAGCGACAGGGGTCAGGGCAGTCGGACACGGGGCAGCACGTTTCGCGCCAGTCAGCTCACCGGCGGTCATGCAGGCCGTCTCCTTGAGGGCCGGATTCCGGGGGCATACAATCCTGAACCCACTTGTGTAGGGTAGTTATGAGTTCCCCACAGGTCAGGGAAAAGCTGGATAGGTTTTTCAAGAGGGTGAGGGATAAATTGCAGGAGGATGACTTTTGATTCCTAGCCTGCAAGCCAGAGCCCATGTTAAAAGCAGCCATGCTGGATGGCCCGCCCACCGGAAGTCCAAGAGGAGAATTCTTGACACCTCTGACATCGCTGCTCTGCTTTTCGTTCCGTCCTGTCGGTTTATGGACATCACTGCTGTCACATTGTCCGACTGGACCTGAATGGCCCGATCGTGAAGAAAATAAGAGGCCTGCAGAAGGGCGTTGAATATGGCCCTGAGTTGCAGAATTTTGATTGGAAGGGTGACTTCCTGACTTGACCATCTTTCTTGAAACTGCACCCCCTGGGTGACTGCTCCCCAACCTCTGAGGCTTGCGTCCGTGGTTAACAGGATCCAGTCCTTAATTCCGAACCTCCGACCCTTGATGAGGTGAGAAATCTGTAGCCAGCACAGAAGGGAGATCCTGGCTTTTGGCGACAGACAAATCCTCTGGTGCATGTGAAGATGCGATCCGGACCATTTGTCCAACAGATCGAGCTGGAAGGGTCTTGCGTGAAACCTTCCATATTGAAGCACCTCGTAAGAAGCCACCATTTTCCCCAGAAGGTGAATGCATAGATGCACCGATATCCGGGTTGGCTTCAGGACATCCCGAACCAAATGCCTTTTCCAACAGAAGGAACACTTTCTGCGACTCCATGTCCAGTATCATTCCTAGGAATGGGAGCCTCCGTGTTGGCTCTAGGTGAGATATCGGAAGGTTCAGAATCCACCTGTGATTCTGGAGAAGTTTTGTTGAGAGGCCAATGCTGTCCAGCAACCTCTCGCTGGACGGAGCCTTTATCAGAAGATCGTCCAGGTACGGAATTATGTTCACTCCCTGCTGGCGAAGAAGAAACATCATCTCTGCCATGACGTTGGTGAATACCCTTGGTGCCGTGGAGAGACCAAATGGCAGGGCCTGGAACTGGTAGTGACAGTCCTGCAGTGCAAACCGTAGATAAGCCTGATGAGGCGGTCAGATCGGAATGTGAAAGTACGCATCCTTACTATCCAGAGACACAAGGAATTCCCCTTCCTCCAGACCGGAGATCACCGTTCTCAGAGACTCCATCTTGAACTTGAACACTCTTAAGAACGGATTCAAGGACTTGAGGTTCAGAATTGGACGGGCCGAACCGTCCGGTTTTGGTACTACAAACAAGCTGGAATAGTACCCCTTGTTGTGCAGATGAGGTGGAATTGGAACAGTGACTTGAGTCTGTACCAGTTTCTGGATGACCTGCTGTAAAGTTATACTTGCCTCTTGTGAAGCTGGTAAGCCTGATTTGAAGAATCTGTGATGTGGGAGGTCTTGGAACTCCAGTCTGTAGCCCTGGTAAATAAGATCTATGACCCAAAGATCCTGACTCAAACTTGACCAGATGTGGCTGAAGAATTTTAGTCGGGCTCCCATCTGACAGCCTTCCAGGCAACGCGGTCCACCATCATGCTGAAGGCTTTGAGGAAGCAGAGCCTGAGCTCTGTTACGGAGCACCTGCAGTTGCTGGTTTGTATGGTTTACCTCTTGCAGCTCTGGAAGACGTAGAAGCACCCCTGGATTTTCCCTTAAACTTGGCTGTCCAAAAGGACTGTAAATGTGAAGCTGAATAAGCTTTCCTGGCTGGGGGAGCTGTGAAAGGAAGATACGTACACTTACCCGCAATAGCTTTGGAGATCCATTTGTCTAGTTTGTCTCCAAACAAGGCCTCTCATGTGAATGGCAGGCCTTCCACGCCTTTCCTGGAGTCCGCATCAGCAATCCACTGGCCCCTGCGTGCTGACACTGCCATAGCGGTGGTGCGTGCATTAAGCAAACCAATCTCTTTTATGACTTCCACCTTAAATTTCGCAGAGTCCTGAATATGCTGCAGGAGTAAAACAACATCCCCCCTAGACAAGGAATTTAACCCCTCAATTAGGTTACCTGACCATTTAGCAATAGCTTTAGTGATCCACGCACATGCAATAGTGGGTATTTGGGCCACCCCAGCAGCTGTGTACAATGATTTGAGTGTAGTCTCAATTTTAGGATCAGCCGTATCTTTTGGGGAGGCTGCACCAGGGACAGGCAATACAATTTTATGTGACAGCCTAGAGACTGATGTGTCCACTATTGGTGGATTTTCCAATTTTTTCCTATCCTCTATAGTAAAAGGAAAAGATGAGAGCAACCTTTTAGGGATTTGAAATGTCTTATCAGGATTAACCCATTGTTCTTCAAACAGGGTATTCAATTCCTTTGGCAGGAAAAGTGACTGAGGACTACTTCTTTACATTAAAATAAGATTCCTCACACTCCTCTGACACCTTATCAGGAATTGTCAGAACATCTCTGATAGCCTCTATAAGAGCCTCTATTCCCTGTGACAGAGTAGCATCCCCCCCCCCTCCAAATTCACCTCACCCTCCTCCATGCCTGACCCGTCAGAGTCAGACTGCAGGATGTGGGCCAGAGGTCATTTTTGCGGACAAATGGGAGGGGATGGAGACGCTAGTTTGGGTACTGAGGCCCTCATTCCGAGTTGATCGGTCGCAAGGCGAATTTAGCAGAGTTACACACGCTAAGCCGCCGCCTACTGGGAGTGAATCTTAGCTTCTTAAAATTGCGACCGATGTATGCGCAATATTGCGATTACTAACTACTTAGCAGTTTCAGAGTAGCTTCAGACTTACTCTGCCTGTGCGATCAGTTCAGTGCTTGTCGTTCCTGGTTGACGTCACAAACACACCCAGCGTTCGCCCAGGCACTCCCACCGTTTCCCCGGCCACTCCTGCGTTTTTTCCGGAAACGGTAGCGTTTTCAGCCACACGCCCCTGAAACGCCGTGTTTCCGCCCAGTAACACCCATTTCCTGTCAATCACATTACGATCGCTGGAGCGAAGAAAAAGCCGTGAGTAAAATTACTTTCTTCATAGTAAAGTTACTTGGCGCAGTCGCAGTGCGAACATTGCGCATGCGTACTAAGCGGATTTTCACTGCGATGCGATGAAAAATACCGAGCGAACAACTCGGAATGAGGGCCTGAGTCTCTATTCATAAACTCCTCCACAGTCTGTCTTAAGTATTGTGTCTCTTTCTCATTGCGGGATAGCTTTGTAGAAATATTTGAGATCATTCCCCTAATGGAATTAACCCACTCCGGTTCAGCCCTGCTATTCTGAAAGGTGCACTGCGCTGAGTACCCAGTAGTGAACCCCCTGGTGAAGAGGAACACTCCGCTGTACAAGAAACACACTCTTTGCCTGACATAATGTAAATGTGACAACACACACACACACACAGGAAAAGTTTAAGCACAATTAACCCACAAAGAGCCCTTCAGGGAGACACAGAGTTTCTTCTGGCTCTGTTAGGGGTGGCGGTGGGGCTTGCGAATAGTTTCCCCAGGAGTTCAGTGTCCTATCAGCGGGGAACGGGACCATTAACCCTTCAAGAGGTTGGGCCGTCCCACCCTCTTCCCCCTCTAAGTCCCACGATGCAGGCAGGCTGGTGCCAACTAGCCCTGCCTACAAATAACAAACATAAAATAAATGCAGAAAACTCTTCAGGAGCTTCCCTCAGCGTGGCCGGCTCCTCCGGGCACATTTTCTAAACTGAGTCTGGTAGGAGGGGCATAGAGGGAAGAGCCAGCCCACACAATCAAATTCTTAAAGTGCCCATGGCTCCTAGTGGACCCGTTTATACCCCGTGGTACTAAATGGAACCCCAGTATCCTCTAGGAAGAGAAATTCTCAATATTTACCTTCTTATTTATCTATTTTATTTCCATTTCATAGTATTACACTATTGTCAGTGGCGTCACTGGGGTCGGTGCTACCCAGTTCGCCATAGTAGCATCCCCTGTGTACAACCGAAGGCACACACACACGTGACCAAAAAGGGGTTTGGCTCTGTAACGGTCCACCCAATACATTTCGGTGGCGTGCCAAGCATTCCCAGAGTTGCTGGGCTGCCTCCAGAGACTCTCCTTGCACTGCCAGCTCATTCTCAGTGAGCACCCAGCTCCTGGTCACTACAGAGGAGATGGCATTTTGGTGTCTGTCAACCCCTAGGAGAGTGACACCCAGGGCCAAATTCAGACCTTATCGATGTTGTGCAAAATCGCACAGCGGCCGATTATGGAATAACTGCGCATTTGTATGCACCGCAATGCACATGTGCGAGGCCAAACAACGACAAAGTGGTGTGAAAATTTAGACCGCTAGGCGCTACAAAGCGTTTTCAGGGAGGGTGTGTGACGTCAGCTCCGGCCCTGATCAGCCTGTTTCTTTCGCACTGTAGGAGTAAGTCCTGGGCTACACACAAACTGGAAAAATTATTTGATGGTGAGTGAGTTGCAAACGGATTTGCAGGTGTCCCCTGTTTAGTGAGGGTATTACACGGCGTAAGCATGTATTCACACACTTGCACGGTGTGGGCAGTGCCGTTTCTTGCGGCGGACGAGCCGTGCAACTGCACTGGGCACCCGCCGCGGCACTTTATCCCTTCACAGCTCCCCCTCATCACTCCTCTTCCCGAGTACACCGTTCGGGGGGCGGAGTTTTGCGGAATGACGTGGTTGCGTTGTGACATCACAACGCAACGGCGTCATTGCATGAAACTCCGCCCCCGAACGGAGTACTAGGCAGGAGAGCAGTGACGTAAAAACCGCGGGGCAAGCAGGGTGCCCGGTGCATCGATCCCACCCACCCACCACCATTATCCCACAGCCGCCCCCTGACACAAATCCGCCTCCGAGCAAGACCCGCCGTGGTGCTTGGCGGCGTTACTACAGCAGCTCCTAGACTCCCTCCTTGCTAGCTGCTGCCGGGAGCGTCTGCCGCCAGTCCTCACCCCCCCTGCTCCAGACCAGAGTGTCATACTGTCAATACTTTTAGTATCTCCTCTGTCCTTGCTGAATTTGAGTGGTGAGGGGGGGGGGGGGGGGGGGGGGGGGGGGGGGGTACCAGACACATGGAGAGGCAGAGAATAAGGGTGCACACAGGCAAAGAATGAAGGGGGTACACAAAGAGGCATACAATAAGGGGGGCACAGAATGAATGGGGAGGGGGGTACACACAGAGGCATACAATATGGGGGGCACACACAGGCACAGAATGAAGGGGGAGGGGGGTACACACAGAGGCGTAGAATAAGGGGGGCACACAGGCACAGAATGAAGGGGGAGGGGGTTACACACAGAGAGGCAGAGAATAAGGGGGGGGCACACACAGGCACAGAATGAAGGGGGAGGGGGTTACACAAAGAGGCATAGAATAAGGGGACGACGACAGAGAGGCAAAGAATGAAGGGGGAGTGGGGATACACACAGAGGCATAGAATAAGGGAGAGGACACAGTGAAGCAAATAATGAAGGGGGGAAGGGACACAGGGAGACATAGGTGGGTATCCAATTATCCCTGATGCGGTTTTGCACGATAAAAACGGCCGGTCATCACAATTAATGACCAATGGTCATTATCGCGGTATCCAATTACAGCCCGTTTTTATTGGCCAAAATTGGACCCGCGATCGTGCGATAATACATGGGAACAGGGATAAGTCCCCAATCCAATGCGTGAGCGCAGCTCCGGCAGGACACTTATCGCGGATTATGCTTCAGGCACCGGAAGCAAAATCCCTGATAAATGCCGGCATCGGAGCTAATTGGATAGCCCCCGGCGATACAATTACCCCAGCGGTCATTGACAGTGGGTAATTGGATATCCCCCCATAGAATGAAGGGGGAGACAATGCGTGCTGATGGTGTGCTGAAAGACGACATGGGGAGGTGATTGCGTGCTGAGAGACGACAGACAGGAAGGTGATGGTGTGCTGAGAGCCCTCACACAGCCCTCGCAACCAGCATGGATCCCAGAGCATGAAACCCCTGGCAACCAGCATGACACCCAGCACGTGAAACCCTTGGCAATGAGCAGGTAATTTAAAAGTAATTAGAAGCTTTACTGTAGGGCATAATGTATCAAGGGCATTGCGGTGTGTGGCATAATATGGTGCAGGGGAATTACTGTGTGGGGCATAATATTGTGGACATTTTTTTTCCCCTGTGGTGACCATGATCTGTTGGTGCAGGGTCAAAAACTGGGGTCTTACTTTTCAGGTAAGACCACGCCCATTTTAGCGGGGCCACGCCCATTTGAGCAAGGTCACGCCCCCTTGCCGGGAGCGGGCGCAAATTTGAATTCTTTATATCTATGGGAGGGGGGGGGGGGGGCGCATTTTTTTTATGTCAGTGCAGGGGAGGGGGGGGGGGGCGCATTTTTAATTCTCGCACTGGGAGCCAAATTATCTAGAAACAGCCCTGGGTGTGGGTTTTCACTCTCTATGGGAGTGTGACGTCAGCTCCGGCCCGAATCAGCCTGTTCTGATCGCACTGTGGGCGTAAGTCCTGGGCTGCGCACAGACTGCACACACTGGTAAAATCCATTCACTGGTGAGTGATTTGCAGCTGTCCGCTGACAGAGGGATTTTTAGCTGCTCGGCGTACACATGCAATCACATTCTTGCACGGCAAATATGCACTCCACTTGGGCGGCGACTATCTGATCGCAGGACAACAATTTTAGCAGCCTAGCGATCAGGTCTGAATCAACCCTGTCGACATTGTTAGCATGTCAACATTTGACCTGCTCAATGTCTACCTGGCCAATGTCGATATGATGACATTTTCATGTGACATGATGAATGTCGGCATTCTAACCGTCGAAAAAATATACTGAACCAAAGGTGGGGAACTCCTTATTTAATGTAAAAAAAATAAAAAAATAATAGTATCAAAACTTTTTTAATCTTTTACCTAATAAAATATCAAAAGCAACATGTATAAATGTTGTTGACACCGCCTCCTTATCTATTATTGTATGGAAGTAAAGGAATGCCGGTGTAGAATTCCCCCCAGTGTCATTGGACCCTGCTGTTTATTGCACAGTGTAAGTGACACTGGATTGCCCTGAAGTGCTCTCCCTCTTTCTATCTGGTGTATCCAGACACAGAGGTTAGTAAAACAGAACTTGCTCCACTGATTTTGGTTTCCTTTTCACAGACTATCCTATTTCCACCGTATTGTTGGCTTCACAGGCTAATAGCTGTACAATACACATGCTCTTTTCTTTAGTACAAATACATCGTTCGTTGCTGATAAGTAATTAGCACTCACCATTAGCTGCGTAGGAGTTTTGCAGAGTTTGAGTAATCCATTCATACAGAGCTCTCCGGGTATTGGCTGTTAATTTATCATACAGATCCCTGAATACAGATGACCTACAAGTAGAATTACAGAAGCATGAATTCCTGTTGAGAGCAAGATATCTGGGCTATTGAAAGGGAACTATAAGTTTGTCCACATCCTCCTATCCTCAAAGCACCAAAGAGCCCCGGTTTAGCGAGCCATGGGCATGTGATTAAGGGGTCTATTTACTAAGCCTTGTTTGGAGATAAAGTGGATGGAGATAAAGGGGGACATGTACTAAGCAGTGATAAAAGTGGAGAAGTGAGCCAGTGGAGAAGTTGCCCATGACAACCAATCAGCTGCTCTGTATACTTTTACAGTATGCAAGTTATAAATGTTAAATCAATGCTGATTGGTTGCCATGGGCAACTTCTCCACTGGCTCACTTCACCACTTTTCTCACTGCTTAGTACATCTCCCCCAAAGTACCAGCCAATCAACTCCTAACTGTCATTTTACAAACCCAGCCCGTGACATGGAAGTTAGGACCTGATTGGCTGGTACCTTATCTCCGTGCACTTTATCTCCATCCAAGGCTTAGTAAATAGACCCCTTAGTTGCACCAGTTATCCTGCCAGCTACGTTTTCACAAAATGTGCATCTTATTCACATTACTAATGCGACAAAAGTACAACGCAGGTGTACCCTGGAAAGTGATGCTGGCATCTCTGTGTGCAACTCATTCACTAATCCGGATTAAAATCCAAAAGACAGAGGTTCAATACTAGTGAGCCACACCGCGCCTCGCATTGTTATCCTTCACCTGTGACTTTATACCACTTTGTTTGAGAAAATAGTAAACCTAGGGGGCTAATTTATCAAGCAATATTTGTGGGATAATCCCCGAAAACATGATATTCGTAAATAAGGATACCCCAAATGTTCTGTGGAGGGATCAGAGGGATTGGGATCAGTCACAACACCGATGCTGGAATCCCGGCTTTTAGATGCCCGGGGGAGGGGGTGGGCGAGTGCAAGGAAGCCCCTGCACTCGCCACAGGTTCTATTCCCACTCTATGGGTATCGGGAATAGTCCCTGTTAGTCAGCATGACGACTGTCGGGATTGTGAGGGGGCAGGATCCTGACAAGCCGGTCACATAACTACATCCCGATCAGAGATATCTGCTGCAGTGTCGCCATTTCCAACAGCAGCTGCAGCCCCCATAGTTTCAGCAAAGATGTCAGATTTACCAAGCTCCAGAATGTGAAGCCATCTCCAGATAGCATTAGCCTATAGTCGCCTATGGGTAGCCTATGGGCTACTAATTTGTACATCTTTATAGAGACCGCCAGCCACTGGTGGCACATGTGCACGCCAACGGTCGCTCATGTGCATTGGCTGCAGGGTGCCCAAACCAGGAAGCAGTGTGATAGAGTTATTCTATCACACTGCTTCCAGCTCTTCTCATGGCAAGCTCATCTCATTGAAACTCATCTCATGGCAAGCTCATCTCATTGGAGCTCATCTCATGGCAAGCTCATCTCATTGCAGCTCATATCATGGCAAGCTCATCTCGTTGGAACTCATCTCATTGGAGCTCATATCATGGCAAGCTCATCTCGTTGGAGCTCATCTCATGGCAAGCTCATCTAGTTGGAGCTCATCTCATGGCAAGCTCATCTAGTTGGAGCTCATCTCAAGGCAAGCTCATCTCATTGGAGCTCATCTCATGGCAAGCTCATCTCATTGGAGCTCATCTCATGGCAAGCTCATCTCGTTGGAGCTCATCTCATGGCAAGCTCATCTCATTGGAGCTCATCTCATGGCAAGCTCATCTCATTGGAGCTCATCTCATGGCAAGCTCATCTCATTGGAACTCATCTCATGGCAAGCTCATCTCATTGGAGCTCATATCATGGCAAGCTCATCTCGTTGGAGCTCATCTCATGGCAAGAGAATGTTTATAAATTTGGATGAAAATATTCATTTTTACTGTGTGAATTTCTGCAAAAAATATTTATCACGTTCATTAAAAATGTATGCAGCTACAATGTGAATAAGGAAAACGTATTAAAGTACGGCAATTACTACCTGTGGTCTAAGTCATGCCAAGCATCTCACGTCATAATGAGCAACATCACTAGCTGTAGGAGGACATGTCATATGTAACTAGTACAAATATTTAAAAAGTCTAAAAAATTAATTTTATATTAATAATAATAATAATAATAATAATAATAATAATAATATTCTTATTATTATTATTCTTCTTCTGATTTTTATTATTAATTCCATTGCATTTGCTATAAAATGTACATGATTATTGGCAGCTGTATGAAAAAAATATGCAAAGTATCCTCACCAATGTATAGTGACAAAATACTAATACATACCATCACAATGCATGTCGAATAAATAATAGAAGTTACACCTGAGACATTAGCGAGCTGAATCATGAAGTGCAGCCAATCATTACATTAGGAAAAAGTAATATCACTAAGAAGGTCATTTATTAAATTAATTCTGTCCTTAAAACATAGGGGTAATTTACTAAAGCTTATAAAAATGAAAATGTAGTGATGTTGCCCATAGCAACCAATCAGATTCTGTCTATCATTTCTCTCTACTGCATTCTAGAAAATGATAGACAGAATCTGGTTGCTATGGGCAACATCACCACTCAATTTTAGAAGCTTTAGTAAATATACCCCAGAGTGTCCATGTCGACATTCATTATGTTAAAATGTCAATAGGCAACATGTCTACATTCTGAGAATGTTGACTGGTGAAATGTTGACATAGTCAGAATGTCGACATTAGGGTAATACTGTGGGTGGGAGTGTTATGCTGCTGGTAGGGGTTAGGGTTACCAGGGGTGGATTAACACTTGCCTGGCATGGTCGCATCAGATGCAAGTGCTTTATCTGACCTGGTCGCACAGGATGCGACCAGTCAGATAAACAGTGTTAGCAGCGGTAGGAAAGGGAAACTTCCCTCCGCTGCTGCTGTCAGAGGGACCTAAAGGTCCCTCTGCCTCCCTGCACTCTCCCCTACTGATTGCGTGCTGCTGATCACTGCTGATCGGTCAGCACGGCAGGATCTCCCCCCCCCAGCGGATG
Organism: Pseudophryne corroboree; assembly: GCF_028390025.1. Classification (NCBI taxonomy): domain Eukaryota; kingdom Metazoa; phylum Chordata; class Amphibia; order Anura; family Myobatrachidae; genus Pseudophryne; species Pseudophryne corroboree. The sequence continues at coordinate 358,831,171 of NC_086450.1, read as the reverse complement.
CAGACAATAGCAGCCGCCGGGGAGTGTAAATTAACCCCCCAAGCCCCCCTGTGTACGTGGAGGCTGTCCCGGCTTTCAAGATGAAAGCCGCAATGGTCGCGATGTTCCCGATGTTCTGATGGTCGCTATGTTCCCAATCAATGTTTCGTTGTTTGCGGGGGGAAAATAATTAAAAAACAAACATTTTTTTAACTAAAATCATTTTGCATAGGGTTAAATTCATGTTCTTCACCTAATTCCCTCATTTAAAAAAACGACAATTTCAGAGCATTTTTTGGGGGGAAAAATTGTTGGTTGAATAGTTAAGAGAGGAGGGAGTCTGTGGCCCTCTCTTCTGTGGCGTGGCTGCAGGGCTGTATACTCTGGCTGTGTACCGGAGTCTACTGTGCATACGCAGGTCACAGGGAACATGGGGCCTCATTCCGAGTTGATCGCTCGCTAGCTATTTCTTGCAGAGCAGCGATCAGATAGTCACCGACAACGGGGAGTGTATTTTCGCTTTGCAAGTGTGCGATCGCATGTGCACCCGAGCGGGACGAAAATGTTTTTTGCAGTTTCTGAGTAGGTCTGAACTTACTCAGCCCTTGCGATCACTTCAGCCTCTCCGGTCCCGGAATTGACGTCAGACACCTGCCCTGCAAATGCCTGGACACGCCTGCGTTTTCCCTACCACTCCCAGAAAACGGTCAGTTGACACCCATAAACGCCCTCTTCCTGTCAATCTCCTTGTGATCGGTTGTGCGAATGGATTCGTCGCTAGTAGCATTGCACAGGAACGATGCTGTTTGTACCCGTACGATGCGCGTGCGCATTGCGGTGCATACGCATGCGCAGTAACCTTATCGCTGCGCTGTGAAAATCGGCAGCGTGCGATCAACTCGGAATGACCCCCATGGTCCCCACACTTTGTTCCCGGGAACATATTTACTGCGCATGTGCAAATCACTGAGTAAATAGAGGCCATGCAGGTGATTTTTTTTTTCTGCAGCACTGCCCCCTCCTGGACTCTAGAGATGTAAGTATCATTTTATGTGTTCAGAGTGTGCAGTGTTGGCCCTCCTGTACCATAGCCAGATTAAGGTGGGGGTGTTTGGGATACTGTACTCCGGGCCTCCCACTGTCACGGCCCCTCCCGGCTCGAGCACACTAACGTCACTAGAACTCCCTCTTGTGCAGCAGCATTGCCAGGCAACCAGAATACGAGCAGAGGCACAAGCGTATTTGGTTTCATCAGCTACTGACGGAGCTTCCTGACCAGAGGAGAGATAGGAGGGGGAGAGAGCTGTAAAGGACCCAAGGATCCCAGCTTCTTCTCCTCCCCACCTGAGTGTCTGAGTCCTGTGTAACCTGTCATCTAATGTGAGCATTCGGGTCTAGTGAGAGACACCTCAGAGAGTGCACCTGAGTCCTGTCACAGTGTGTAAGTAGCAGAGAGGCTGATGCTATTCTTGCATTTGACAAGATAAATTATAGATGTTATTTTTCTATGTGTATTTTAAGGTTGTTTAAGTTGTCTTTGTTCCACTACAAGAATTTTTTTTTCTTTTTAAATAGTTGTATTTCAATTAGGTGGTGCTATAAACAGTACCCTGGCATTATTAAACTATTAGTTTAAATCTAATATACATCATTGGTTTACATTTAATATACACAATTCATACCTTACAACAAGACCCATTCCAGAGGGCCAAAATGCTCTCTACCTGGACTTCCATCTAAATTTATGATTACAATCACCTGTGTGGAAATACCTTTCTTATAAACTAAATAGTTCAACACAGGTGACGCCAATCATATATTAAGAGGGAAGACCAGGTAGAGAAAGGTTTGTTCCTTCTGGAATGGGTCATAATGGGAGGTATACAGATTCAAACATATACCACCCTCCATCACCCAGGCCTTCCTGTTTTAAGTACTGCATGCCCACCCAAGGCTTAGTCTGGCCCTGCCCTGGACCCAGGGGCATACCTCCCAACTGTCCCGATTTTTGAGGGACAGTCCCATTTTTTAGGCACTGTCCCACTGTTCCACCCCCAGCCACAGTGTCCAACATGCGGCAGGCATCCAATTTCAGCAATGAAAATGTTGGGAGGTACAGTATGTGTGCATCACACGCCCTGCACCCATTATACCGGAAAGTGACAGTCACATGACTGCTGAGACATGGAAAACGGGCTGGAGCTGCTACAGACCCCATGAGAAGGTAAGTCGCTGCTGGGCCACCAGGATAAAATGTCCACATTCTAACATGTCAGCATTTCATCACTGTCTACATGATGAATGTCAACATGTTCATCATCGACACGGTGGCCATGCCAACATTCTCATGTTGACATGTTGAATGCGGCATTATGACTGTTGACATTTCGTATCCAACCCCCAAAAAGTAGTGTGCCCCAGTACAATTTATTAAACCTTTCAGCAGGATCATTAAACGATGTTACTGCATAGCTGAAAAAAATATAAAGCATAGAGTGAATGTTACGGACAGAACACCTTAATGTGAGTGGACATGTTTATATTTAAAACTCCATTTACGAACAGTACAGTCTATATATTAATTATGTCAATCACTCTCACAGCATAGTATATGACTATATGCTGCTACTCATGGCCGTTACACTTACAGGTTCCTGAAGGGGTCATCTGCTATCTCAGTCGGCAATCCCGCTATCATATCTGTTTGCAGGTACATCCCTTCATACATACGTATAACTTCACCCAGTATTTTCACACAATCCGCTGAGGTCAAGGCTGGAAGGCATTTCTGGAGAGTAGTGTTGAATATGCTACGATTTCCTATGGGAGACTGAAATATACCTTCCCGCATGGTCTCAAAGTCTACCACAACGCCTGCCATGTCCTGGTGATAATCACAAAGAGAGATTACATTGCTTTAGAGATAACCCAAACTGAGTCTTCATTACAGGGGCCCTAGGGAAGCTCTGCCAAATACAAATCTAGGCTATTTATGTCTGTTGTGTGTACCTGCATACAGCGAAGGCATCCATTTTATTGGGAGACTGATCAAATAGCTTCATGCTTAGCTATCAGACTGCTTTCTAGTGAATGGATAGAACATAGGTTCTCAAACTCGGTCCTCAGGACCCCACACAGTGCATGTTTTGCAGGTAACCAGCAGGTGCACAGGTGTATTCATTACTCACAGACACATTTTAAAAGATCCACAGGTGGAGCTAATTATTTCACTTGCGATTCTGTGAGGAGACCTGCAAAACATGCACTGTGTGCGGTCCTGAGGACCGAGTTTGAGAACCTGTGCGTTACTCTATTCCAGGCATGGCCAACCTGTGGCTCTCCAGATGTTGTGAAACTACACATCCCAGCATGCCCTGCCACAGTTTTAGCACTCCCTAATAGCAAAACTGTGTCAAAGCATGATGGGACTTGTAGTTTTACAACAGCTGGAGAGCCACAGGTTGGCCAGGCCTGCTCTATTCCCTGTTCACTTATGATTGTGTTTCGAAATCAGATTCAATGCATATAATTAAATTTGCAGATGACATTGCCATCGTAGGTCTTATCTGTGGTAATGACGACTCTGAATTTATATCTGAGGTGTGTAGGTTAGAGGAGTGGAGTCAAGAAAATCATCTGATTCTTAATGTTAAAAAGACTAAGGAGATGATCATGGATTTTAGGATAACAAATAGGTATATTTATAGTCCCCTAGTCTTGGATAAACAAGAAGTGGAGATAGTAACATCTTTTTAATTTTTGGGCATGACTATATCCAAAGATTTGTCATGGAATTCTCACACTGACATTGTGATAATGAAAGCCCAACAGCGTTTATATTTACTTAGGAAAATGCGAACAGCAGGAATAAATGAGAAAATTTTAGTTATTTTTTACTCATGCATTATTGAGAGTGTTCTCATCTATGGTATTTCACTTTGGTTTGGAAACTGTACCATTGCAGAGTGTAAGTCGCTTGAAATAATTGTAAAAACTGCTGGTAGGATAATTGGCTTACAACTGCTCAGCATCCAGTCTATTTATAAAAAGAGGCTCCTTACGAAGACTAGGAGTATACTGGGTGATGTGATCGCTACTGTGTAAAGGGCCCTACACACTCACCGATCCGCCGCCGAGCTGCCCGACGGCAGATATGGCAGACGGGCGACCCGGCGGCGGGGGGGGGAGTGAAGTTTCTTCACCTCCCCCGGTCATCCGGCTCCATAGCACTGCATGCTAATATGGACAATCTCGTCCATATTGGCCTGCATGCATGCATAAGCAACGGGGCACCAACGATGAACGAGCGCGGGACCGCGCATCGTTCATCATTGGTGCCTACACACTGCATGATATGAACGAGTTCTCATTCATTAATGAACGAGAATGTTCATATTGTGCAGTATTATCTGCCAGTGTGTAGGGCCCTTAAGACCAGCTGGCTGGAAGATAGCTTCTTTCCTAAAGCAATTACTATGCTTAATAGTTTTAAATGTAGATAGGACTGTTGTACCTGTCCACGTGTTCACTTGTGTCCTTATGGCTCTTTTATGGTATTCCATGGTATTGTTCTTTTATGGTATTTATATTTTTGTGGTATTTGTACTTGCTTACATCGAAATTTCATTGATTGTTCATATGTTGAATATTTAATGACAATAAACTCAACTCAACTCATTTTCTTAACATGCACATTACATACATTCGTAGACTATCAATTTACAAGGAAGCAACTTCATCATGGTAAACTACATTCTTCTGAATATTGGTTCCCAACACATGGGGACAGATTCATAGGTGCCTGCTATTCCGGTGTTCACGTAGTTGAATTATTATTTGCTTCTGTGCATGTGCAAAATATTCAGAAAACCCAACAGCGCATGTGTTACCCTAAGGCTAGGGCCACACATTGTGGCCAAGCGGGTCCTGCTAAATGGGACCCGCTTGCCAGCTATGTGTGGCCCTACCCTAAGTGATTGCACAAAGATGCTGCTGCACCTGAGATGAGATGGGTTGAATGCAAATAAAGTCTGTCTCATGGACATGTTATAGGCAGGTGAAAGTTCCGATGGTCAGGTGCATGCGATGGTGCGCCGATGATGGATTGTCTAAAACCACCAGCAGTGCGTGATAGCATGGCCGTAACTAGGTGTGTGCCAGCAGTGCCTGGCACGCAGCGCATCTGCGCTGGGGGCGCAGTACCGCCGGCAACACCGTAGCTACGTGCCGCAATGTGTGTCCACAGGGTACAGCTAGTAAGTGCTGTACGGCTCCCGCAGTCTGTGCTACTGTTTGTGCCGTTCCTCTACCGCCTGAATATCCCATCCCTCCTCCCCGTAGTCGAGGTTACAGTGAGCTGCCTGATCCCTCCCCAGCAGCCAGCCCTGCTCTCCTCCTCCCCCGCACGGTGAGCTGCGCAGTAGACAGCAATGCTCGATCCCTCCCGAAGAGCCGTCACTGATCACCCCCTCCCTCCTCCCCCGCTTGGTGAGCCATGTCACGGGCAGCAATGCTCGATCCCTCCCCAGCAGCCGGCCCTGATCACCCCCTCCCTCCTCACCCGCTCGGTGAGCCGTGGCGCGGGCAGCAATGCCCGATCCCTCCCGAGCAGCCGTCCCTGATCACCCCCTCCCTCCTCCCCCGCTCGATGAGCTGCGGCGCGGACAGCAATGCCCGATCCCTCGCGAGCAGCCGGCCTTGATTACCCTCTCCCTCCTCCCCCGCTTGGGGAGCCACGGCGTGGGCAGCAATGCCCGATCCCTCCCCAGCAGCCGGCCCTGATCATCCCTTCCATCCTCCCCCGCTCGGTGAGCCGCGGTGCGGGCAGCAATGCCCGATCCCTCCAGGGCAGCCGTCCCTGATCACCCCCTCTTCCGCTCGGTGAGCCATCGTGGGCAGCAGTGCTCCATCCCACAACCCAGCCTTTATCACGCAGCCTGAGCATCCCGCAGATTTCAGTTCAGCCTGAAAGGGAATGCGGCTGATATGGGGCCTGGACTGTTTACTGGTCCCGCCGCTCCCCTGCACCCAGACACTTGTAGCATCTTCCAGCGCCAATCCTTAAGCTCCGTCAGCTCTCCCCGGAGCTCACTGCTCCATGCTGCAGAGTGCACGCTGCTTGAGCACGGAATCTCGGATTTCCACCCCTGTAGAGGACCTGTGCCTGCCCTGCGACCTGCTCAGGACCTAGGTGAGTACCCTGCCATAATGTGTAAAAAGGGGACTCTACTGCAGTAATGTGTAAAAAGGAGACCCTGCCTGCCGTAATGTGTAAAAAGGGGACTCTGCCTGCCGTAATGTGTAAAAAGGGGACTCTGCCTGGCGTAATGTGTAAAAAAGGCGACTCTACCTGCTGTAATGTGTAAAAAGGGGACTCTACTGGCCGTAATGTGTAAAAGGGGGACTCTGCTGCCGTAATGTGTAAATGGGGACTCTGCCTGCCGTAATGCGTCAAAGAGTCTCTACCTGGTGTAATGTGTCTAATTGGTGCTACTGTGTGGCATAATTTGAATAACATAGACAACTGTGCAGCGTAATATGAATTGGTATTATTTCGTGGCCACTCCCCTTCCCAATGAAGCCACACCCCTGTATTTTTGACAGCGCGCTCTGGCCCTATTCTAAATATGGTGGGGGGCGCCAATGCTGTTTCTTGCACACAGCACTAAAATGTCTAGTTACGGCATTGCATGATAGTAGGCGTCTCAGGACTTGCACATTCACCCGCATGCAGAGCCGGCCATTGGCATAGGCAAACTAGGCAATTATACATATATTTGCACACACCGTATTCCCCGATATTGCACAAGGACTCCGGTGTATACAAAGAAAGAGCGCTGAATTTACCTTATGGAGGAGATTTCTACCCCTATACTAAGTGGATACTGCTGCTCTTTGGTTAAGGATAATTGCATTCCTTATACAAGACAGAATTGAAAAAACATACCCTCCAAGATATAATCTTGGGAGTATACCAAGAGCGCTGTTTCCACCACAATTCCTACTATATTATTTCACAACCGGTTTATATTCAATACTTTTTTATTTTAAAAAGAATGTTTATATAAACATAATACTTTAAATAGACACAAAGAAATTCATCACATACAATACATGCTGCAGCATAACAATTAATATTTAAAAAAACAAAACAAAAAGACCTAAGAGGCTTATTTGTATCCAAATGAGGCTTGTAATAAAATCAATTTAGCTGGGTAATATCTACATTAAATCAGTATGTCCCAGTAGAATGTAGAAACTTTTCATTTCATAGTGATCCAAGATTTGATTAAGTTGATACGTGTATTATCTTCAAAAGTGTCCCAATTTACTTGGATTCCTAATAATGTGTGCACACATACAGTTCTTTATATTCACTGGTGTTTACCATACAGCTGTTGATTTCACCTCCAATACTGGACTCCTTGCTGTTACGGCTCTTTTGGTAGTCGCAAACCATCAGTCATCATCTGTTTCTACTCACAGTGCTCAGGCTCCCTCCGCTGGTATAAGCCCGTATTGCAATTTGCACTGTATGATGCTGTTGCCGACCCCGTATTTCAGCGTTCCGGAGGTAGAAATCAGTTACCACGGTCACTCGAAAACGCGTTTCTCCGCCTTGATGCTCCCTCAGCGGCTTCCTCAGCTCAAATGACCCAGCTCTACTCGATCTCCTTATATACACCATTCATCATTCAAATCTCCCGCGCCGTTATGCGCATGCGCACTCTTTCGTGCGTTCCAAACCTCCACTTGAATCACTTCCTTTTGTCTTCTACAGCGGCCATCTCTCCGCTCACCACCAAGCCTCATTTTCAATATATACATACAAGTTTCATCGTGCAACTATGTTGCCATCGGCCTCATTTCTGTTTCCTCTATTGTTCAAGCCTCCTTCTGAATACCAATGGCTGTATTGTCATGGGTATCCAGACTTCATATAAAATATACATATCTTAAAATTAAGTCTAAATTACATTAATATACAGTGCAGCATACATATACATCTCGTTCTTATATCTAAATCTATAGAGATTCCTCTCCCTTATGTATATCCATAATGTACTGCGCTGCATTTAAATTTAGGATTTTTCTGGATTTTTAGACTAAAGACCCTGGTGCCGTACGGATTGAATGATACAGTGGAACTAAATAATATATAGGGGGGAAAGGAAAGGGAAGGGGGAGGGAGGTAAGTGTGCTGTCCGGGGGGGGGGGGGGGGGGGGGGATGTTGATGAGATGTTGATATTTATATGTAAGGAAAAGTAATGATTTATCTAAAATAAATATATATATAAAAAATATAGAATATCCCCTGTGACATAATTAGGGGAGGTGTGATTTGTCCCCATGATGAATGTATTATCAGGATTTAGGTCTAACGAGAGAATAATGAAGGCTTTATAAAATGTTTTTGTCAGGTGATTAGTAATATTTCCCCGGTTTTTTTAGGTAATGTAATTTAAATGCAGCGCAGTACATTATGGATATACATAAGGGAGAGGAATCTCTATAGATTTAGATATAAGAACGAGATGTATATGTATGCTGCACTGTATATTAATGTAATTTAGACTTAATTTTAAGATATGTATATTTTATATGAAGTCTGGATACCCATGACAATACAGCCATTGGTATTCAGAAGGAGGCTTGAACAATAGAGGAAACAGAAATGAGGCCGATGGCAACATAGTTGCACGATGAAACTTGTATGTATATATTGAAAATGAGGCTTGGTGGTGAGCGGAGAGATGGCCGCTGTAGAAGACAAAAGGAAGTGATTCAAGTGGAGGTTTGGAACGCACGAAAGAGTGCGCATGCGCATAACGGCGTGGGAGATTTGAATGATGAATGGTGTATATAAGGAGATCGAGTAGAGCTGGGTCATTTGAGCTGAGGAAGCCGCTGAGGGAACATCAAGGCGGAGAAACGCGTTTTCGAGTGACCGTGGTAACTGATTTCTACCTCCGGAACGCTGAAATACGGGGTCGGCAACAGCATCATACAGTGCAAATTGCAATACGGGCTTATACCAGCGGAGGGAGCCTGAGCACTGTGAGTAGAAACAGATGATGACTGATGGTTTGCGACTACCAAAAGAGCCGTAACAGCAAGGAGTCCAGTATTGGAGGTGAAATCAACAGCTGTATGGTAAACACCAGTGAATATAAAGAACTGTATGTGTGCACACATTATTAGGAATCCAAGTAAATTGGGACACTTTTGAAGATAATACACGTATCAACTTAATCAAATCTTGGATCACTATGAAATGAAAAGTTTCTACATTCTACTGGGACATATTGATTTAATGTAGATATTACCCAGCTAAATTGATTTTATTACAAGCCTCATTTGGATACAAATAAGCCTCTTAGGTCTTTTTGTTTTGTTTTTTTAAATATTAATTGTTATGCTGCAGCATGTATTGTATGTGATGAATTTCTTTGTGTCTATTTAAAGTATTATGTTTATATAAACATTCTTTTTAAAATAAAAAAGTATTGAATATAAACCGGTTGTGAAATAATATAGTAGGAATTGTGGTGGAAACAGCGCTCTTGGTATACTCCCAAGATTATATCTTGGAGGGTATGTTTTTTCAAAACTAGGCAATTGCCTAGGGCATTTGATATGCCTAGGGGCATCAGCAGCTTCTGCTGATTAAAATTATATGTGGCATGCCTATATTCTGTGTGTAGCAAGTAAATAAGATGCATTTTCATTAAAAAAAATGTGCCCGACGTTAGCATTGAGGCAAGATTTATGAGGACACATCTGTATCCAAGCAGAGGTCACAGTGTTAGTGGCAGTGTGAGTGCTGTGTGCATGTGAGTGGGTTTGCAGTAGTGTTCGGAATATGTGTAAGGAGCATTATGTGTGTCATGTAAAATGCATTACTAATGTGCAACATATGTGTAAGGGGCACTATGTGTGTCATTATGTGTATAAGGGCATTAATAATGTGCAGCAAATGTGTAGGGGGCACAATGTGTGTCATTATGTGTATAAGGGCATTAATAATGTGCGGCATATGTGTAAGGGACATTATGTGTAAAAGGGCATTAATAAGGTGTCTCATATGTGTAAGGGGCATTACTGTGTGGAATTGTGTATAAATGCATTACTAATGTGTGACATTATGTGTATAAGGTGCTCTACTATGTGGCGTTGCGTATAGAAAGGGCACTACTGTGTCGTCTAATGTGAATAAAGAGCAATAGGGTGTGGTGTAATGTGAATAAGGAGCAATTCAGTGTGATGTAATGTGAATAAGGGGCTCTACTGTGAGGAGTAACGTTTATAAGGTAAAGTGATACTACTGTGGGATGTAATATGAATTATGGACACTATCGCATGATCAAATGTGAATAAAGTTGCAGTACTGTGTGGCGTAATTGGAATTGGGGTTACTATTGTGTGGCCATGCCCCTTGCCAGCAAAAACACACCCCTTTTTGGGCTGTGCGCCAAATGTGCAAACTGTTCCTATTTAAAATATAGGGGGTACAAACACCAAAATAAGGACTGCTACGGGTGAGGGGTGATGGTGCTGGGAAAGAAGTGCAAGGTCAGAGGCGGAACCAGCGGTGGTGCTAGGGGGCACCAGCCAAAATCTTGCCTAGGGCATCATATTGGTTAGGGCCGGCTCTGCCCGCATGCTAGTACACAAGGGAAGGCTGAAACTAACCTCCGGCAACAGATGCTAAAGCATCTATCTCTGAATCAGACTCCCAATGTCTTCTTCCTGTCTGTGTAGGTGACAGTTACAGGGCGCTCCATGTTATTTCAACATGTCTAGTGCCTTTTGCTAGGATATACTTAATTTATAGTATACTCACAATCCTGTAAGTATAGTGCAGAAGAAGTGAAGTAGTAGGCGGTACTGAGATGCGATCGCATCTCCCCATCTGCTCCCACTGTGCGCATGCGCAGGACCAATCTCACTGCTGCGATCGCCTCTGTTTGATTGACAGGCAGAGGCGTTTGCGGGGCAGTACAAGGCTGTGAAGCGGTGTTGCTGGGGCGGTGACACGGCGTTGAGCGGGCATGGCAACGAAAATGGGGGTGGGTTTGGAGCGGCCACATGATGTCACACGCGTGTGCTGCGACCTGGAAAATGTCCGCCCTGTGCCTGTCTTCGCAGCCTGGCTGCGGAGGCAGGGGTGCATCCACAAATCAGCGATGCGATTGCAATTGAATTAGGATCGCATTGCTTCAGGGTATTTGCATGCCCTATGCTGGGCGGCCTCTAGCATACGATCGCAGCCAGTTGCAATTTTGCTAGAATAACAAAACTGAAGCTGAATGAGGGCCATTGTCCCCTTATATAAAATTCAATTCAGATGATGAATAAACTCAAGAAACAGGGCTGGGTTTAACTGAGAAAAGACACACAACATTGGTGTTGCCACTGACATAGCCTCATCTGCAAAACACATCTTGGATAAAGGCGGTGGGTGGGACAGGGCAACCAATGTAAACCTGGCCCTGTTGGTAAAGCCATACAGAAAGTTAAGACTTGTGCTTGCACATAACTAAGATTATCCTTGTCCATTTTTCATAGCATGGCACCATAATTTAATATATCGTCTGTGGCATCTGTCCTTGTGGAAAATATAGGTGTGTCTGAAGAGAGTACAAGTGGAGCACAGATAATACACTGCAGACTGACAGCCTACAATCCCATTATCTCTGTACTTATAGTATGGTCACTAATAGGCAGGAAGACAGTAACACAGCTAATCAGTGAGCATAATGTTACAGCCAATCAATGAGCACATAGACACAACTAAGCAATGAGCATATTGCTACTGTCAATTAACAAATGTAGTTCTACAGCCAATCAGTGAGCACATAGACACATCAAACCAATGAGCATATTGCTACAGCCAGTCCATACGCACATAGATGAAGCAAATCAATGAGCATCACAGGTAGTGCCATTACATAGCTACTGTGTGCTCTCCAGTGAGGAAAATAGGGACAAAATAGGCAGAGCCGTAACTAAGTGCGTGCCGATGGGGCCTTGCCCACAGCGCAACTGCACTGAAGGTGCACCATCTGGCAGCACATCACCCCCTCGTATGGCCGTTTTAGTAAGTGAGGTCGTTGTGTAAGTTCCGCTGGGTGTCGGCGCCTGTCTCCCACCGCCGCCTCTGTAAGGGACCCGTCGCCAGCAATGGTGAGGGAGTGGAAGTGCTACTGCAGGTGGCAGCTCCATTAAATGAGCTGCCGCTGCTCTGCCTGTGAAACCCACCACCGGCAACGAGGAGGGAGTGGAAGCGCTATTGCAGGCGGCACCTCCGTTAAATGAGCCACCGCTGCTCTACCTGTGAGAGCCGCCGTCGGCAATGGAGTGGGACTGGGAGCGCCTGTACAAGAGTGACTGCGCCTGGATGCCGGATCGACCACAGAGGTGACTGTAAAAAAAAACAACAACACACACTCTCTCACACTCCCTGCCTAATGTGTAGAGCTCTCTTGCTGTAATACACACACACACACACACACACACTCAGTCACTCACTCTCTCTCTATCTCTCTCACACTCCCTGCCTAATGTGTAGAGCTCTGTTGCTTTAACACACACACACACACACACACACACACACTCTCTATCTCTCACACTCCCTGCCTAATGTGTGGAGCTCTGTTGCTGTAATATGTACTAAAGGGGGACTCTGCTGCCTAATGTTTAAAAAGGGACTCTGCTGATGTAATGTGTATAAGGGGGACTTTACCTGCCTAATGTGTAAAAGGGGGCTCTACCTGCCTAATGTGTAAAAGGGGGCTCTACCTGCCTAATGTGTAAAAGGGGCCTCTACCTGCCTAATGTGTAAAAGGGGACTACCTACCTATTGTGTAAAATGGGACTCTACCTATCGTACTATGTAAAAGGGGGACTCTGCCTGCCATAATGTCTAAAATGGGACTCTACCTGCTATACTATGTAAAAGGGAACTCTGCCTGCCGTACTGTGTAAAAGGGAGCTATGTGGCCATGCCCCTTCCCCATGAAGCCACGCCCCTATATTTTTGGCGCACGCCTATGGCGCGCATTGGCCCTGTTTTATATTAAGTAGTGGAGGGCGCCGATGCTGTTTCTTGCACACAGCGCTAAAATGTCTAGTTTCGGCACTGAAAATAGGCCACACCCCTAATCTGCCTAAAACACCAGTTTTGAGTACTGGCAATTGGGATGTCACAGGATGCTGAAGTTTAACCTATGTCAGACTGTGTAGTGTAAATTGTGCATACACACAAGGAGGACATACATATATGCGCAAATGCAGATCTGCATTCAGTATATCTACCACTACAGCATCATTCAATCTGGAGATGTGGAAGTGAGGAGAGAGGAGCTTTGCAAATGCAGGTCAGTAACACATAACACACACACTTTGTATTTACTGATCAGACTTTAAAATGTATTTTTTGTTTTCATAAAATGAAGAAAATTATGTTGTAGGCTGAACCAGTATTCATCAGAATATATTCTGTTATTGCCCCCAAATTATTGACCCCACTGAGAATACAACCAATACAAATGGCCTGTGTGCACCTCGGGCTCCACCTTCCTTGGATAATCCCGCCATGCACACGTACACACCTAGTCGCTGCCCTGTCCCTCTGCTTCATACTTTGATGTTCCGGTCATACTCTAGTACACAGGTTCTCAAACTCGGTCCTCAGGACCCCACACAGTGCATGTTTTGCAGGTCTCCTCACAGAATCGCAAGTGAAATAATTAGCTCCACCTGTGGATCTTTTAAAATGTGTCTGTGAGTAATGAATACACCTGTGCACCTGCTGGTTACCTGCAAAACATGCACTGTGTGGGGTCCTGAGGACCGAGTTTGCGAACCTATGGAGTAACGTACTCAACACACAAACCTGTGGAACACCTGTACTAATCATTACCTCATTTGTAATTTTGTTATTGTTCCTAACTGCCTGAGATCTATAGGTTAAAAAAATAAAAAATCCATCTACAGACAAAGCTGTCCAGTCCTAACTGAATCAATTTATTAACTAGGGAAGTGGGAATAACAGTATTTAAAGCCGAACTGTAATCTACGAATAAAGGCCCTCATTCCGAGTTAATCGCTCGCTAGCTGCTTTTAGCAGCATTGCACACGCTAGGCCGCCGCCCTCTGGGAGTGTATCTTAGCTTAGCAGAATTGCGAATGAAAGATTAGCAGAAGTGCTACTAAATAATTCTTTGCAGTTTCTGAGTAGCTCCGGACCTACTTACAGATTGCGATCAGCTCAGTCCGTTCAGTTCCTGGTTTGACGTCACAAACACGCCCTGCGTTCGTCCAGCCATTCCCGCGTTTTTCCCTGACACGCCTGCGTTTTTTAGCACACTCCTGGAAAACGCTCAGTTACCTCCCAGAAACGCCCCTTTCCTGTCAATCATTTACCGATCAGCAGTGCGACTGAAAAGCGTTGTACGAACACCAGCAAAACTGCTAAGTTTTTAGTTAAATAACTAAGTGCATGCGCGCTGCGTACCATGCGTACCATCAAATCGCAGCATAGCGAAAATCGGCAACGAGCGAACAACTCGGAATGACCCCCAAAATTCTTACAGAGGAATTCCTGTTTTCCAAATGAGTGAGGACATGATGGAATAAAGTAAGGGCAGCATCGTCAGTTGATCTATTTGCCCCGTATGTGAATTGAAAGGGATCAAATGTGGCCGGTATAAAACCATTTATATGTCTCATAACTAGTTTCTCAAATGACTTCATGAAAAGTGAGGTAAGAGCAATTGGCCGAAAGTCATTTGGTTCACTGGAATTTATTTGACATTTTTTGGAATGGGAATAATTACCGTTGATTTAAAGCTCTTGGGGACAATGCATTGCGCTAGGGAAAGGTAAAAAATGATGGTAAAAATTCCCGCTAGCTGTTCAGAGCAGTCCTTAATTACGCTCCCTGGAATTCCATCAGGACCAGGGTCTTTACTAGATTTGGTGTTAGCGAAGCACTTCCTGGCGGACAACTCGTCCAACACCAAGGGCTCGCCGTCACCCTCATTTGCTCCCCACTTGAGAGGAAAATCAACCACCTTATCAAAACGGGAATAAAAAATATTCAACGTTTCACCAAACGTGGGATCCGTGGGTTGTTTCAAGTTACACCTATTAGCCTTACGGTCAGTAATATCCTGGATTCCCTTCCACATACTTCTCACATCTCTATCATTTTTAAATTTAGTTTCAAGTTTAACAGAAAATGCCCTCTTTGCATCACAAATTCCCCTTTCTAAATTTAATCTAGCAGCCCTAAAAGCAACCGCATCGTTAGATTTAAATGCTCTATCCCTTGCCGCTAATAGCTAATTCTCTGGCCCTGATGCCCATGCTCCTCATCGCCTGTGTCCCCCTCAGGCACAAACTTCCTCCAGGTATGCACCCCCCCCAGTCGACTCATACCTCCAATGGATGCTGCAGCAGAGCCAGCGGCACGAGACCTCCCACCACTCCGCAGGCCGCGAGATCCTCCAGCAACCTCGGCAGCAGCAGCATACTTCGGGTCAGGTGGCATTCGCGCACCGCAGTGACGCTAACCCTGAGATTTCCCAACAGCCGCGTCAGCTGCATCAGACTTCAGGTCACATGATGATCGCGCACCGCAATGACACTGACCCATCTTCAGGAATGAGCCCTCCGCCCAGGCCCGGCGCTACCCGCTCAGCGAAGGGATGCAGTGCAGGGAGGTGCTGGGATGGAGAGGCGCTGTCCCTGCTCTGCATCCCTTACCTGCTGCTGTGCCTTCCTGTCCCCCCTGCTGCTACTGCCAGCTGCTGTGGCTGTCACTGTATGACAGGCACTGGCATCATGAAAAGCCTCCTCCCCTCACCTGTGTGACAGCGCTGTGTAAGAATCAGAGGAGGGGGCGGAGCTACACGGGACAGAAGGGGTGGAGATACACGGTCCAGAAGGGGCGGAGCTACACATGACGAAAGGGGGCAGAGCTACACGGACAAGGATGCTGTACAGAGGCAGACTGGAGAGTAATTACAGTGGCAACCAGCCAGACTTAGGCAAGTGGAGGGTGAGATAGAAATGTATGCATGTATGTGCAGTGGCGGAACTAGCGAGCGGTGGGCCCCGGTGCAACAAAATGCTTTGGGACCCCCCCCTTCCCCCTCATCCCATCCAAGTCCACCCCCTCACCCCTGGAGAGGATCTGGTGAGGGGGACCTGCTCAGGGCCAGGGAAATGGATACCTAGCAGCAGTGCCGTAATTAGACATTTTAGCGCTGTGTGCAAGAAACGGCACCGGAGCCCCCCTCTATGCAAAACAGGGGCAGTGCATGCAGTAGGCGCGCGCCAAAAAAACAGGGGGGTGGCTTCGTGGGGAACGGGTGTAGCCACAAAATAATACCAATTCATATAACTGTGCACAGTAGTCTCCATTATTCAAATTACGCTGCACGGTAGCACCACTACACCAGGTAGAGCCCCTTTTACACCTTACGACGGACAGATTCCCCTTTTTACACCTTACGGCAGACAGCGTCCCCTTTTTACACATTACGGCAGACAGATTCCCCATTTTACACATTACGGCAGACAGTCCCCTTTTTTTTTTACACATTACGGCAGACAGTGCCCCCTTTTTACACATTACGGCAGACAGCGTCCCATTTTTACACATTACAGCAGACAGCGTCCGATTTTTTTACACATTATGGCAGACAGCGTCCCTTTTTTACACATTACGGCAGACAGCGTCCCCTTTTTACACATTACGGCAGACAGCGTCCCCTTTTTTGCACATTACGGCAGACAGCGTCCCCTTTTTTACACATTACGGCAGACAGCGCCCCTTTTTACACATTACGGCAGACAGCGTCCTCTTTTTACACATTACGGCAGACAGCGTCCCCCTTTTTACACATTACGGCAGACAGCGTTCCCCTTTTTACACATAACGGCAGACAGCGTACCCCTTTTTACACATAACGGCAGACAGCGTCCCCCTTTTTACACATAACGGCAGACAGCGTCCCCTTTTTACACATTAAGGCAGACAGCGTCCCCATTTTTACACCTTAAGGCAGACAGAATAGATAGACAGACAGAATAGATATACTTACTGTTTCCGCTGGCTCAGGCTCCTCGTGCAGCTTCTGGCAGATTCCGGGCAGGGTAGAAGAAGGAGGAGGGAGGTGGAGGAGGGAGCCGCAGCAGCTCAGTGTAACTGGTGGAGGCGCTGCTGCTGCTGCTGTCCCTCTTCTTCACCATAGGCTGCCCTCCGCCGCTGTGAATGCTGGGCAGGGCCGGTTCTAGCCCTTGTGGCGCCCCGGGGGAATAATAGGGGTGTGGCTTCACACAGGGGCGTGGTCAGTTATGCCCCCTGTAGAGTTGTGCCCCCATTCGTGCCCCCTGTACAGTAGCGCCGCTTACAAAAAAACAAACAAAAAAAATTAATACTTACTATCCCCGCTCCTGATTCCCGACCGCTGCAGACCTCCGCCGGTGCTGCTCCTCTCCTCGGATCTATGGGAGAGACGTCATGACGTCTCTCCCATATCACAGCATAGATAGACACTAGAGGTCAATTATGACCCCTAGCATCCGTGCCAGTCCCACAATGCTGTGCGGTGCGCGATGACGTCATTGCGCACCGGACAGCAAAGGTCCTCTCCACGAAGAGAAACTAGACTGGTAGCGTCTAGTTCCCTTCACAGCGGGGGACACAGCGGCCACAGCGGGGGGCACTGCCAAACAGTAGCGGATCTTGCCATGGTGCAACGCCATCCGGAGGGCGCCGGCGCCCTCCGGAAGGCGGCGACCCGGGCAAAAGTCCTGCTTGCCCGTGACAAGATCTGCTACTGATGCTGGGAAGCACATCCCAGCATTCACAGCGGCGGAGGACAGCCTATGGTGAAGGAGCGGGACAGCAGCAGCAGCGCCTCCATCAATTACAGTGTGCTGGTGCTGATTCCTCCTCCACCTCCCTCCTCTTCCCCCCCCCCCCCCCCCGTAGCCGGTGCGCTCCACTCGGCGGTGGTGGCTCACAGTGGCAGCCAGGCGGCATGTAATGAGTCAGTTTGACTCATTACATGCAGCTCATGCCGCTCTGGCTTTGGGCCCCTTGACAGTGGCGGGCCCCTTGACAGTGGCATGCAAGGCAGCTTGCACTGGCGGTAGTTCTGCCACTGTGTATGTGTGTGTATGGTGGGAGTGTGTATGGTATGTGTGTGTGTGTGTGTGTGTGTGTGTGTGTGTGTGTGTGTGTGTATGGTGGGGGTGTGTATGTGTGTGTGTGTGTGAGGTGTGTCTGTGTGCGCGCGCATTATGGACGCTACTACTGGGGGGGCATTACATGTAAGGATGCTACTACTGGCGGGGGCATTACGTATAACGATGCTACTACTGGGGGGGCATTACGTATAACGACACTACTACTGGGGGGGCATTACGTATAACGACGCTACTACTGGGGGGGGGGCATTACATATCCGGATGCTACTACTACTGGGGGGGGCATTACGCATAAGGACACTACTACTACTAGGGGGGCATTACGTATAAGGACGCATCTACTACTGGGGGTGCACTACGTATAAGGACGCTACTACTACTAGGGGGGCATTATGTATAAGGACGCTTCTACTACTGGGGGGGGGCACTACGTATAAGGATGCTACTACTACTGTGGGTGCATTATGCATAAGGATGCTACTACTACTGGGGGGCATTACATATAGGGACGCTACTACTACGGGTGGGGCATTACGTATAAGTTGAATAAGATTGTGGTACTGTGTGGCGTAATTTTAAATGGTGGTACTATTGTGTGGCCATGCCCCTTCCTGGCGCGAGCCAAAGGCACGTGCTGACCCTTTGTGGGATATGGGAGGGCGCAAATTTATAGTTTGCAGGGAGGCGCCGAACACCCTAGCACCGGCCCTGCCTCCGCCACCACACCGCGGCCATGCCAACTGGAGCTCCCCTCCACATCCACACCAGCAGCTGCCACGGGACCCGCACCGCAAGCCGTCCGCCGACCAGCTCACTGACACGGGCAGACCAGAGTCGGCACAGAATGCAAGCAGCTCACCACGGGTGTACACAATCCCGTCCACTCCAAGACCCCGTGTAGCCCCCAGGACCAGGCTTAGCATAGCCAGGGTAAAGATACTATGGAATCCCGTGCCTCTTTTTTCATTATTCTTTATGTGGCATTCAATTTTGTGCTATTGCACCCTGCTCACAGCCGCTGCGTCTGAACGCGCCGCCATCTTGCAGCCAGGAAGACCAGGTGTCCATCTACAGTGTCTGACTTTACAGCAGGCCATCCTGTCAGCAGTGAGATTTACAGCACAGCCAGGCAAGGTTACTATGTTGCAGACCAGGTGCAGCTGTACTGCTCTTATACTATGTAAGCAGGCAGTGGTACTGGACTTGGTTATGTCTGTTTTTTGGGGGATTTTTTTTTTTTTGCATTTTAATTGATTCTCTTCATTACATATTTATAAAACCAAGATAATATGAACAAATAACCAGAATTGTATGTACAGTAATATACAGCGTAACAGGAACTGTACTATGATAAGTGCTGAAGAACATAGACACATTCATGGGTAAATAGTTAACACTCTGTACTGTCCTTGGGAATTAGGATTACAGTACTTGGCATCTATAGGAAAACAAATAAAAAAAGAAAGAGGTATATACTTGTATATGTCTTCTATATAAATGAAGATTTTTTTGTTTCCCCCAAATATATTTATTTTATTCTTTTGTGTATGTTCTAACCTGTGTTGATTGGGCTTTTAATCATTAGGCTGCAATGTAAATGCTATTACCCAGAAGTCCCTTCACCTGTTGGTTATAAACCCTGCAGTGCAGATTGAAAACCTTTATGCTGTATCTCTTCTCAGTGTTCCAGGAAAACATACTTACAAAATGCTCTTTCTTCCCACCAAGCAGATAATTCATCGCCAGCGGAAATGATTCATGATGCAGCTTCTGTAGTTCGGACAGCAGACACTCTGGGTCCTCAGAAAGATCCTCAAGATACTTTTTTACTGATGTCTTAAATGAGAAAAAAAAATGCATAGTCCGTAACAAGTAACAACCCTTCCTTAATGTATTGTTTTGTAGTAAAGATTATAAGGATAAGGGGCCCATATGCTGCTCTGTATGGTTTTTGGTCCACCTAGCCTACACTGCGTCCAGGTGCGGGGTGAATGCAGCACACACCTGGACTGGGGCCTGATCCATGATTGTAAGGTATTGCACAGACCCAAGGAAGCGGCTGTGCAATTCCGTGTCATTAAAATGCGAATACAGCAAGAGGCGCCTATAGGAGACAGAAGCCGCCTGTTTGTATTAGCAAGGATATGAGTGCTGAGTCTGACGATTCGCAATACACGCAATTCGCAATGGATTTAGGTACCAGCCAGCCTGCTTAAGTTGAAGTTTACTCAGGCTGGACATAGGATCTGGACACCCGGGACCAGGAAGTCTGCCTCCACCGACGCAGTCCCTGGACCCGTCACACCTTCAAATGAGGGGTGACATCTCCCCCGTTTTGTAGAATAGTGACGGGTGACGCCTCCGCATGCATGGTCCCTGCTGATCGCACAAACACAGAGGCCACTTCCAGAGAGGGTTCCGAGGGTACCCTCTGCCGGGTATAAACACGTCCTGTAGCCCAGATGGTAGCTGCAGGGGCCAATATCGGGAATAGGCAGCATTGTATCCCCCATAGAAACCTATGGGAAATGCAGGTGTCGGCGGGAATGGATGGGACTGCTGCAGTCCCTCCTACAGACATTCGGGTGATACCTAAGATTTGCAGCTAACCCCTCAGGGAAATAGCTGCAAATATGCAAAGATAAATGAGCGCCGTTGACCTCTTCCTGATATATTTGACTTGTGCATCCTGTGGTCACTATATTCCCGCTGATGAATGAAAGCTATGTATACTGCATTGTCCATGTGACTGGATTCGGCTCAGGGTGGAGTGGACCGCTAATATTTTAGTTAGTAAACTAATGGGACTGATGCAATGCAATGGGAATACAGTATATTAATCTACCAAAAGATCCAAAAAGGGAAGACAGAAAAATACTGCATGTGCGCAGATATACATTGTTATTATTGTTCTTACTTTTCATAATAGACAGCAAAAACAAGTGAATGTATTAAACATGAGTAAGTTGTAAACAACTTAATAACTGCAGAGGTGTTTTAATAAATGGGAGGCTCATGTGCAGCACCTACCTCTTGCAGTGGGAACCTCTAAATCTTCTGCTGGGGGCACCAAAGTCTTCGGAACAAATGGTGCATGTGTGGAGACAGCAAAGACTCTGGCACAGTGTTGGGTGGGAGTGAGGGCTGAACCACGCAGTGTAAGCCTGCCCCCCTTGACCAAAATGCACGTGTGCGCCACACAACCTTCACCCATTATAGCCATGCCTAGGGTTGCTGCCTCTCCAGGATTTCCTGGATTCTCCAGGATTTGGTGGCAACCCTCCAGGAGGCTTCCTGTCTCCCGGATTCTGGGATTCTCCCGGAATAAGGGGACCTGCCCCCGCACCCTCCCGCGCGTCACTAACTCATGTACAGTGCAGGAGAGGAGGTCCAGGCCGTCCAGAAGAGGTCTGCCGTTGTGTGCCAAACTTCGTTGGAAGGGACGGCAGCTCACCTGTCATCTGGAGTGATATGCGCTCAACCTCCTTCCTCTGCTGGATTCAGCTGTGCGGCATTAGACAGTGTGAGAAACTTGCCCACGGCCCGTAATTTATCCCCGCCCCTTGAGCACTGGCCCCACCCCCTCTTCAAAATGGCGGGTTGTGCAGAGGGAAGATCTGTCCTTGCTGTGCGTACACACAGCTGCAGCTGTGATTTCTGCCTCCCTCTGCCCCTCGTCCACTTTCCAACGCTGCTGCTTCTGGTCATGCTGTTCCCATGTAAGGGATTTATTTTTACAATTTATTTTTAAACATATACATAATATATATACGGTACATATGTACCAGCTGTGTATATATCTATAGTATGTACTTGCTGTGTATGTATGCATCCATCCGCTGTGTGATTATATATATATATATATATATATATATATATATATATATATATTGTGGCAGAGACAGCAGTTTTCCATGTAAAAGTAATGTGGAGGATTCAGACCAGGTTTTAGAAGCAGTAGCAGACTCCCAGGTGTGTGATCAGCAGCACCTGGGATTTCCTGATATAATGCTTTCCAGGACAGGGTCACCTTGCTCTTGACGGTGGAATAGCTATCCGAGTGATAGGCCGGGTTGTGTGAGTTAGACTAGGGACCACTGGAGCCTATAAGGAGTCTGCTATGCTGTGAGTACCTGTATGCTACTGCCTGTAATACCGATTGTATGGAATCAACTTGCTATGTGGTAACCTGCTGTGCAAAATAAACACTGAAACTGTTCATCTAAGTCCCCGTGTGTGTGATCCTTGTCACAAGTGGTGGAGAATGCGAGCAAGGACACGGTGTACAGCAGAAACTGTTGGTGTTTAAACTGCAAGTTTTTCCTTTTCCTTTTCTTCCTATCTGGTTATGCAGTGCAAGTAGCAGCCTTAAAGGGCCATAGCATTATAGGTAGACTGTTTGCTGTTATGTGTTAAATAAGCCAGCAAAGCAGGCGGGTGTCGGCTTGGCCTGTTTGATAAACCTGACACATTATATTAAACCTCCTAGATTTGTCCTTAAAGGGCCCACGCAGGGCAATATGGACGAGTTACTAAAACAATTTGCTGAACTTGCAGCTGGGCAACAAACCCAGATTCAAATGTTATATGAGGGGCAACGAACCCAGGCTGAAAGACAGCAAACTCAAGTTCAAATGTTACATGAGGGGCAGCAAACCCAGATTCAGATGTTACATGAGGGGCAACGAACCCAGGCTGAAGGACAGCAAACTGAAATTCAAATGTTGTGTGATAAGTTAAAAGCACTAAAGAAATCTGAGCAGAGCAGGAAAGGCTACTGAAGCTCACCCCAGCGGATCATATAGAGGCATTCCTTTGCACGTTTGAGCGCACGGCAACGCGGTTGGGATGGCCTGCGAAGGAATGGTCTGACAGGCTGGCTCCCTGCTTAACAGGGGAGGCACAGTGGGCGTATGTGGACATGACTGTGGCTGAGGCACGCTCCTATCCTGCCCTGAAAAAGGCTATACTGGATAGGATTGGAGTGACGGGGCCCAGCAGAGCTCAGGAATTCCATGATTAGCTGGCTGGAGGGCTCTGAGCCTCCCAGGATTCAGCTGGCCAAACTAGCCCGACTGGCAAGGGCCTGGTTGCAGCCGGATAAAAACTCTGCAGTACAGATTGTGGAAGTAGTTGCACTGGACCAGGCTATGCGAGTGTTAGACCGCTCGGTACAGCAGTGGGCCCTTCAGGCTGACCCCCAGACATTTGAGGAGTTGGCGGTGGTGATTCAGCGGCACCTGACGCTGGGAAAGCTGAATAAAGCCAGGTCAGGATACGGGCTATCACCGAAACCCAGAACTCAGGTCCCAGTAGTTAAACCAAAGGCTCCGCCTCCCTTGGTGTGCTTTGAGTGTGGCAAGCCTGGTCATGTACGGCGGGACTGCCCGAATCAGGACGAGCCGATGGATTGCAGGGCGGGGAAAACGGCTCGGCCGTTGGTCAGCATGGCGGCGGCGGGGGTATCCGAAGCAGAGTCCTCCCTGTTCCGGGTGCAGGTACAGATGGGAAACCAGGAGATTTGGGCCCTGGTGGATACTGGCAGTGAGCTCACCATTGTCGCGGCCAACGTGGTTCACCTGGGAGCTGACAAGGTCCAGCCTCCTGTCAGGGTGTTGTGGCAGAGACAGCAGTTTTCCATGTAAAAGTAATGTGGAGGATCCAGACCAGGTTTTAGAAGCAGTAGCAGACTCCCAAGTGTGCGATCAGCAGTACCTGGGATTTCCTAATATAAGGCTTTCCAGGACAGGGTCACCTTGCTCTCGAAGGTGGAATAGCTACCCGAGTGATAGGCCGGGTTGTGTGGGTTAGACTAGGGACCACTGGAGCCTATCAAGAGTCTGCTATGCTGTGAGTACCTGTATGATACTGCCTGTAGTACCGATTGTATGGAATCAACTTGCTATGTGGTAACCTGCTGTGCAAAATAAACACTGAAAGTGTTCATCTAAGTCCCAGTGTGTGTGATCCTTGCCACAATATATATATATATATATATATATATATAAATTCCAAGAAAAACCACCAGAGGGATCAAACTCAGAAAAACCAGCACACTGCTTAAATGCAAAAAAGACTTTTTACTGTTTGTGAAACGAACAGTGATGTATAAAAGGCAGCAAGCATATGGCACACATGATAATTGCAGCATATGAAATAAACCAGTAGATACTTAGCATCCCGACAGCTGTTTCGAATGTCTTCTTCAGGGGAATGAGTAAAGTGTCATAGTGCTGACCACTGCACACCCCGCAGTGTCAATTTCAAAGTGTCCTGTGCCTAATGTGCTTAACTTGCAAGTGCAATTTATAGTGTGTAATGTGCTTACCTGAGAGCCATCTCTCCCGCCCGGTCACACGAGGACGCAGCCGACGTCATTCACAGGCGCCGCCGAACGCTGCCAGGATATGACGTCAGGGGAAGAGTATGTCCGCTGTACCTTCCGTGTGAAACACATGAAGGGGCCCGACAGTGACTTTCCTAGACGGAGGAAAATTCCTCCGTGAATGCGTACACGTGACACAGGTCGCCTGATGGCGCGCGTCGTGTCCAGCGCGCAGCATAGGACAACCCGTGGGAGGCGCTCAGTAAGTCCCGATGTGAAAACCATCCGGAACTCAGAGAGAGCCATACCTGTTTCCGGGGAGGGAGAAAAAAGGCTCACAGGCACACACAGAATAGTGTAGTTAAAACAAAAAGTACAAATAATAAATCACATTGTGTAAACTGGACAAATGGAGCATATTAATAGTCAATCATGAACCTGTCTATTAGCTTGTAAATAAGTATCAATTTATACAATGGAATTAGCTCTGACCCCAAATTCAACTACTGTGGTCTCATTAGATAATGGATTCACGGCTCCAGAATGTGGTCCTAATTCTAGACCTGGTGACCAGTAACAATGTATAATAACATAATCTAAATACAAAAAAAATATATATATATATATATATATAAAAATATATATAAAACTCGGATAATGGATCCAGATGCGACATCATAAACTTGGTCTAGGCCCACATGTGTTTATGTGTAATAAACTGAAAAAAATTTTCCTGAAAAAAATGAAAGCTGAAAATGAAAAATCTTATAAAAATGGCACAAAAGAAAAATCCTCATTGAGACCAGCTGGCGAGAGGGAGTCCAAACGTCGAATCCACCGACATTCTTGTTGTAATAACAACTTATGACGATCGCCGCCCCTCTTCAGTGGAGGTACATGGTCGATAGGCATGAACACTAAATCTTTAATATGATGTCCAAGATGAACAAAATGCTTTGCGACTGGTGGCGTTGAACTCTCAACTTTGGTGAACGCCTTTTTGATTGATGACCTATGCAAGGCCATGCGTTCTTTGAGCATTCTGATTGTCTTTCCAACATATAGTTTATTACAGGGACATCGAATCACGTAGATGACATATCTTGTTTCACATGTCATACGATATTTTAATCGAAAAACGTTGCCCTTAGTTGGATGTAAGAAAGTGCTGCCCGTGTGCATATGCTTGCAATTAACACAGGAGCCACATTTGTGTGCTCCTGGTTTCAATTGTAACCAACCGCTACCTTGTTGTGACATCGGCACTATGTCTGAGTAGGTAATCTGATCCTTGAGATTTGAGCTCCGTTTGTAGCTAAATAGCGGTAAATTGCCACAAAATCTCCCCATTGTCGGATCTGCCTGTAAGATGTGCCAGTATTTGGAGATCGCACGTCTCATGACACCAGAGGCAACAGAATATGTGCTGGAAAAGACTAGTCGTCCAAGTTCATTGTCTTTATTTTTAGATCTAATCACATCTGTCCGTTCGATCTTCAGACATTTCGTAATGGCTTCTTGTACTTCTGTTGGATCATAGCCCCTCTCAGTGAATTTCTTGCCCATCTCGGCCAAAGCACTTGGTAATAATTTGTCGTCAGAGGTTATTCGCCTCACTCGTATAAGTTGCGAAAAAGGTAAACCCCTCTTCAAAGGTTGCGGATGAAAACTTGTTGCCAGCAAAAGAGAATTTTTGTCTGTAGGTTTTTTAAACACCTCCGTGGTGATAGACCCATTAACCAACTTAATGGTAACGTCCAAAAAATTAATAGAAACAAAATCATAAACACATGTGAGCCTAATAGACCCTGGTAATTGATTCACTTTGGCAATGAATTGTTGTAATTTGGTCTCACCTCCAGTCCACAGCATGAAAAGGTCATCAATAAATCGAACATAAAACTTAATAAATGAAGAAAATTCTGAATCTGCCATGATGTGCTGTTTCTCATATTGAAACATTACGAAATGTCTGAAGATCGAACGGACAGATGTGATTAGATCTAAAAATAAAGACAATGAACTTGGACGACTAGTCTTTTCCAGCACATATTCTGTTGCCTCTGGTGTCATGAGACGTGCGATCTCCAAATACTGGCACATCTTACAGGCAGATCCGACAATGGGGAGATTTTGTGGCAATTTACCGCTATTTAGCTACAAACGGAGCTCAAATCTCAAGGATCAGATTACCTACTCAGACATAGTGCCGATGTCACAACAAGGTAGCGGTTGGTTACAATTGAAACCAGGAGCACACAAATGTGGCTCCTGTGTTAATTGCAAGCATATGCACACGGGCAGCACTTTCTTACATCCAACTAAGGGCAACGTTTTTCGATTAAAATATCGTATGACATGTGAAACAAGATATGTCATCTACGTGAGTTCGATGTCCCTGTAATAAACTATATGTTGGAAAGACAATCAGAATGCTCAAAGAGCGCATGGCCTTGCATAGGTCATCAATCAAAAAGGCGTTCACCAAAGTTGAGAGTTCAACGCCACCAGTCGCAAAGCATTTTGTTCATCTTGGACATCATATTAAAGATTTAGTGTTCATGCCTATCGACCATGTACCTCCACTGAAGAGGGGCGGCGATCGTCATAAGTTGTTATTACAACAAGAATGTCGGTGGATTCGACGTTTGGACTCCCTCTCGCCAGCTGGTCTCAATGAGGATTTTTCTTTTGTGCCATTTTTATAAGATTTTTCATTTTCATCTTTCATTTTTTCAGGAATTTTTTTTTCAGTTTATTACACATAAACACATGTGGGCCTAGACCAAGTTTATGATGTCGCATCTGGATCCATTATCCGAGTTTTATATATATTTTTATATATATATATATAATTTTTTTTGTATTTAGATTATGTTATTATACATTGTTACTGGTCACCAGGTCTAGAATTAGGACCACATTCTGGAGCCGTGAATCCATTATCTAATGAGACCACAGTAGTTGAATTTGGGGTCAGAGCTAATTCCATTGTATAAATTGATACTTATTTACAAGCTAATAGACAGGTTCATGATTGACTATTAATATGCTCCATTTGTCCAGTTTACACAATGTGATTTATTATTTGTACTTTTTGTTTTAACTACACTATTCTGTGTGTGCCTGTGAGCCTTTTTTCTCCCTCCCCGGAAACAGGTATGGCTCTCTCTGAGTTCCGGATGGTTTTCACATCGGGACTTACTGAGCGCCTCCCACGGGTTGTCCTATGCTGCGCGCTGGACACGACGCGCGCCATCAGGCGACCTGTGTCACGTGTACGCATTCACGGAGGAATTTTCCTCTGTCTAGGAAAGTCACTGTCGGGCCCCTTCATGTGTTTCACACGGAAGGTACAGCGGACATACTCTTCCCCTGACGTCATATCCTGGCAGCGTTCGGCGGCGCCTGTGAATGACGTCGGCTGCGTCCTCGTGTGACCGGGCGGGAGAGATGGCTCTCAGGTAAGCACATTACACACTATAAATTGCACTTGCAAGTTAAGCACATTAGGCACAGGACACTTTGAAATTGACACTGCGGGGTGTGCAGTGGTCAGCACTATGACACTTTACTCATTCCCCTGAAGAAGACATTCAAAACAGCTGTCGGGATGCTAAGTATCTACTGGTTTATTTCATATGCTGCAATTATCATGTGTGCCATATGCTTGCTGCCTTTTATACATCACTGTTCGTTTCACAAACAGTAAAAAGTCTTTTTTGCATTTAAGCAGTGTGCTGGTTTTTCTGAGTTTGATCCCTCTGGTGGTTTTTCTTGGAATTATCTATACTATTATACTGACCGAGCACCAGCATCAAATACAATAGAAAGTGAGAAGCGGCTTCTTTTGTGTATATATATATATATGTGTGTGTGTGTATGTGTGTGTGTGGGTTGGCTTCTGAATGCCGGTGGTCAGAATACCGACCGCGGCATCCCGATTGTGAGATCCCCGACAGGCGGAAGGTGTTGGGGGATTGGTGGGGGGCGGGGATTGGGATCGGCAGGGGAGTTGGTATTGTGGGGGTGGATCTCCAGGAATCAATGATGCATGAGGTGGCAACCCTAGCCATGCCATTGCTTTCAGGAGAACTAAGAAGTATATCAAAAGCCAGTGTGACGGAGTGAGCACAGGGCCTAATTCATGTTTGTATGCAAATGAATTTTCTAGGCTACAGAACTGCTGTTAGCAAGCGGAGCAGCCATCCAGAAATGAGACACCCACTGGAGCTTTCACAAACTCACTCGCAGTTACGTACACATTCGCAGCCTATATGCAAAAACGAGGAACATTGAGGTTAAGGGTACGCAGACTGGACACAGCAGTTGCGACGCAGGCGCCATATTTTTGCACGTACGAGCTTGCAGCTGACAGCAGATGCACGCCCCGCAAGCTGCCATGACATGCTTGCGTTTTTCCAACCACTCCCCTTTGACACCTAAAGTCACTTCCTGTCAATCACTTCTCCATGAATTCCTCATTGCGAGTGAGACTGCAGCAGTACCTTGACGCATGCACATTGCAATTGCAGCACATGCGCAGTCTGCATGGTGCATGAACATCGACCATTACGTATAAACATGAATTGGGCCATAGGGTGTCATTCCGACCCGTTCGCACACTGCGGTTCTTCGCACACGGTGCAAATGGGTTGGTTCTACATATGTGCGCCGACCGCAATGCGCACGTGCGTCGTTGCCCAGCGACGACCGTCGCTGGGCAACAACAACAATAATGAAGAAAGCGATCCCTGCTGCGATCGCAAAAAGAGTGACAGGCGGAAGGCGTTCCGGGGCGTCAACTGACCATTTTCCAGGAGTGGAGCAGCGAACGCAGGCGTGTCCAGGCATTTGGAGGGCGGATGTCTGACGTCAATTCTGGGATCTTCATTGCTGGATCCATCACACAGGGTAAGTAACTGCAGGGCTGGTCTTGTTTCACACAAAACTTTTCTAGCATAGCAGGACTGCACAAGCGATCGCAGCCTTGCTATGCTAAAATACACTCCCCCATAGGCGCTGTCAAAAAGTTGCTACGTGCGATCAACTCGGAATGACCCCCATAGTGCATAAGGCAGAATGCAGTAAAGCACAAAAGAACATAAGATTATCTGGGGGTATATTTACTAAAATTCGTATCTGTGTCGATTTGGAGGGTGATTAAACACGAATGACATCGAATGTGTGAATTTGCAACTTTTTGAATTTTTTACGCCAGGTTTACTATCCTGTCGTATTCAGCATTTTCGTTTTTTCCGATGTCGATGTCATTCGTAATTTCGGCCACTGTTTTACGGGAGTGAATAGTAAAACACTGCCGACATTAACACAATGAATCTCGGCCGGATCTGTGAGATCCGTGCTGGGCTTCATTGTGCACCTTTCCAAAAAAAAATAAAGTGTTAAAAATCCTGAAAAAAAAATGCGTGGGGTCCCCCCTCCTAAGCAAAACCAGCCTCGGACTCTTTGAGCCGCTCCTGGTTGTAAAAATATGGGGGGGAAATTGACAGGGGTTCCCCCATATTTGAACAACCAGCACCGGGCTCTTCGCCTGGTCCTGGTGCCAAAAATACGAGGGACAAAAAGCGTAGGGGTCCCCCGTATTTTTTGAACCAGCACCGGGCTCCACTAGTCAGAGAGATAATGCCACAGCCGGGGGACACTTTTATATAGGTCCCTGCGGCCTAGCATTAAATCACTAACTAGTCACCCCTGGCCGGGGTACCCTGGAGGAGTGGGGACCCCTTAAATCAAGGGTTCCCCCCCTCCAGCCACCCAAGGGCCAGGGGTGAAGCCCGAGGCTGTCCCCCCCATCCAAGGGCGGCGGATGGGGGCTGATAGCCAAGTGAAAAAAGAAGAATATTGTTTTTTTGTAGCAGTACTACAAGTTCCAGCAAGCCTCCCCCGCAAGCTGGTACTAGGAGAACCACAAGTACCAGCATGCGGTGGAAAAATGGGCCCGCTGGTACCTATAGTACTACTACAAAAAAAATACCCAACAAAAAACAGGACACACACACCGTGACAGTAAAACTTTATTACATACATGCACACCTACATACATACATACTTACCTATGTTCACACGAGGGTCGGTCCACTTCTCCATGTAGAATCCACGGGGTACCTGTGAAAAAAATTATACTCACATAATCCAGTGTAGTTTGTGTCCTCTTTATAATCCACGTACTTGGCAAAAAAACAAACCGGAAACCCGAACCACGCACTGAAAGGGGTCCCATGTTTACACATGGGACCCCTTTCCCCGACTGCTGGGACTCCCCTGACTCCTGTCAAAGAGGGTCCCTTCAGCCAATCAGGGAGCGCCACGTCGTGGCACTCTCCTGATTGGCTGTGCGCTCCTGAGCTGTCAGTCAGGCTGCGCACGGCAGAGATACAATGTAGCGCATAGGCGCTCCATTGTATCCAATGGTGGGAACTTTGCGGTCAGCGGTTGAGGTTACTCGCGGTTGAGGTTACTTTGATTTAAGGGGTCCCCACTCCTCCAGGGTACCCTGGCCAGGGGTGACTAGTTAGTGATTTAATGCCAGGGCCGCAGGGACCTATATAAAAGTGTCCCCCGGTTGTGGCATTATCTCTCTGACTAGTGGAGCCCGGTGCTGGTTCAAAAAATACGGGGGACCCCTACGCATTTTGTCCCCCGTATTTTTGGCACCAGGACCAGGCGCAGAGCCCGGTGCTGGTTGTTCAAATATGGGGGAACCCCTGTCAATTTTCCCCCCATATTTTTACAACCAGGACCGGCTCAAAGAGCCCGAGGCTGGTTATGCTTAGGAGGGGGGACCCCACGCATTTTTTTTATTTTTTTTTAACACTTTCCCACCCCTTCCCACTGATAAACATGCACGGATCTCACGGATCCGTGCATGCCTATCAGAACGCGGTAAAAAAAAAGCAGGTCTATTTTAAAACTGCTTTTTTTTACGAATTGTATTTTTTCACGGCAGTGTTTGTGAAATAGAATTTTTAGTAAATTACCGAGTTGTATCAAATAACAGGCGTATTTGACCGATGGTGTATTCATTCGTATTTTGTTTCTTTGACTTAAAAAAAAATACGAATGCCCTCATCACTGCCGAGATTTCAGTTTAGTAAATTCCCGAGATGACACTTTGAAGAAAAAACAGCATATCGGCCAAAATCGGGAGCTTAGTAAATATACCCCCTGGTCTTTAAAAATGTGTTTTCCTTTGAATGTGAAATGTAGATTTCTAACTGCATTCTCTGTATGGAATTGTTCTTTATTGTGTGTAAAAATTATTACAGCTGCATTTATCAATTACTTTCTTGAAAAAAGTAATGTATAACAATACTTTTCTTCCTTAATATGGAGGGATGAGTTTATGGTCTTCTGCCTTAGTTGACTGGCTTGTACATATACTTCTGGATCTTTAAAATACACAGCACACACACCCCTTTAAATATGGTTGCCTTCTGTGCTTTTCATCCATGTGCGTACATCATTCCGTACAGTTGTTTATTTTTTTTGCTCAAGATACAAGAAGGAGCTGATACCTGGGTAAAATTGCATCCAATAAAAAAAGAGCAAAGCAGACCATATTGTATCTGGAGGACACTGAATTACACAGCTCTGCTTAATGATATAAAGTCCTTCCTGAAAAGTAGCCATAAAAGTATACTGTAGGACGGTATTCAAAATGGGATGCAGAAACTGTAACCTATAGCACCGTAATACAGTACTTTATTTATTCTGGAAATAATAACTAGGTGCTTCATAACGCAGTCCTGATCTTACCTGGAGCTTCCAGACTGAAGACGCATTCTGAGCAGATAGATAAAGCAGGATTTTGGTATCTAAGTCCGGTGTCCATTTGCTGAAGCTACAAATAAAGTGACATTGATTGGGAGTTGCACATGGTATGGAACGTTTGCCTATCGATTACTGGGAATTTTACATAAGCTTAGAGAAGGAGATGATGACCTGACTTCACAGCTATTGTAGATCTACAAATATACCTCCCAACTGTCCCGATTTTTGCGGGACAGTCCCGTTTTTTGGGACTGTCCCATCCGCGGGCCGCAGTGTTCCGTGGTGGGGGGCAGTTGGGAGGCTCTATCATTCGCTGCTCTGCTTAGCGTCTATTCACTAGGAGAGGGGGCATGCCCCCTCAGTGACAAAAGCGGGTGGGGGGCGGAGGGGCGAGGCTCGCGATCGCGGCACTCCCGCAAAGCCACCCCCCCTTTCATGAGGCCACACCCCCTTTCCCCATTGAGGCACGGCTACGCCGCGCAAAACTCCCATTCCATCCAAATGTAAAGTTGGGAGGTATGTACAAACACTAGCATGCTCTACTAGCCAAAGTAACTCTTGCTGTGCCCTTACTGCCGGTTAGGACCCCGCTTTATCCACTAAACTGCATGTGCACATTATAAGCTGCCGGGGAGGAATCTGAAGCTTCCTCTTATGCAAAAATGTTGGCCAGGGCAAATACCAGAAGGGCCGATGGCCTGATGGGCCGGTCCGGCCTAAAAGTCTGGGTGAGTAGTTTAGGCTCCACGATTGCTAGGGATCTGAAGTGGAAGGCCAATCGGTTATCACTCCCACTCCGCTCACGACATGTTCAGAAGGCTGCCATCAGGGAGGCGGTACGGCTCGCAATTTGCAGAGGCTGCACAAAGTGGATTTTAGCATACTCGGCGTACACATAGAATCGCACACTTGCATGGCGGCTATACACTCTCCCTGTAGGCGGCGACTATCTGAACGCAGGACAGCAAAATTAGCAGCCCAGCGATTAGATCTGAATGACCCCCTCAGTGTTCACACTGGCCTGCCTGAGCTCATTCTCCTCATGAGTCCTGACTGCCCGCCAAAACGCTGCGGCTCCATGGCGCAGGGCACTGTAGGAATGGTCTGGGAGACAGTCCCAAGAGACACTGCGGGAGCTGGGAGGTGGCGGAGCACAAGGGCAGGCAGTTGCGGGCCTGCCCGCTGTATTGTATGTAACAGTGCGTCTGGCAGAGAAGGCGACAGACATACTGCTACATACATTACAGCGGGCAGCAATGTAGCTGGTGCATAGTGGATGTGGACAGTGCTCTGCCCACAGGTCATATGCGCTGTTGGCTGAGCAATGTCCACACCACCCTATTTACAGCCCAGCTGCCAACCTCTTACATTACTGTAATAGTAACAATAACATATTTTGAAAGAAATCATGTAACTTTATCTCTCTCTCATAAACTCTCTCACTAATAATCTCCCTCTCTCATAAGATTTCTCTCTAATAATCTCTCTCATAAACTTTCTTTCTCTCTCTCTCTCTCTCTCATAAACACTCTGGGTATTGATCGTTGGGTCGACCCAACTTAGGTCGACACTCATTAGGTCGACCACTGAAGGTCGACATTGCCATTAGGTCGACATGCATTAGGTCGACATGGGCGTTAGGTCGACATGTACTAGGTTGACAGGTCAAAAGGTCAACATGAGGTTTTTGACTGTTTTTTGGTGTCGTTTTCTCCGTAAAGTGACGGGGAACCCATATTAGTGCACCGCGTTCGCTCGCCATGATTCAGGCAAGGCAGATTACCGTTCCAATTGTAGTCCACGTGGATCGTTAAGTATTAAAAAATCCCAAAAATGGGAAAAACATGGGAAAAACTCATGTTGACCTTTTGACCTGTCAACCTAGTACATGTCGACCTAATGTTCATGTTGACCTAATGCACGTCAATCTAATGGCATTGTTGACCTTCATTGGTCAACCTAATGAATGACGACCTAAGTTGTGTCGACCTAACGACCGTAACCCAACACTCTCTCATAAACTTTCTCTCTCATAAACTCTAATAAGCTTTCTCTCTCTCTAATAAGCTCTCTCTGTCTCTCATAAGTTTCTTTCTCATAAGTGTTCTCACTCTCATAAGCTCTCTCTCATCAACTGTGGGTTTTCAGTAGTGGAGATGTTGCCGATGGCAACCAATCATATTCTACCTATTTATCTAGCACCTTCTAGAAGATAATATCTAGAATCTGATTGGGTGCTATGGGCAACATCTCCACTTCTGAAAACTGGCACATTAGTAAATATACCCAATAGTTGCCTACCCTCCCTCATTCTGCAGGAGGCTCCCTGAAATAGTAGCAATCTCCCTGACTCCCTGAATAGACCAGCAATCTCCCTGATTGCACCATACCCCCATTATATAGCTGTTACATTCTTGGGGTAAAAAAATGAAATCAGAGATACATACTGTACATTCAAATTAGTTAATCAATGCCATTTTCCTGCATTGGTTATAAGGCACAATGATCCCTATGGCTACATGCACATTAAATAAGGTTTCTCGTGACCACTTACAGTATATGGAACCTCATGTAAAACACAATACACAAACAATTCCTGAAAACAAGTAGATATTACAAATGCTGGGGCTCATTTACATTTGGATGTAAGTCATTTTTATGACACGCCTCTCAGATATAGCAGTGCACGTCGCGCTTATAGGTGTTCCTTCACACTCTCCCTGAAATGCTTTGTCAAAAGTAGGCAAGTATGATATACCCCCTACTTTCATAACCCCCCCCTCAAGCCACTAACCTGGTTTAACAGAGGTCAGTGTACAGAGAGGAGGGGTGGATTAGACAGGAAAAGGGGCACTGTAAAGCAGGGTACAGTTAGATAAAGGGCAGGGCCGGTTCCGGGGTTTCTTGCGCCCTGGGCGGCATTAGGGGGCGTGGCTTCATACAGGGGGCGTGGTCCATTACGCCCCCTGTACTGTAGTAGGATGTGCGGTGCGCGATGACGTCATCACGCACCGCACAGCAAAGGTCCTCTCCACGAAGGAAAACTAGACGCTAAGCGTCTAGTTCCCTTCGTGGAGAAGACCTTTGCTGTGCGGTGCGCGATGACGTCAACGCGCACCGCACATCATTACAGTAAAGGTCCTCTCCACGAAGGGAAACTAGACGCGTAGCGCCTAGTTTCCCTTCACAACGGGCAGCCGACGAAGGGAAACTAGACGCGTAGCGTCTAGTTTCCCTTCACAGCGGGCAGTGGCAGCGGGGGGGGGCACAGCAGCAGCGGATCTTGCCATGGTGCGGCGCTCTCCGGATGGCGCTGGCGCCCTCCGGAAGGCAGCGCCCTGGGCAAAAGTCCTGTTTTCCTTTCACACAAGCAGGGACGTGCAGTCAGGGGAGGCAGGGGAGGCAGTGCTAAATGATTAGAATAATATAAAGAAGATACTTATGACACATATTCTGTGTCATAAGTTATTTCTTTATATTATGCTACCCATTTCAGCTCTTTTCATCAGTTTGGGAGGCACTGATAGCAGTGCCTCCCGTCATCAATAGAAATGGGCTAAAACGGGGGGCGGGGCCAAGGACTGGGCCATAAAAGCCCATTGAAAATCAACGGGGTAAGCGGCACTTATGCAAGTGCCTCGTTGACAGGGGAAACCCGCCCCTGTCAGCGAGGCAGATGTGATTGGACAGCGGATCCAGTACTGGATCCGCTGATCCAATCACCGGTGGGCTGAATCGGCAGCGGGACCCGGCGCTGCTGTCGCGCTATCACGTCTGGACAGTAGCACGGGCAAGTGAAGCGGCGGCGGGACCCGATGTTAGAGCTGCACTGCATGTCAGGGAAGCAGGCGCTACGGACGGAGGCAGCGGGCTGGGAACCGTGCGGCGGCGCTGGGCAGCGCTGTGACTGCAGCTCACCTTGATCGTCCCCCGCTCTCCTCACAGCAGCACCTGCACCCTCTGGAACGGGGCCCATCACCACACAGGCGAGGTGGTGGGGTTGTTGTTGTTGTTGGTGGTGGGTGGGTGGGGAGGGGGGGGGGGGCAGTTGTACTGGGTGGGGAGGGGGGCAGTTGTACTGGGTGGGGGGGGGGGCAGTTGTACTGGGTGGGAAGTGACTGGGCAGCTCACCCTCAGATCACCTGTACTGCAACTCACCTTCAGATAATCAGGGGATGAGCTGCAGTCCAAGTGATCTGGGGTTGAGCTGCAGTCCAAGTGATCTGGGGGTGAGCTGCAGTCCAAGTGATCTCGGCCAGATCACTTGGACTGCAGTTCACCCCCAGATCACTTGGACTGCAGGGACAATGAGGAATAAATAAAATAAATGTAAAAAATATATATATGTATATATCACAGCCGCCCGCCGCTCACCGCTGACCAACGCTCACTGCCGTACGCTGCACCGCCACTGAAAGCTGACCACCGCAGACCACAACTGGCGGTGGTCAGAGGGACATCAACGCCGCAGCAACAAAGGACAGCTTAGTACCGCCGCATCTCCCGCAGACCATGGGCTCCTCCGCCACCGCCGCCGACAGTCCCTTCCACACTTCCGCTGCACATATCAGGTAATGTTTCCCTGCTTCCCTATGTCCTCTGCTGTCACTTTCCCTGTCCCTTCTGTCACTCTCTCTGTCACTGCTGTCACTCTCTCTCCCTGTCCCTGAAATGTGTATCATACCGTGTACTGTAATGTGAATTTCGTCTTATACCGTTTGCTGTAATGTGAATTTCGTCTCATACCGTGTGCTGTAATCTGAATTTCGGCACATACCATGTGCTGTTATGTGAATTTCACCTCATACCGTGTGCTATAATCTGAATTTTGGGTCATACCGTGTGCTGTAATGTGAATTTCGGCTGATACCGTGTGCTGTAATGTGAATTTCGGCTGATACTGTGTGCTGTAATGTGAATTTCGACTGATACCGTATGCTGTAATGTGAATTTCACCTCATACCGTGTGCTATAATCTGAATTTCGGGTCATACCGTGTGCTGTAATGTGAATTTCGGGTGATACCGTGTGCTGTAATGTGAATTTCGGCTGATACCGTGTGCTGTAATGTGAATTTCGACTGATACCGTGTGCTGTAATGTGAATTTCGGCTGATACCGTGTGCTGTTATGTGAATTTCACCTCATACCGTGTGCTATAATCTGAATTTCAGGTCATACCGTGTGCTGTAATGTGAATTTCGGTTCATACCGTGTGCTATAATCTGAATTTCGGGTCATACCGTGTGCTATAATCTGAATTTCGGGTCATACCGTGTGCTGTAATGTGAATTTCGGGTGATACCGTGTGCTGTAATGTGAATTTCGGCTGATACCGTGTGCTGTAATGTGAATTTCGACTGATACCGTGTGCTGTAATGTGAATTTCGGCTGATACCGTGTGCTGTTATGTGAATTTCACCTCATACCGTGTGCTATAATCTGAATTTCAGGTCATACCGTGTGCTGTAATGTGAATTTCGGTTCATACCGTGTGCTATAATCTGAATTTCGGGTCATACCGTGTGCTATAATCTGAATTTCGGGTCATACCGTGTGCTGTAATGTGAATTTCGGCTGATACCGTGTGCTGTTATGTGAATTTCGGCTCATACCGTGTGCTGTTATGTGAATTTCGGCTGATACCGTGTGCTGTAATGTGAATTTCGGCTCATACCGTGTGCTGTAATGTGAATTTCGGCTCATACTGTGCTGTGTGCTGTTATGTGAATTTCGGCTCATACCATGTGCTGTAATGTGAATTTCGGCTCATACCGTGTGCTGTAATGTGAATTTTGGCTCATACTGTGTGGTATAAGGTGAAAGGGGCACAGTATAGTATAAGGGGTCCTACTACACTGAAGGACACGCCCCCATTTGAGTGGCCATGCCCCCTTTTCTGGAGACGCGCGCATAACCAGTGCCTCCCCAGCCAATGTCCCCACCGCACGTCACTGCACACAAGGAGCTACTGCCTGTGCTCTGGACCGAAACTGCCTCATCCCCGAGACAC
This sequence comes from Pseudophryne corroboree, assembly GCF_028390025.1. Taxonomy (NCBI): domain Eukaryota; kingdom Metazoa; phylum Chordata; class Amphibia; order Anura; family Myobatrachidae; genus Pseudophryne; species Pseudophryne corroboree. The sequence continues at coordinate 358,792,835 of NC_086450.1, read as the reverse complement.
TGCACCTGTCTCAATGAACGTAAAAGATAAAGCAGTCATTGTCATAGCGGTCAGGAACATACTCTACATGTCTCCCGGCCGCAATCTCTGCACAAGTGTAGCAAGCCTGCATCCAGCCACGCAGCAACACTGTACAGGCCCGGGGTGCAAATCATGCTACACTGTCCCCTGGTCAGCCAGCCCATACATTAAAGCAGGCACATAGACCATCGCGGGTGGGTGCAGACCGTTCTCTGCTCACAGGCCATATACGTTGAAGGCTGAGCACCATCCACACCACCCTAGTTATGGCCCTGTGTGCAATTAATTACTTCAGGGCAGAGGTAGAAAACAGACTCACCAAACATGGTGAGCCACCACCTTTGTGTTAACAGACAACATCTATTATCTCGGTGGACGGGATCCTGGCGGTCAGCATCCTGACGCCGGGATCCCGGACACAGAATGCTGGCAGGGGGGAGGTGGGGGGTTTCTATTCCCACTATATGGGTGTCGTGGACACTCACGAGTGGGAATAGTCCCTACTAGTTGCATGCCGACTGTCGGGATTATGAGCCTGCGGGATGTCGGTATTGTGACCTGGTCACATAACTACATCCCATTGTATGGAACAGGGTTATGCTTCAATCACCTGTAATAAATCAACACGTTACACAAAATTAAGTAACAGAGGAGCTTGATAAATATTTTCCTAATAGTTAATAATATGTGTTCACACGCCTCAAGTTTCTCTTACAATTGTTGTTTATGTTTTTTTGTTACTCAACATATTTTATTTATTAGAGTATCGTGTAACATTACCTTTGGAATTGCAGTATGTCAAGGAGACCTGGAAAAGAACCAAAAAATTCAAAATATGTTAATGTCTGGCAGACTGGTTGGTTTCCAGCGTACTGAATACATTTCCAAAAATAGTTTACAATGGATGACAGGATTTTTTAAGACACTGAATTGTGCGTGTGCTTACTGGAGATGGTATGGTGATGTTATTATTTATTTACACTACCCGTCACTATTACCACTTAGGTAGTTGTGTGGGGTCCTCAGATCGATCCCTCCAGTGGAGAACATGGTGTAACCTGGTGTAACAAGGGGATCCGGACTGAAAGTCGACAGTAACTAGGTCGACAATGTCTAGGTCGACCACTATTGGTCGACAGTAACTAGGTCGACAGGGTGTCTAGGTCAACAGGGTCTTTAGGTCGACATGTTCTAGGTCGACAGGTCAAAAGGTCGACATGAGTTTTTCACAATTTTTTATTTTTTTGAACCTTTTCATACTTAACGATCCACGTGGACTACGATTGGAACGGTAATCTGTGCCGAGCGAAGCGGTAGCGGAGCGAAGGCACCATGCCCAAAGCATGGCGAGCGGACGCGGTGCACTAATTGGGGTTCCCGGTCACTCTACGAAGAAAACGACACCAAAATAACATTAAAAACTCATGTCGACCTTTTGACCTGTCGACCTAGAAAATGTCGACCTAAAGACCCTGTCGACCTAGACACCCTGTCGACCTAGTTACTGTCGACCAATAGTGGTCGACCTAGTTACTGTCGACTTTCAATACCACACCCGTAACAAGATGTGTGGAGATAAATCTGCAAAAGGATCTTTAACACAGGGGAGTGAAATGAGACACAGATAGAGGGAGTGCTGGCAGGCAACCTTGGGCCCAGGCAAAAACGAGGCTCATTCAGGTTGCAAAGCGGCTATTGTACACACATTGGTGCGGCTATTGTACACACATTGGTTGATGTTTTCTTACTGTGTATGCATCTGAGCCGTAGTGCGAAGCATTAGTCACAAAGTGAGTGACAGGTCCACAGGCTCTCTGAATAGGGCCCAAAATTCCAACAACCACAGTAAACCACATGGTTGGGTCACTTTTTATTAGAGATGTGTGCAGAACCCCGTGCTTCTTGATTTCTTTGAAAATAAACACACCCCTTACCACTCTGGAATTCATGTACTGGGGCCCTTTCATTCAGCCCAATGCCCCCTTCTACAGTTAGTGTTCTTCCTCCCGCCCCATCTCCCACCATCTGTGCAGTAAAGGAGTAATTAGCAGAAATTACTGCTCCAGGTCCTACATGCTAAACGGAAGATAGAACATCCCCTACCGTCCATGGGACATAAAAGTTGCCGCCACCACTACCGCTAGAGGATTGGTAGGCACCCCAGTACATTGCTTTGCCCAGGGGCCTACACTGCCGTTACGATGGCCCTGCGTCCGTCATCTCTACTTTTATAGGCATCATAATGAAGGTTTGTGTTCTTGAAGTGAAAAATGTCTGTCACTTATTAGGCTAATGGCCTTCATTCCGAGTTGATCGCTAGCTGCTTTCGTTCGCAGCGCAGCGATCAGGCAAAAAAAACGGCACTTCTGCGCATGTGTATGGGGCGCACTGCGCACGCGCGACGTACTTTCACAAAAGCCATTGCAGTTTCACACAAGGTCTGGCGACGCTTTTCAATTGCACTACTGGCCGCAGAGTGATTGACAGGAAGTGGGTGTTTCTGGGAGGTAACTGACAGTTTACGGGGAGTGTGTGTAAAAACGCAGGCGTGTCAGATAAAAACGCAGGAGTGGCTGGGGAAACGTAGACGTGGCTGGCAGAACGCAGGGCGTGTTTGTGACGTCAAAACAGGAATTAAATAGTCTGCAGTGATCGCAAGCTAGGAGTAAGTCTCGAGCTACTCTGAAACTGCACAATCATTTTTTGTAGCAGTTCTGCGATCCTTTCGGTCGCACTTCTGCTAAGCTAAGATACACTCCCAGAGGGCGGCGGCTTAGCGTTTGCACGGCTGCTAAAAACAGCTAGCGAGCGAACAACTCGGAATCATAGAGATACATTATTTCTCACATACAAACACCAAATAGAGGGTGAGCGCAGGTATCCAAAACCTGTACAATAACACTAGCCTTAGAGTCTAGACAACTCTTCAGATACCAGCAGCCCCCTTAAACAAGATACACGCACTGTGCGCTCCACGCAAACCTCTTGATTCCATATAATCAATACAGTCACACTGACTGAAGAGTTATAATGGGTATTATAAAATGCTGATATAAAATGCAGTCAGTGAGTGGACATGGGGCCTAATTCAGACCTGATTGCAAGCAGGCATTTTTTGCACTGCTGTGATCAGGTAATTGCCGCCTACAGGGGGAGGGGGTAGTTGATGTGCAGGGGTGCGAACGGATGTGCAGAGAGATGCACAAACAAAAGTTTGTGCAGTCTCTGCACAGCCCAGGACTTACTCAGCCGCTGTGACGTTCTGGACCGATGCGGACGTCAGAAACCCTCCTTCCAAATGGCTGGGCACGCCTGCGTTCTCCTGGACACTCAGTTGCCACCCACAAATGGCCTCTTCCTGTCAATCTTCTTGCGATCGCCGGCGCAATCGCTTTCTTCGTGAAATCCGTCTCTGTCCGGCAATGCCTATCGCCGGCGGCCGTCGCACCTGCGCATTGCGGTGCATACGCATGCTCAGTTCAGGCCCGATTGCACCGCTGCAAAAAAAGCTAGCCTGTGATTGGGTCTGAGTGACCCCCTCGGTGTAATCAGTAAAGGGGGAAAGTAATATACTGTAATAGAGGTGAAAAAACAACAAATTATGTAAGAGGCATAAATCAGGAAGGTAGTGCTGTAGATTGTTTGACGGAGGGTGGCCCAAATCTGTATCTTGCTTAGGGCTCCATGAGGTCTAAATCCACCTCTGGGCTGGAGGGAGGTACTTTGCCTACACCAGTCTGGTTCATACTAGGCAGTGCTGATGGCAGGTACAGTTGTTGGATCAGATTTACAGATTAATACTTTTTTAGGGAATTATCGCAAAGCATTTTCCATAATTTGGATGACAAAATATTGGGGCATGAAGAAATAGATGGCATATCCCTCTGTGATGGGTAATTTTGTGTCATTTTTGTATAATTTTATATTTCTCAGACTTATTGCCTAATTCAGACCTGATCGCTGTGCTGCAAATTACACTGTCCTGCGATCAGATAGTCGCCGTCCAGGGGGAGTGAAAATTCGCCCAGTGCAAGACAGTGTGCGAATGCATGTGTACGCTGTGCAAAAATTCCCCTCAGTCAGTGGACAGCTGCAAAACGGTTCGCATCACAGTCACCATCGAATGTTTTTCCCATTTTGTGCAGTGTGTGCAGTCTTTGCGTAGCTCAATACTTACTCCTCCAGTGTGAAGAAATCAGGCTGATCAGGCCGGCGCTGACGTCATACCCCCTCCCTGAAAACGTTTGGGAACGCCTGTGTTTTTTCCGCACACACCCAGTAAATGGGCAGTTACCACCCACAAATGGCTTCTTCCTGTCAATCACCTTGCGTACGCTGTGCGAATGAATTTTTCTTCTAGAATCATCACTGCTACCCATCGCACATGCGCAGTAGTTCGATAATCGCCCGCTGTGCGAAAAATGCACAGCAGCGATCAGGTCTGAATCGGGCCCTTAGTTTGGTACATAATGGGTAACACTGGCAGAATCACATTACCATTCAGGTATTTTCCAGATAATAATTCATTCTGCAAGACAAACAAACAAACAAACAAATAAATAAATAAAGCATGAATGAAATAAAGATCAAAACGCATCAGGAAACATATAGCAGCTTCCATTAAAAGCAAAGTAGGTAATATAATAAAACATACTGACCAGTCCGTTTAGCAGTTGTTCCGGCAAGTCTGTAAAGAAAGAAAGAAAGGCAATTATATGTACACAGTAAAAGTTGGCATGTACAAGGGGGATTTCTCTCTATCTGTCATTTGTGTGGGATGCTGTACTGTCGGATTTACCAAGCTCCGGGATGTAAAGGCAACTGGAAACTATAGCGCAGATATCTTCGGAGATGAATCCTCTCACTTTGCTTCCAGCTCTTCGCTTGGAAAGGCTCTTACCAGAGCCCGTCTCCTGTCGATGGCAGAATGCTAAATACAGGAGGAAATTAGCCTTTTTATCTCGTGAATTTAGGTAAAAATAATAAAAATGCGGAATGTGATCTTTTCGTGCTCACTGCACCTGTGCTGGAGACAGTGTGGCCACGTTGGCACCTATTTGCATATTTGGTGGAACTGCCCTGTGGTTTCCAAATTTTGGGATGAAGTCTATTCACTGATAAATAAGGTGATTGGTATCTTTCCCCCCAAGTACCCACTACACGGGGTGTAGTATGGTATGCCGGCGGCCGTGCTCCCGTCGACCAGCATACCGGCGCCGGGAGCCCGATTCCAGCGCCGGTATACTGTGCGCTGGGATCCCGACAGTCGGCATACTGAAGACCACCCACTACACGTATTACTTTGCAAGCTCCTATGTTTTCTCTCTAAACCTCAAAATAAGCTCTCTGGCCACAGCTACAACACAGCAAAACTCCTGTTTGCGATGAATAGGTAACAAACCACTGCCCCTCCAAGCTTTAATTAATAAGATATGGCATGTAGCATCCTCCATGGAGTAAATAGATTCCCTTTCTTGACAATGCTGTGCTCAAATACTAAACGACCTGGGATCCTTGGTACGTTTCTTTTCACAGACAACTTCCTGGGGTGGTGTGAACTGAGCCTTCTTCTGGCTTGAGTGTGAGATGTGTGTTGCCTCCCTCCCCTCCCAGCCCGCCCTTCTATTATTTCACCCCTTCATATTCTGGTCCACCCTATTTATACTTGTTGTAGGTTGTTGTCAGAATCCGTTTGGATTTCCCTTTGTGAGAACATATTCGCAGGGACTGATGTTCACGGCACAATGGCAAGTTTATTAAAGCAGTGTACAACTGTAAACAATAAGTATAAACCAGGAATAATTAGAGAACACAAAATGAAAGGGAGAACTGAGGGGACATGGGATGCCAGGAGACTGTGAATACACAGGATGCCAGGAGACTGTGAGTACATGAAAACGGTGTAGACTGTGGAAACACTTGAGACACTGTGGACTGTGAAGGCACTGTAGCACAGGCTTACCTACTTTGCTGCCTCCTCCTCCGGGAGGAGGCAGCGTTGTAGGTGAATGGGGGCATGGCCGGCAGCAGGACAGGTGGTTCGGGGGCGTGGCCGGCAGCAGGATGGGCGGTCCGGGGGCGTTGCATCAGGGTTGCGTCATCATGACTCCACCCCCCGCTGTGCTGTGCCGAGAAACGAGGCGCTGCATAGCAGGGGGCGGAGCTACGATGACGCGATTCAGCGCGAATCGCGTCATCGGACCGTCTCGGCCCGCCTACTTGTTCACTGCTGCGGGCGGCCGAGGGGGAAAGCGGGAGGCTTGCCCACCTTTCCGGGGGGCCGGGAGGGTCGCCCGATTTTCGGGAGCCTCCCGGCCATTCCGGGAGGGTAGGCAAGTATGCTGTAGCAGGATCACAGGATAGCACTGTGGTAGAAAATGCAACGTAGCAGGATAACAGGATTGCACTGTAGCAGGTTCACAGGATAGCACTGTGGTAGAGCATGCAACGTAGCAGGATAACAGGATTGCACTGTAGCAGGATCACAGGATAGCACTGTGGTAGAGTATGCAATGTAGCAGGATAACAGGATTGCACTGTAGCAGGATCACAGGATAGCACTGTGGTAGAGTATGCAACATAGCAGGATAACAGGATTGCACTGTAGCTGGATCACAGGATAGCACTGTGGTAGAGTATGCAACGTAGCAGGATCACAGGATTGCACTGTAACAGGATCAGAGGATAGCACTGTGGTAGAGTATGCAACGTAGCAGGATAACAGGATTGCACTGTAGCAGGATCACAGGATAGCACTGTGGTAGAGTATGCAACGTAGCAGAATAACAGGATTGCACTGTAGCTGGATCACAGGATAGCACTGTGGTAGAGTATGCAACGTAGCAGAATAACAGGATTGCACTGTAGCTGGATCACAGAATTGCACTGTAACAGGATCAGAGGATAGCACTGTGGTAGAGTATGCAACGTAGCAGGATAACAGGATTGCACTGTAGCAGGATCACAGGATAGCACTGTGGTAGAGTATGCAACGTAGCAGAATAACAGGATTGCACTGTAGCTGGATCACAGGATAGCACTGTGGTAGAGTGTGCAACATACCAGGATAACAGGATTGTACTGTAGCAGGATCACAGGATAGCACTGTGGTAGAATATGCAACGTAGCAGGATAACAGGATTGCACTGTAGCTGGATCAGAGGATAGCACTGTGGTAGAACCTGGCAGTTCTATGGATGATTTAGCAGTAGAGACCAGCATAACCAGGACCAGGAACTGAGATAACCTTGACACGATGAACTGGCAACTGGGAGCCTGTGTGGCGATGAATAGTGAGTTCAGGTGCTGCTCACAGCTGTGGTAACAGCTAATTACCAAGCTGCAGATACAGAGCAGAGAGTGCTGAGCACCAGAGCAGAGAGCGCCACCCCAGGCATGGAGGAGAAACTGCATGGATCGTGACGGTACCCCCTCCCTAAGGAGCGGATTCCAGACGCTCAACACATGTCAGAGTCTGAATCAAAAGGTAGAGGGCATATCAGGGTATCCTCATGCTGCCAAGGAAGTCCAACAGTGGCTTTCAACTTAGACTTTCCCTTTTTCTTCTTTCTCCTTTTTTGTAGATTTCCCAGCAGGAGCAGTAGACTGAAGCCTAAGAAAACCAACAGGTAAGCTGATTGCTGGAGTCTCTGAGCTGGCAACAGGAGTCTCGGATGAACCAAGATAGATAGAAACCTTAGATGGCCCCTACTGGGCAGGAACCTAAACTGAAATAGACTGGTTCCCTGAAGACTGATAAGAGCATGAATTGATTTCTTAATTACCACCTCACTGAAGGTCACAAGATTGAGAAGAACTGGGTCATTGGTTTCAATTAGTGGACTAGCCCATTCCAAGGCTTCTCCTCTGAAGGTCAGGAATAACAATTTAACTATGTTGGAGGGAGTAATTCCGAGGGAAGGGTCTGTCTCCATCATGGAAAGATATCGGTTAACTAGTGCGAAGTATTGCATTAAATCTCCATCAAAGTAATCCAAAGATGGAGCGTTGGATGAATTCTGTGAAGTGGAAGCTTGATTTTCTGGAAACACTGGAGATGGAATAAAAAATGGAGCATCAGGACACTGAGGAGGGGACAGACTTTCAGGAGACTGGTCAGGAATACATGATGATCCTAACCGAACGTTGACTAGAGATTTGGATGGCACTTTCTGGATTTGGTCCTTCCTGGAAGTCCTGTGAGACTGAGTTGTTCCCAAATCGCGAGCCAACAAGTTAGTAGTAGGATTGGAACCCAGGACTACAGCAGTGCCTACGTGCCTAGATATATGGCCTGTGTTGTGAGAAACGGGAGTGCTAGATTCTTCTTCGGAGATTGGCATAATGCTCAGAGCCCCCTCCTGGGGCTGAACTAAGGCAGGAGCCCTTTCTTCACTGGGCTGGGCTAAAGCAGGAGCCCCCTCTTCACGGGGCTGGGCTGAGGCAGGAGCCCCCTCTTCACGGGGCTGGGCTGAGGCAAGAGCCCCCCCTTCATGGGGCTGGGCTGAGGCAAGAACCCCCTCTTCACGGGGCAGCGCTCTGAAGACTCTCTGGCTGGGCAGCGCTCTGAAGACTCTCTGGCTGGGCAGCGCTCTGAAGACTCTGGGGCTGGGCAGCGCTCTGAAGACTCTGGGGCTGGGCAGCGCTCTGTAGACTCTGGGGCTGGGCAGCGCTCTGTAGACTCTGGGGCTGGGCAGTGCTCTGTAGACTCTGGGGCTGGGCAGTGCTCTGTAGACTCTGGGGCTGGGCAGCGCTCTGTAGACTCTGGGGCTGGGCAGCGCTCTGTAGACTCGGGCTGGGCAGCGCTCTGTAGACTCTGGGGCTGGGCAGCGCTCTGTAGACTCTGGGGCTGGGCAGCGCTCTGTAGACTCTGGGGCTGGGCAGCGCTCTGTAGACTCTGGGGCTGGGCAGCGCTCTGTAGACTCTGGGGCTGGGCAGCGCTCTGTAGACTCTGGGGCTGGGCAGCGCTCTGTAGACTCTGGGGCTGGGCAGCGCTCTGTAGACTCTGGGGCTGGGCAGCGCTCTGTAGACTCTCGGGCTGGGCAGCACTCTGTAGACTCTCGGGCTGGGCACTCTGAACCCCTCACTGGGGCTGGACACTCTGAAGAACCCCCTCCTGGGGCTGGACACTCTGAAGAACCCCTCACTGGGGCTGGACACTCTGAATCCCTCCCTGGGGCTAGACACTCTGAACCCCTCACTGGGGCTGGACACTCTGAAGAACCCCCTCTTGGGGCTACAGGCTCGGAAACTCCTCCTGGGGCAACAGGCTCGGAAACTTTAGGTGGAAGACCAGTTTTGAGACAGATGGTATTTAAAGATTGGAGATGCACTCTGCCCCCATTTCTTGGTTTTCAAATGGGACAAGTTAGAATAAAATGTCCTTGACCCCCACAATACAGGCAAAGTTTATTGTCTCTGCGATGCTGGCATTCTGTTTCTGAGAGGCTAGGTCGAGGGAAACTTTGGAACCTGCCTCTTGTTTGTGGAAGAGAGGTGCCCCTAGCATGCCTAGTCCATGGGTCAGAATAAAATTCCTTTTCTGGAGCTATTTTACTGGGGTCCACCAGTCTCCCCGGGAATTCAGGTAGAATGCATAGAATACTAGATACTAAAGTCTGTAGCTGGTCTAACTTTTCCTTTAAAATCCCCAGTCGTAATGAATCTAAAGAAGGTGATGTTTTGGGAGCTGCAGGGTTAACGAGCTGTGAGAAAACTCCCTCAGGCAGATTGCAGTTATCTTCCGTGTTTGTTTTGGGCCAGTTCATACTGTCAGAATCCGTTTGGATTTCCCTTTGTGAGAACATATTCGCAGGGACTGATGTTCACGATACAATAGCAAGTTTATTAAAGCAGTGTACAACTGTAAACAATAAGTATAAACCAGGAATAATTAGAGAACACAAAATGAAAGGGAGAACTGAGGGGACATGGGATGCCAGGAGACTGTGAGTACATGAAAACGGTGTAGACTGTGGAAACACTTGAGACACTGTGGACTGTGAAGGCACTGTAGCAGGATCACAGGATAGCACTGTGGTAGAGCATGCAACGTAGCAGGTGTCAAAGTCGAAAAATATTGTAATGCATACACCATGTACTAACCCCACACACATGCCCGCTGCGCGAGCACTTATTCCGCCGTGCGTGCACATATCCGCAATTTGCGTATGATCGCTCCCGCGTTCCTGCGCGTGGTATGGGTATTTACGGCGGGGTTTGTGAGCGCATAGAGGGTTATCAAAACATTACATATTTAACCCAAATAGTGCACATTTTACACATAGCCACCCCGCACCACATCAGCAAGTATCAACAGTTTAAATGATTCCAGGGCTAAGAGATTCGCCTTTGCATGATAGGAAGGGACAGACTAAGGTTAGAAGGTGATGTCTAGTATACAGCTGTAGGGTATTTTAAGGGTAACATTCCGGTGTTGGTTAGAGAAAGATCGCATGTTCCAGCGTATAGTTATGTGCAGAAGTAGAATATAGATATAAACTGTATTTACTGTATATTATGTATGCGGCGGGAATCCAGAGGATACCACCCCCAAGAGCAGTTGAGAAAGACATCGCCCACCTTTTCAAATCAACCTATGACCTCTCCTGTAATGTAAAGATGCATTGCTGTGTCCTGTGTGACAATGAGATTACAGTGACCATTATATTGTGTATGGAAGTTGTGTATAAATAGCCTGTTGCTGCCTGGCTGGTCAGAAGACTCTGAACGCTTTCTACCTGATAAGCGGAGGACTGGTCCAGGTTGCGCAAGCAAACATTCTCACGTATGTACATTTTCTGTAGCCATTATTCTGTTGTAGATTTATCTTGTTAGCCTGTAGTGTATAATTTGTACTGTTATCCTTTTTGAAATAATCCACTGTGGCCTTAGAACCCTGTGGTTACCTACATATCGGTGTTGCGTCCTCACTTTCCTGCTAGGGTTTAAAGCGTATTTTACTGTATAAGGTTTAAGAGTATATTGATAAGGTGTACGCACTACGGGTACTTTATACCGTCAGCGCTACTTAAGGTTTAAAGTATAACATCATTACAGTGCTTTGCGGCACATGGTTTAGAGTGTAAGAATAACATTGCATTGCAGTACGAATAAGGTTTAAAGTTTATTAAAAGTGTGTGCGCGCGCTGTGCGTACCCTGTACACTCAGCGCGGCATGTGTACGCCAAGTACGTACAATGTACAGGACTCTGTACGCAAATAGCGTACAAAGTGCGTAGCACGTGCATTCAGTCTAGCGGCCATAGCGGCTCCACGGTAAAAGTGTATCTAGAGGTATAGCTTTATGGTTTAAGATAATATCGACATTATCAATTGGGGGCATCGTCCGGTTTTTCCTCATACCCACAACCTAGCAGGTTAAAGCAGACTTTATCTATCAGCAAAGGGCGGACAGGTATCCACGTAAGGAGAAAAAACACAGGATACCAGCGCTGGCTGTACAAATTATAAAAAGACGGTTTGCTGAATATAAAATACAATTTATTAAACCATTAAAAAACAGGAATCGATTCCGATTATCTGATAGATACACTTGCAATCATAATCTCTCCCTGGAGAGATATATTAAAAGTCCACTCTTCTCTGAGACATGTGTTGTAAAGCCTAGGACAATCTCCAGATAGCACTCACTGTAGCAGAAATAGTTACCAGTTCCACATTAGACGTATATGATGGCATCAGCTTTAGGAAAAGTCCATTGCTAGCTGCAGATGTGGATCGGTTTTTATTTGTGGTAATTTCCCAGTGATAGGAACAGAGTCCAATTATAGCCCAAAGTGTCAGGGCCTCGGTATGATATCAGAGAGTGGTGTCCAGGTCGGTGAATAAGCTCAACACGTTTCGCTGGCAACAGAGTGATCCAGCTTCCTCATGGCCCTAACTGTGGGGAGTTTGTATATTCTCCCCGTACTTGCGTGGGTTTCCTCCGGGTACTCCGGTTTCCTCCCACAATCCAAAAATATACTGGTAGGTTAATTGGCTCCCAACAAAATTAACCCTAGTATGTATGTGTGTGCGTGTACATGTGATAGGGAATATAATAAGAATTTACTTACCGATAATTCTATTTCTCGGAGTCCGTAGTGGATGCTGGGGTTCCTGAAAGGACCATGGGGAATAGCGGCTCCGCAGGAGACAGGGCACAAAAAGTAAAGCTTTTCCAGATCAGGTGGTGTGCACTGGCTCCTCCCCCTATGACCCTCCTCCAGACTCCAGTTAGGTACTGTGCCCGGACGAGCGTACACAATAAGGGAGGATTTTGAATCCCGGGTAAGACTCATACCAGCCACACCAATCACACCGTACAACTTGTGATCTAAACCCAGTTAACAGTATGATAACAGAGGAGCCTCTGAAAGATGGCTCCCTAAACAATAACCCGAATTAGTTAACAATAACTATGTACAAGTATTGCAGATAATCCGCACTTGGGATGGGCGCCCAGCATCCACTACGGACTCCGAGAAATAGAATTATCGGTAAGTAAATTCTTATTTTCTCTATCGTCCTAGTGGATGCTGGGGTTCCTGAAAGGACCATGGGGATTATACCAAAGCTCCCAAACGGGCGGGAGAGTGCGGATGACTCTGCAGCACCGAATGAGAGAACTCCAGGTCCTCTTTTGCCAGGGTATCAAATTTGTAGAATTTTACAAACGTGTTCTCCCCTGACCACGTAGCTGCTCGGCAGAGTTGTAATGCCGAGACCCCTCGGGCAGCCGCCCAAGATGAGCCCACCTTCCTTGTGGAATGGGCCTTAACAGATTTAGGCTGTGGCAGGCCTGCCACAGAATGTGCAAGTTGAATTGTGTTACAAATCCAACGAGCAATCGACTGCTTAGAAGCAGGCGCACCCAACTTGTTGGGTGCATACAGTATAAACAGCGAGTCAGATTTTCTGACTCCAGCCGTCCTTGAAATGTATATTTTTAAAGCTCTGACAACGTCCAACAACTTGGAGTCCTCCAAGTCGCTTGTAGCCGCAGGCACTACAATAGGCTGGTTCAGGTGAAACGCTGATACCACCTTAGGGAGAAAATGCGGACGCGTCCGCAGCTCTGCCCTATCCGAATGGAAAATTAAGTAAGGGCTTTTATAAGATAAAGCCGCCAGTTCAGATACTCTCCTGGCGGAAGCCAGGGCCAGTAACATAGTCACTTTCCATGTGAGATATTTCAAATCCACATTTTTTAGTGGTTCAAACCAATGGGATTTGAGGAAATCTAAAACTACATTTAGATCCCACGGTGCCACCGGAGGCACCACAGGAGGCTGTATATGCAGTACTCCTTTGACAAAAGTCTGGACCTCAGGGACTGAGGCCAATTCTTTTTGGAAGAATATTGACAGGGCCGAAATTTGAACCTTAATAGATCCCAATTTGAGACCCATAGACAATCCTGATTGCAGGAAATGTAGGAAACGACCCAGTTGAAATTCCTCCGTCGGAGCACTCCGATCCTCGCACCACGCAACATATTTCCGCCAAATGCGGTGATAATGCTTCGCGGTGACTTCCTTTCTTGCCTTAATCAAGGTAGGAATGACTTCTTCTGGAATGCCTTTTCCTTTTAGGATCTGGCGTTCAACCGCCATGCCGTCAAACGCAGCCGCGGTAAGTCTTGAAAGAGGCAGGGACCCTGTTGAAGCAGGTCCCTTCTCAGAGGTAGAGGCCACGGATCGTCCGTGACCATCTCTTGAAGTTCCGGGTACCAAGACCTTCTTGGCCAATCCGGAGCCACTAGTATCGTTCTTACTCCGCTTTGCCGTATGATTCTCAATACCTTTGGTATGAGAGGCAGAGGAGGAAACACATACACCGACTGGTACACCCAAGGTGTTACCAGCGCGTCCACAGCTATTGCCTGCGGATCTCTTGACCTGGCGCAATACCTGTCCAGTTTTTTGTTGAGGCGAGACGCCATCATGTCCACCATTGGTCTTTCCCAACGGTTTATTAGCATGTGGAAAACTTCTGGATGAAGTCCCCACTCTCCCGGGTGAAGATCGTGTCTGCTGAGGAAGTCTGCTTCCCAGTTGTCCACGCCCGGGATGAACACTGCTGACAGTGCTATCACGTGATTCTCCGCCCAGCGAAGGATCCTGGCAGCTTCTGCCATTGCACTCCTGCTTCTTGTGCCGCCCTGTCTGTTTACATGGGCGACTGCCGTGATGTTGTCCGACTGGATCAACACCGGTCTTCCTTGAAGCAGAGGTTCCGCCTGGCTTAGAGCATTGTAGATTGCTCTTAGTTCCAGAATGTTTATGTGAAGAGACTTTTCCAGGCTCGACCACACTCCCTGGAAGTTTCTTCCTTGTGTGACTGCTCCCCAGCCTCTCAGGCTGGCGTCCGTGGTCACCAGGATCCAATCCTGTATGCCGAATCTGCGGCCCTCCAATAGATGAGCCCTCTGCAACCACCACAGAAGAGATACCCTTGTCCTTGGAGACAGGGTTATCCGCAGGTGCATCTGAAGATGCGACCCTGACCATTTGTCCAACAGATCCCTTTGGAAAATTCTTGCATGGAATCTGCCGAATGGAATTGCTTCGTAAGAAGCCACCATTTTTCCCAGGACTCTTGTGCATTGATGCACAGACACCTTTCCTGGTTTTAGGAGGTTCCTGACCAGGTCGGATAACTCCTTGGCTTTTTCCTCGGGAAGAAAAACCTTTTTCTGAACCGTGTCCAGAATCATCCCTAGGAACAGCAGACGAGTTGTCGGCATTAATTGGGATTTTGGAATATTCAGAATCCATCCGTGCTGCTTTAGCACCTCTTGAGATAGTGCTAATCCCATCTCTAGCTGTTCTCTGGACCTTGCCCTTATTAGGAGATCGTCCAAGTATGGGATAATTAATACGCCTTTTCTTCGAAGAAGAATCATCATCTCGGCCATTACCTTTGTAAAGACCCGAGGTGCCGTGGACAAACCAAACGGCAGCGTCTGAAACTGATAGTGACAGTTTTGTACAACGAACCTGAGGTACCCCTGGTGTGAGGGGTAAATTGGAACGTGGAGATACGCATCCTTGATGTCCAAGGATACCATAAAGTCCCCTTCTTCCAGGTTCGCTATCACTGCTCTGAGTGACTCCATCTTGAACTTGAACTTCTTTATGTACAGGTTCAAGGACTTCAGATTTAGAATAGGCCTTACCGAGCCATCCGGCTTCGGTACCACAAATAGAGTGGAATAATACCCCTTCCCTTGTTGTAGAAGAGGTACCTTGACTATCACCTGCTGAGAGTACAGCTTGTGAATGGCTTCCAAAACCGTCTCCCTTTCGGAGGGGGACGTTGGTAAAGCAGACTTCAGGAAACGGCGAGGTGGATCTGTCTCTAATTCCAACCTGTACCCCTGAGATATTATCTGCAGGATCCAGGGATCTACCTGCGAGTGAGCCCACTGCGCGCTGTAATTTTTGAGACGACCGCCCACCGTCCCCGAGTCCGCTTGAGAAGCCCCAGCGTCATGCTGAGGCTTTTGTAGAAGCCGGGGAGGGCTTCTGTTCCTGGGAAGGAGCTGCCTGTTGCTGTCTCTTCCCTCGACCTCTGCCTCGTGGCAGATATGAATAGCCCTTTGCTCTCTTATTTTTAAAGGAACGAAAGGGCTGCGGTTGAAAAGTCGGTGCCTTTTCCTGTTGGGGAGTGACTTGAGGTAGAAAGGTGGATTTCCCGGCTGTAGCCGTGGCCACCAAATCTGATAGACCGACTCCAAATAACTCCTCCCCTTTATACAGCAAAACTTCCATATGCCGTTTTGAATCCGCATCGCCTGTCCACTGTCGCGTCCATAAAGCTCTTCTGGCCGAAATGGACATAGCACTTACCCGTGATGCCAGTGTGCAGATATCCCTCTGTGCATCACGCATATAAAGAAATGCATCCTTTATTTGTTCTAACGACAGTAAAATATTGTCCCTGTCCAGGGTATCAATATTTTCAATCAGGGACTCTGACCAAACTACCCCAGCACTGCACATCCAGGCAGTCGCTATAGCTGGTCGTAGTATAACACCTGCATGTGTGTATATACTTTTTTGGATATTTTCCATCCTCCTATCTGATGGATCTTTAAGTGCGGCCGTCTCAGGAGAGGGTAACGCCACTTGTTTAGATAAGCGTGTTAGCGCCTTGTCCACCCTAGGAGGTGTTTCCCAGCGCTCCCTAACCTCTGGCGGGAAAGGGTATAATGCCAATAATTTCTTTGAAATTATCAGCTTTTTATCAGGGGCAACCCACGCTTCATCACACACGTCATTTAATTCTTCTGATTCAGGAAAAACTATAGGTAGTTTTTTCACACCCCACATAATACCCTGTTTAGTGGTACCTGTAGTATCAGCTAAATGTAACGCCTCCTTCATTGCCAAAATCATATAACGTGTGGCCCTACTGGAAAATACGGTTGATTCGTCACCGTCACCACTGGAATCAGTGCCTGTGTCTGGGTCTGTGTCGACCGACTGAGGCAAAGGGCGTTTCACAGCCCCTGACGGTGTTTGAGGCGCCTGGACAGGCACTAATTGATTGTCCGGCCGCCTCATGTCGTCAAACGACTGCTTAAGCGAGTTGACGCTATCCCGTAATTCCACCAATAAAGGCATCCATTCTGGTGTCGACCCCCTAGGAGGTGACATCCCCATATTTGGCAATTGCTCCGCCTCCACACCAATATCGTCCTCATACATGTCGACACACACGTACCGACACACAGCAGACACACAGGGAATGCTCTACACGAAGACAGGACCCACTAGCCCTTTGGGGAGACAGAGGGAGAGTCTGCCAGCACACACACCAAAAAAGCGCTATATATGACAGGGATAGCCTTATAATAAGTGCTCCCTTATAGCTGCTTTATATATATCAAAATATTGCCATTAAATTTGCCCCCCCTCTCTGTTTTACCCTGTTTCTGTAGTGCAGTGCAGGGGAGAGACCTGGGAGCCGTCCTGACCAGCGGAGCTGTGAGAGGAAATGGCGCCGTGTGCTGAGGAGATAGGCCCCGCCCCTTTTCCGGCGGGCTCGTCTCCCGCTATTTTGTGAATCCAGGCAGGGGTTAAATATCTCCATATAGCCTCTGGGGGCTATATGTGAGGTATTTTTAGCCTTTTAATAGGTTTTCATTTGCCTCCCAGGGCGCCCCCCCCCAGCGCCCTGCACCCTCAGTGACTGCATGTGAAGTGTGCTGAGAGGAAAATGGCGCACAGCTGCAGTGCTGTGCGCTACCTTTAGAAGACTGCAGGAGTCTTCAGCCGCCGATTCTGGACCTCTTCTTACTTCAGCATCTGCAAGGGGGCCGGCGGCGCGGCTCCGGTGACCATCCAGGCTGTACCTGTGATCGTCCCTCTGGAGCTGATGTCCAGTAGCCAAGAAGCCAATCCATCCTGCACGCAGGTGAGTTCACTTCTTCTCCCCTCTGTCCCTCGTTGCAGTGATCCTGTTGCCAGCAGGAATCACTGTAAAATAAAAAACCTAAGCTAAACTTTCTCTAAGCAGCTCTTTATGAGAGCCACCTAGAATTGCACCCTTCTCGGCCGGGCACAAAAATCTAACTGGAGTCTGGAGGAGGGTCATAGGGGGAGGAGCCAGTGCACACCACCTGATCTGGAAAAGCTTTACTTTTTGTGCCCTGTCTCCTGCGGAGCCGCTATTCCCCATGGTCCTTTCAGGAACCCCAGCATCCACTAGGACGATAGAGAAAGATTGTAAGCTCCACTGGGGCAGGGACTGATGTGAATGACCGAATATTCTCTGTAAAGCGCTGCGGAATTTGTGTGCGCTATATAAATAACTGGTAATAAATAAATAATAAATAATAAATAAGTATTGATTATTAGATTAATTTTGACCTGTGCTGAGGAATTTGTTGCTATTTAGTTAAAATAAGAGTTAATATTTAAGGAAGTAAGTGTAAGACGCATACACAGCCTGGCCTAGTTGTAAAGGTTTATACAGAAGAAACTGTGTGTAGTGTTAAGTGAGCGATTATAGGTAATATCGTTTACATTTATAGAAGTGTGGGATTTGTACTACTGCGGACGTACGGTCTTTGTACACGTGTCTCGGACAAAGTACGGGACTGCGTACGCTACGTAAAGACATACGCACGTGGCGTGTTCACGCAACGTGCGTAAAGGTACGACCGCTAAGTACAAATTACACAATAGCATTGTTTACTTTAGGCGCGAGACGGTAGCCACGCGATAATAGCACAAATTGCTCAGTGTCTGTTATGAGCCACGGCTGTGGCTCATTCCTGTTTTGCAGTTTTGTTCTGTATTTCATGTTATACTTCTGTTTATGTTCCCCGTGGGTGTCATGGGGTGCTCGGAGCTCACCCTTAAGGAGGGGATACTGTTATGAACCACAGGTAGTGGTTCATTCCTATTTTATGTTTATAAAGTTGTCTTGCATGCCAGGATTTCCTGTTGCTCTGTTTTAGAATACTCTTGTCTGCTGCCGCTGGTGAGTCTGTGTAATTGCAGCTTGTTCCCTTGTGTTCAGCCTCACCTGGCTGCTAATTGCATCTGGTCAGTTTGGAATCATGCAACAAGGCAGCTGCATGGGATTATTAATTAGGCCTCTCTGTTATATGCTGGCTGTTTGCAATTCACAGATGCTGGTGATATTCCTGGGTTTTCAGTCTGCTTGAGTTCTGAGCTTGGTTCCTGCTAGTTCCTGAGCTTCCTGTGTCGATTCCTGTGTCAGTCCCTGTGTCGATTCCTATGTCTGATCCCGTGTCCTGCCGTGAGGCGTTCCTGTCCTGAGGTCCAGTACCTTTGCCTGTGCAAGTTTCTGGCTTCTTGGTGTTCACCGGTCTGTCGTTTGGGATTCTGCCTGTCCTCCAGTTCTGAGAGTCTGTGTCAGCAGCATTGGGAGTTCCTGTCCGTTTGCCAGTATTCGTACCGGTTCCGTGAGTAGCGGCACGGCCGCGTCCGTTGGCTTAGGCCGCTGTATTCCCTTATTATTTCTGTCACTGGTGTTTTGCAGAGGGTTCTGCTTATGCTGTCACCGCCGGTACACAAAAGTATTGTGTCGGCGTGTGGTCAGCATTTCCTTTGTTGTTCTTTTCCTTTGGCGGCAAGCCGCACATACTTTGGTTTTAGGTTTGTTAGTAGCCCCTGGCCTTGTTGTTTAGTCAGAGGGCCCCTTGTTATCACCCTGTCTCGGTTCACTCTTTGTCTCTCATTAAGACCTGAGGGGGCATCGAAGTTGGGCAGACGTAATCCGCCCTTCAAACGCGGCTGCCATGGGCTCAAGCAACCATAGTCTCGCAAGAGTGTACTGACAGCACGGGTGAGACAACGGAGATAGGGCGCCAGGGGCTATTCCCTTTCCATTCCCCTTTCCCAGCATTCCGTCCTGGTGCTCTGGACTCGCTTCATAACATCTCCCTTGTTCTGAGCACCAGGAACCTAACATTATCACCAGCCATACCACAAAAAAGAAATAAAACTTTTTTTCTTTTTTGGCCCAGTCCAGTGTCTAGTCTAGAATCCAGTCCTGTCTAGAATTCAGTGTTTAGAATCCAGTCCAGTGTTTAGAATCCAGTCCGGTGTTTAGAATCCAGTCCGGTGTTTAGAATCCAGTCCGGTGTTTAGAATCCAGTCCGGTGTTAAAAAAAAAAAAAAAAAAGAGTCTTGTTTTGTTTAGCAAAATTTAGCCTTGCCTTGCCTTGTCTTGCCTTGTCTTGTCTTGTCTTGTCTTGTCTAGTTTTAAATCCTCCTATGTCTACTATGCAAGCCCTGCAGGCATCTCTCGCAGCCCTGAATTCTGTATTCAGTGCTTTGAGACCAGAGCGACTAGAAGTTTTGCAGCAATCCCTAAAGCAACTGCAAAACCTTCTGACTAAAATCTTGCTCATTTTGCCAGAAGTCGTTGAGAGTACATCTATCTCTAAAGAGACTCTTGCTCACAGTATGGTGACAAGAGAATCCTCTGGTTTAATTGAAGAGAAAAGGTTTAAAAGTTTTCTGCGGCCCAGGCTCTCAGAAGAGGAGCGTCTGCGTCGCAGAAACTTAAACTTATGCCTATATTGTGGGGGTTTAGGCCATTATCTGCAGACCTGTGAGTTGCGCAAGCCAAAGTGTGGTGACGAGTCTTGCCCTCTGGCCAAGTTGAGTCATGATACAAGACCTACTCCTGTCTCTACTGTGGCAGAGGTACTTGTCACACAACCCACACAAAAAAGCTCTCTGTCCTATAATTGGGGTCCTTGGGCAAGGGAGCCCCATTATAGATTCATGAATCAAAAGAGAATGTTTCTCTCCTCTCTTGAGGTTCCTGTGGAAGCGGAGTTGCAAGTCCCTGGAGTGGTGCCTGATGCCCAGGTTCCTGGAGTGGTGCCTGATGCCCAGGTTCCTGGAGTGGTGCCTGATGCCCAGGTTCCTGGAGTGGTGCCTGATGCCCAGGTTCCTGGAGTGGTGCCCGATGCCCAGGGTCCTGGAGTGGTGCCCGATGCCCAGGGTCCTGGAGTGGTGCCCGTAGCCCAGGGTCCTGGAGTGGTGCCCGTAGCCCAGGGTCCTGGAGCGGTACCCGATGCCCAGAGTGCTGGAGCGGTACCCGATGCCCAGAGTGCTGGAGCGGTACCCGATGCCCAGAGTGCTGGAGCGGTACCCGATGCCCAGAGTGCTGGAGCGGTACCCGATGCCCAGAGTGCTGGAGCGGTACCCGATGCCCTAGCTTATAGAGGGACATCAAATATTATAGTTCAGGTGTCCATACCGGAAGGGGTCTCAGAAGCTGTTACCCCAGGTAGGGACTTGAAAAGCGCAACCCTAGAAAGGGTCTCTAAAACCATAGTTCTTGAGGGGAACTCGAGAAGCAAAACCCCAGAAGGGATCTTTGAAGTAATATCCCCAAGTGGGGTCTCGAGAGACGCAGCCCCAAAGAAGGGTCTAGAAGTCGCTTCCCCAGGAAAGAACTTAAGAAGCATAGCATTAGTGGAGGATCTGAACGTTATTGCTTCAGCAAAAGTCCCGGAAGTCATAGTCCCGGGAGAACTTTCGATAATTATCGACTCAGAGAGGGAGGCCGATGGCCCGATCCCAGTCAGGGAGGCCAACGGCCCGGTCCCAGTAAAAGAATCCGAGGTGCTGGCCCCAGCGGGGTTCTCGGAGGCCACTGTCCCAGCGGGGTTCCCGGAGGCCACTGTCCCAGCGGGGTTCCCGGAGGCCACTGTCCCAGCGGGGTTCCCGGAGGCCACTGTCCCAGTGGGGTTCCCGGAGGCCACTGCCCCAGCGGGGTTCCCGGAGGCCACTGCCCCAGCGGGGTTCCCGGAGGCCACTGCCCCAGCGGGGTCCCCGGAGGCCACTGCCCCGGTGGGGTTCAGAAAGTCACTGCCCCGGGTGGGGTTCAGAAAGTCACTGCCCCGGGTGGGGTTCAGAAAGTCACTGCCCCGGGTGGGGTTCAGAAAGTCTCAGCCCCGGGTGGGGTTCAGAGAGTCTCAGTCTCGAGTAAGGTCAATAGTGACCAGGTCCTAGCAAAGCACTCCAGTCAGTCAGATGAGAAGGAAACAGATCCTGACTCTGATATCTCAACATCCATAACCTTTAATGGGGACTTCGCCCAATTTCTGGCGCTTTTCAAACATTATTACACTATTATGTTGTCTAGACCATTTCTGGGCATCACTTCAGAAAACCTTGGGCTCTATCTGATTTATTCTTTTAGAGGAGAGCCTTCTGAGTGGGCAACCAGCCTAATGAAAGCTGAAGATCCCATTCTTCAGGATCCCCTAGCATTCTGTGATGCAATTGTTAAAAGATACGGTTCCAAAGAAATTGGTTCAGGTTCCTCTAAGTCACCCGTCTTGTCTGCTGAGAGTCCACCAAATACTGTAAACTCTGCACAAGAGTCCCAGCCCGATGTTTTGACTGCAGGATGTGCTTTTTTGACTTCTTCTAATAATAGTACTTTACCAGAAAGTTCAGCTCCCAAGGGTAAGAGACCTGTCTCTGATTTGAACGCAGCCTTGCTGGGTGGTACCATCAGTTCAGACAATGTTTGGGGAATTACCTTGGTCAGACCTAAAGAGCTTTGTAAAAAGAAGAAGAAGAAAAAGAAATAATTTTTGACTCTTGCCTTGATAAAAAAAAAAAAAAAAAATTTTTTTCCTTGTCTTGTGTCCAGTGGCCACCATCAAGGGGAGGGCACTGTTACAAGTTGTTGCTACAACTTGTTTTTTGTTTTCTTGTCTGTTAGACCAGTGTGTCAGGTTTTTTTTTTTTGTATCCCTTGTTCTGGATAGTCTGAATTTTGGGGTCTTTTGACCCCTCCTCAAGGGGGGGGTAATGTTATGAGCCACGGCTGTGGCTCATTCCTGTTTTGCAGTTTTGTTCTGTATTTCATGTTATACTTCTGTTTATGTTCCCCGTGGGTGTCATGGGGTGCTCGGAGCTCACCCTTAAGGAGGGGATACTGTTATGAACCACAGGTAGTGGTTCATTCCTATTTTATGTTTATAAAGTTGTCTTGCATGCCAGGATTTCCTGTTGCTCTGTTTTAGAATACTCTTGTCTGCTGCCGCTGGTGAGTCTGTGTAATTGCAGCTTGTTCCCTTGTGTTCAGCCTCACCTGGCTGCTAATTGCATCTGGTCAGTTTGGAATCATGCAACAAGGCAGCTGCATGGGATTATTAATTAGGCCTCTCTGTTATATGCTGGCTGTTTGCAATTCACAGATGCTGGTGATATTCCTGGGTTTTCAGTCTGCTTGAGTTCTGAGCTTGGTTCCTGCTAGTTCCTGAGCTTCCTGTGTCGATTCCTGTGTCAGTCCCTGTGTCGATTCCTATGTCTGATCCCGTGTCCTGCCGTGAGGCGTTCCTGTCCTGAGGTCCAGTACCTTTGCCTGTGCAAGTTTCTGGCTTCTTGGTGTTCACCGGTCTGTCGTTTGGGATTCTGCCTGTCCTCCAGTTCTGAGAGTCTGTGTCAGCAGCATTGGGAGTTCCTGTCCGTTTGCCAGTATTCGTACCGGTTCCGTGAGTAGCGGCACGGCCGCGTCCGTTGGCTTAGGCCGCTGTATTCCCTTATTATTTCTGTCACTGGTGTTTTGCAGAGGGTTCTGCTTATGCTGTCACCGCCGGTACACAAAAGTATTGTGTCGGCGTGTGGTCAGCATTTCCTTTGTTGTTCTTTTCCTTTGGCGGCAAGCCGCACATACTTTGGTTTTAGGTTTGTTAGTAGCCCCTGGCCTTGTTGTTTAGTCAGAGGGCCCCTTGTTATCACCCTGTCTCGGTTCACTCTTTGTCTCTCATTAAGACCTGAGGGGGCATCGAAGTTGGGCAGACGTAATCCGCCCTTCAAACGCGGCTGCCATGGGCTCAAGCAACCATAGTCTCGCAAGAGTGTACTGACAGCACGGGTGAGACAACGGAGATAGGGCGCCAGGGGCTATTCCCTTTCCATTCCCCTTTCCCAGCATTCCGTCCTGGTGCTCTGGACTCGCTTCATAACATCTCCCTTGTTCTGAGCACCAGGAACCTAACAGTGTCCAAGATTTAGTTTAAATAAATCCTTTTTTACTGTATTACCTCTGGTACTAAGGCTGTTTATCTGAATGAAAGTTAATTTTCTGTACAGAAAAAAACCTCAAAGTGTATATGAGTGAACGAGCGTGAGTGTGCAAACAATAAAGGTTTTGTGGACCCAGATAATTCGGGATCCCGTAGGAGACCACACCAGGTGAGTGGACACTTGGTGGCGTGAGAGGGGCTTGCTCACGTTAACATTGATTAAAGTACAAAGGAGAAAAGTAGTAGATATCGCAGACCAAAGGTCAGCGAAGGTTTAGAGTACCGCACACCAAAGGTCAGCAAGGTTTTCGATTAGAGACCGCAGCCCAGGGGGTTAGCGAAGAACCAATATAGGCCCGTTTAGATACGCTCCGGCTGAGGTTTCGCAGCCTGAAAAACGATTCCATTGGTCGTACGGCGGATAAGTAACAGTTACCTATACGCTGTGCGATTGGACCGCGCGTTCGTGGGTGCAATACTTAGCGCAACGTGATACCCTTTTACGAGCTTTGCGTAAAATCGCGGGATCATTAGCGCTGGGTGTAGCATACGCAAGCGTGATTTGTGTAAAAAGTTTTTTGTTTTAAGGGAGTTTCGCTGGTCACTCAGGAAATCTCCAACAACCAATATTTACTGGAAAGGGTAAGTCACTCCCAGATACTTTCAGTGAATAGAGGTTACACAGGGGCCCTAGGTTGGGTACATTGCCTGCGCTATCAACAGTGTATGGTAGTATTGGCCAACGTGGGCGTGAGTGGGTGAGAGCACTCGTTGAACTTTCGCCGTTGCCTTATATCGAGTATTTTGTTTTTTTGTAGGAATTAGCTGAGAAGGCAATACCTGCAAAATATGGGGGCCAGTTGCTCAAGTAAGGGACGATCAACCAGGGTTCAGGTTGATATTCCGCAGCCCAAGGGGTTGGCGAGGTACATAATGTGTGAGAAGTATGGATCACACACAGAGGTTTTATGCAATGAATGGGAACGTATGACTGCGGAAGATAGGGAACCATTCCCTAGGGTAGGCAGTTTTGAACCAGAGGTGTTGCAGAATTTAAGGTTTAGGATATGTCTGTTAAAATCCCGAAAACAAAGGGTCAGACACACAAACTGTTTACATTTATGGTAGCAAGAGGGCGATATGCAGAGGGAACTAGCTCACGCAGCCGGTTCCAAACCTAGCAGGAAACTGATGGCAACCGCACCACCACCACCGTATATTACAGGAGAAAAAGTGGCTACAGACAATGGCATACTGATATATGATAAGAGTGAACTTGATAAATGTATTAATGCTAACCCGTGCAAGTTGTATCCCATTCTAAACTTCCCTCAGGACTGCGAGCAAGAAGATGAGCCCAGCACGATATCGGCACTCTCACTAGCAGCCACCATACAAGACATCTAAGTGGGCACGGCCCAACCAGTAAGAGCAGTAGCAAAGGCCCCTAGCGGAGGGACAGGTGAGGTCGTGTCCACAGGTAAGTACGGTACCGTACATTATGCAGAGACAATAGCACCTCAGATTGTAGAGTCAACACAAAATTATGTAATTGAACTAAATCCTGTCAGGGTGATCGCAGTCACCAATGGGAAGACTGACGCTCAGGGAATCACTCCCATCAGGAACATTGCTATGCATTGTCCTTGGTCCCGGACAGAATTGAGAACAATTATGTCTGAATTTCCCGATCCCAGAAAGGATCTAGCCGCATGTCAGAGGTTTATTAGAGAATTAGGTAACGCCACCGAACCCACAAACAAAGATTGGCGAACAGTGCTACGGGCATGTTTACCTTCCAATATTGACCCCGTGAAATTCATTACTGATTGTAAATTGGACGTAGAAGTACCTCTCACTGATGAATACACTCAGGAGAATGTACGACAGATCAATCTACAATTAGGAGTATATTTCCCTACTGTTGTCAAATGGAATAAAATCTTTTCCATAAGACAAAAAGAAGGTGAAACTGCTTCTGAATATTTCCATCGAGCACTGCAGGAAATGGCTAGATACACTGGGGTCGAGGACTTTAAGGAAAATGTACATCATAGAGAGGTAGCTGTGTAAGTATTAATGGACGGGTTAAAACTAAGAAACATTGAGAACAAGGGTACAAACCACTCAACCTAACTGGAGAGGTATCTCGGTGGCTGCATTAAGAGAGTCCGCTATCGAGCATGACCGGAACATCATTAAGTACAGGGAGTCACAGGGGGATAAGCTGATGACAGTAAGTATAAAAGCCCTTACAACGAAGCCGCATCAGCCAAAACCCCAGACCCCTGATGGTAAGTCGTATGTAGTAAAATGTTATAACTGTCAGAGGGAAGGACATTACGCACGGAACTGTAATTATAAAGGCACACAGAAGGGATATCGACCCCCTAGACCAGAACATGAACCACATTATGATACACGTAATAGGGATCAGGGATCGCATAGGAGGAGTTATGAGCCACATGCAGGGGAAACAAGGAGGTACCCACCTAGAAGGGACTGGCAGACCTCTGAAAATTCTCAGCTACCCCCCTCACATATTGTAGCTGCCAGCGTGCTGCGGGAGGGTCACAACACACAATAGGGGTTAGGCCACACCTGTAGTCTGCAGCCAGTGAAGTTGATTGCTAGCCTTGGTAGTGAACCCGAGGTCACAGTTGATGTAGCTGGTAGATCACTACCTTTCCTTGTAGATACAGGGGCGGCCAGGTCAGTGATAAATTCAACGGTAGGTATGAAAACCACGGGTAAAACAATTTCAGCAATGGGGGTAACAGGAATAGTGCAACACTACCCTTTAAGTAGACCAGCGGAGATTACGATAGGGCCTTTGCAGACCAAGCACTCCTTTTTGCTAGCTGCATCGGCTCCGACTAATCTACTTGGGAGAGATTTATTGTGTAAGATGAGGTGTGTCATATATTGTACTCCTGAGGGTGTCTTCTTAGATATACCCGAGAATCACGTTCAGGAAGTGCAGGATATGTTAGACACCCCACAAAGGTTAATGTCACACTCTGCTGTTATAGACAGGTGTCCATCCAAGGTAGAGGAAATGATCTCCCAGATACCGGAATCCCTCTGGACCAAAGATGGACAAGACACTGGACTGATGGCGAATGTAGCTCCTGTAGTAGTGCAAGTAAAAGATGGTAGGATAGCTCCAAAAATCCCACAGTATCCTCTGAAGCCAGAGGTGGAATTAGGAGTGTACCCAGTCATAGAGCGCTTGCTACAACAGGGCATCCTAGTTAGGACGTCCAGCACTGCCAATAGTCCCATCTTCCCTGTGAAAAAGAGTGGGGGGAGGGGTTACAGGCTAGTGCAGGATCTAAGGGGGATAAACAAGATAGTTGAGAGCCAATTCCCCGTAGTGCCAAATCCAGCTGTCATCCTCATGCAAATTCCCCCTACTGCGAAATTTTTCACTGTCATTGACCTCTGTTCTGCTTTCTTTTCGGTCCCTCTGCACCCTGACAGCCAATACCTGTTTGCATTCACATACAGGGGAGTACAGTACACATGGACTCGCCTACCCCAAGGTTTCATTGACAGCCCAAGTATTTTCTCCCAGGCTTTGCATGACTGTTTACAATCCTTTCAACCTGAGAACGGATCAGTATTAATACAGTATGTAGAGGACTTACTGCTGTGTTCAGATTCACTCGAGTCGTCCTTGAAAGACACAAAACAGCTTTTGTTTCACCTTTCTAATACGGGACACAAGGTTTCAAAGGATAAGTTGCAGCTGTGCCAGACCAAGGTAAAATATTTGGGACATTGCTTGACACAAGGACTTAGACACCTCACCGCTGATAGAATACAGGCGATTCGCGACATGACTCTGCCACAAACCCAGCAGCAGATCCGCACTTTCCTTGGAATGTGTGGGTACTGTCGAAACTGGATCCCAGGGTTCTCCTTACTAGCTTTACCTTTGCAGGAAATGGTCTCCTCGAACAAACCAGATCGGATCTCTCACACAGATGAGTCCGAACTGGCATTTGAGAGACTTAAACAATGCCTATCACAGGCACCTGCATTAGGCATGCCAGATTATGGGAAACCCTTTGAATTGTACGGTACGGAAAGTGCTGGGTGCGCGGCAGGTGTCCTAACCCAGAGACATGGTGATGCCAGCAGGCCGGTAGCTTACTACAGTGCACAGTTGGACACCGTAGCGCGGTCTCTCCCCACATGCTTGCGAAGTGTTGCAGCGATAGCTTTGCTAGTGAGTAAAAGCGAAGACGTAGTGTTAGGACACAACCTGACCATCCATACACCTCATGCAGTGTCGGCCTTACTGAACTCTGCCCAAACCAGACATGTCTCATCAGCACGGTTTACAAGGTGGGAATTAGCACTAATGGCCCCTGTAAACATCACCATAAAAAGATGCAGCGCAGTAAATCCTGCAACTTATTTGCCAGGTGTGCCTGGACAGGCACAAAGGGTGGAGGATGAGAATGATGGTGAAGGAGGATTTAGTATAGACACTGACACACATGATTGTATGGAATATCTGAACCAAACTTTCACTGCAAGACCCGACATTAGTGACAACCCACTGGAAGGCGTAGATTTTACTTTTTACACTGACGGTAGTTGCCACAGACAGACGGACTCGGGAGACTTGTGTACTGGATACGCAGTCGTAGATGACAGAGGTATCATAGAAGCTGAGCCCCTGGGCCCACCGCACTCAGCACAAGTTGCTGAGCTGGTCGCCCTAACCAGAGCGTGTGAATTGGCTAAGGGTAAGTCAGCCAATATGTATACAGATTCTAGGTATGCCTTTGGAGTAGTGCATGATTTCGGGGCCCTATGGCGCCTCAGAAATTTCATGACGACAGCTGGCACACCTGTAGCGCATGCATCCCACATAAAAAGGCTTCTAACAGCGATACAGGAACCTGACAGAGTGGCTGTTATCAAGTGCAAAGCCCACACTTAAAGTCAAGACCCAGTGTCACTTGGTAACAGCTGGGCAGACGAAGCTGCTAAATCAGCAGCCAGCACCCCCATACAAACAGATATCACATCACTGATGATATTCAACACCGTCAATACACAAAAATTAAGTGAAATGCAAAATTTGTGTTCTCCACAGGAAAAGGCGGTCTGGAGGTCAAAGGGATATGGCCAGGAGTCCTCAGGACTCTGGACAGGGTAAGCCAGTAGCCCCCAGAGCATATCTTCCAACCTTAGCTGAGGCGGCACACGGTCTGACTCATCTGGGCAAAGAGGGTATGTGTAAGCTGGTGAGAGCCTACTGGTGTGCGCCAGGATTCTCTTCTCATGCGGGTAAGAGAGCAATGACATGTCTTATCTGCTTGAGGAAGAATATTGGAAAGTCAATACCAACAGAACCATCCCATATCCCGCCAACAGACGGCCCTTTTCAGGTAATACAGATTGATTTCATACAGTTACCACCCTGCAGAAATTTAAAATATTTGTAAGTCTGTATTGATGTGTTTTCCAATTGGGTAGAAGCGTTCCCCGCTGCCACAAATACTGCTACGTTCACTGCAAAGAAAATTGTGCAGGAATTTGTGTGCAGATATGGTATCCCTAGGATAATTGAAAGCGATAGGGGTACCCATTTTACAGGTGAAGTCTTTCAGGTTATGTGCATGCTGATGGGAATTAATAGCAAGCTGCATACTCCGTACCGCCCACAGGCGAGTGCGAAGGTGGAAAGAGTAAACAGCACTATTAAGAACAAGCTGAGCAAAGTGATGGCTGAAACTGGATTGTTGTGGCCAGAAGCTTTGCCACTTGTATTGTACAGCATCAGAACCACTCCCAGGTCACCACTTAACCTATCACCCTTTGAGATTCTTTTTGGTCGACAACCCCATGTAATGATTGACCCCCAGGATGATTTGAAATGCAATAATGAGGTGACTGTAAAATATTTGGTTAAGATGAGCCAGCAGCTGAGGAATCAAAACAGAAATCTAAAGCTGGGGATTCCTGACCTACCAAACAGTAATTGTCATGACATTGAACCTGGGGATTATGTAATGATTTGAAATTTTCTACGCTCAGGTTGCCTCATTGACAGGTGGGAAGGACCGTACCAAGTCTTACTAACCAGCACGACAGCATTAAAGGTTGCCGAAAAAGAGACTTGGGTCCACTCGTCCCACTGTAAGAAGGTCGCTGACCCAGAGAGAGCCCGTGACAAAGAGCAGAGTGTAGAGAAGATCGTATCACTGGAGTGTCTGTTCCGGGAAGGTTGAGAGGCAGGACTGTTGTCACGGCACCTGAGCACGGAGAACAACAAGACCAGAGGCGGTTGTCGCACCAATTTTCTTTTTTCCTTTTTATTATTTTCTCCATCTCCCATTACCCTCCTTTCCTCCCCCTTCTTGTTCCCCTTTCTCTCCCCTTAACAAGATGGACTTACCCCAAGAGACTGCGTTCCGGGTTTTCCTGTTGACCCTGTTGTTGACCAGAGCAGTCTGTTTCGGTGAGAGTACCAGAGAGGTCGAGAAAGGATCTGGAATGGGTTCTGATGGCAAGGACGGATTTTTAGGATTCCAAGAGCAACACATCCATTGAGCAAAGGCGAGTATCAGAAAACGATCTGATAGTCAGGAAACTAGGAGGCACTGTGAAGGATTATTGGCTGAGGAAAATTGCATTTGTAGGAATTGTGAAAACATAGTTGAGGACGGGTGCATCCAGAGATGTCAGTCCAACCTTAATATTAACATGGACCGTCATCCATTGAGTGATTACCACTCACTAGTGGGTAAGGTCTTAAACCAGACAGAATGCTGGGTATGCTCACAAGTACCTCAAGGTCAGAGCAAGTCAGGACTAGTACCGTACCCGTTAGCAATAGTTGAGGTACTCGAATTACGGGGTGGGAGACCGGTGGACAAGAAATGTAATATTTCTAGGCCCCCTAGTTTGAAGCTCCACCAGTATCATGTAGATAGATCCTTAGTGTGTTTCAACATTTCCAATTCCCGAAAGCCGGGAAATTGGGAAGTGACATGGAATAACCAAACCATGGCATTTTCACACAGAGCTGATAGGATACCTGTAGACTCTGAACTTATACGCCAAATAGCCGACAATGGAAGGTATTTTCGGTATAGGTACACTCTAGGAAGTAAGACCATGCGGGTTGGAGAAGTATCACCAGGGTACTGTGCGCATATCATACAGCCTGATACGTGTACTGAACAGATGAGAGAACTAGGGATTGGGTTTTTCTTTGGAAAGTTTGCAATATGGTAATGTCATATTCTGTCCCATATGTTCTCCCCGATGATGCCTATTTCATATGCGGGAGGAAGGCGTATAAGTGGCTTGCCCCAAACTCAGAGGGATTGTGTTACATTGGAAGAGTGTTGCCAGAAGCAATGACCATAACTCATGATAAAATGAAAGACATTCACCGCAGTGCTCAAGCTCCTTATACTCACACTCACTATGAACACATCGTTAAGAGACACCTCATTGATAGGACAGAGCACGCAGCCTCTGATTTAATTCACGAATCCACCGGGATTTAATTCCTACTCGCGTTAGACATCACCCGCACCGCCAGAGGAATTATAAATTATAGGTATATCCACGCGCTAGCGAACCTGATAGATAATATCACCGAGATGTATGATGACACCTTCAGGTACACAGGAAGGGAGTTGCAAGCTTACAAAACGGAACTGATCCAGCACAGGATGGTCCTCAATTATATCACAGCGGTGACAGGCGGGTACTGTGTCACTTTGGCAACTCAGTATGGTGTGAAGTGCTGCACGTATATTACCAACAGCACTGATGACCCAACCGAGGTCATAGATCAAAAGATGGACGATATCTTGCAGTTGAAGTGGGAGTTCCGAAGGAGACACAACCTTACCCTTACTGCTGTGAGTAATGAACTGACCGGCTGGGTCTCATGGTTGAACCCACGCAATTGGCTCTCAGGTTTAGGAGAATGGGCTCAAAATGTTATCATGAGTGTGGGAAAGTTTCTCCTTTGTATCCTGGGAGTCGTCATAATTATTGGCTTGATATTTAGGTGTGTTCGAATTTTAACGCGGCACAAGCACGGTACCAAAGTGATGAGTTTAAGGAGCGGGGGTATTGGTACAGCAGCAGATTTAATTTATGACCCATCAATAGAGACCATGTTGTGATAAGACGTGATTCCATGGCCCGTTTCTTTCACCCGTTTTTCCTTTGTTTTCCCTCAGCAAAAATACACCCATCCGGAGAAGACTTCAATCAACACCCAAGAATGATTACGCAAATGTTATGTGAATGTATTTTTGATATGTTTCTTATCTTTATCTCTACAACCTTCAGGTAGTGACACACATAGTCGATAGGTGATATCCATATAGTAGCATTCACATGTGTTCCCCCTCCATGTATCATCAACTAAATGTGCACCCCATTTGTTGGAACAAGAAGCCGAAAAGAGCTCGGTAGTGTTTGTTGGCCCACTTACAGACCCTTAATACGGGATAAGAAGGATTTAATGTATACTTCGCAATACCTCGAAGCTTATCTAGAACATGTACGGCACGATGATACATGCCCCTCAGACATGGATTTCATACATACATGCTTTTATTATCCCACTAGGTAATACATTTCCCACCTACACCTCTCCTCCTACCATCCAATCATCTGTAGATATTATACTGTATATTTTTCAGTTTAATGTTTAGATAATGGCAGTTATTGTTGACTGCCAAAGGGTGGACTGTCAAAGTCGAAAAATATTGTAATGCATACACCATGTACTAACCCCACACACATGCCCGCTGCGCGTGCACTTATTCCGCCGTGCGTGCACATATCCGCAATTTGCGTATGACCGCTCCCGCGCGTGGTATGAGTATTTACGGCGGAGTTTGTGAGCGCATAGAGGGTTATCAGAACATTACATATTTAACCCAAATAGTGCACATTTTACACATAGCCACCCCGCACCACATCAGAAAGTATCAACAGTTTAAATGATTCCAGGGCTAAGAGATTCGCCTTTGCATGATAGGAAGGGACAGACTAAGGTTAGAAGGTGATGTCTAGTATACAGCTGTAGGGTATTTTAAGGGTAACATTCCGGTGTTGGTTAGAGAAAGATCGCATGTTCCAGCGTATAGTTATGTGCAGAAGTAGAATATAGATATAAACTGTATTTACTGTATATTATGTATGCGGCGGGAATCCAGAGGATACCACCCCCAAGAGCAGTTGAGAAAGACATCGCCCACCTTTTCAAATCAACCTATGACCTCTCCTGTAATGTAAAGATGCATCTCTGTGTCCAATGGACAATGAGATTACAGTGACCATTATATTGTGTATGGAAGTTGTGTATAAATAGCCTGTTGCTGCCTGGCTGGTCAGAAGAATCTGAACGCTTTCTACCTGATAAGCGGAGGACTGGTCCAGGTTGCGCAAGCGAACATTCTCACGTATGTACATTTTCTGTAGCCATTATTCTGTTGTAGATTTATCTTGTTAGCCTGTAGTGTATAATTTGTACTGTTATCCTTTTTGAAATAATCCACTGTGGCCTTAGAACCCTGTGGTTACCTACATATCGGTGTTGTGTCCTCACTTTCCTGCTAGGGTTTAAAGCGTATTTTACTGTATAAGGTTTAAGAGTATATTGATAAGGTGTACGCACTACGGGTACTTTATACCGTCAGCGCTACTTAAGGTTTAAAGTATAACATCATTACAGTGCTTTACGGCACATGGTTTAGAGTGTAAGAATAACATTGCATTGCAGTACGAATAAGGTTTAAAGTTTATTAAAAGTGTGTGCGCGCGCTGTGCGTACCCTGTACACTCAGCGCGGCGTGTGTACGCCAAGTACGTACAACGTACAGGACTCTGGGGGTCATTCCGAGTTGTTCGCTCGGTAAAAATCTTCGCATCGCAGCGATTTTCCGCTTAATGCGCATGCGCAATGTCCGCACTGCGACTGCGCCAAGTAAATTTGCTATGCACTTAGGAATTTTACTCACGGCATTTTCATCGTTCTGGCGATCGTAATGTGATTGACAGGAAATGGGTGTTACTGGGCGGAAACAGGCCGTTTTATGGGCGTGTGGGAAAAAACGCTACCGTTTCCCGAAAAATGCAGGAGTGGCTGGAGAAACGGGGGAGTGTCTGGGCGAACGCTGGGTGTGTTTGTGACGTCAAACCAGGAACGACAAGCAGTGAAATGATCGCAGATGCCGAGTAAGTCTGAAGCAACTCAGAAACTGCTACGAGGTGTGTAATCGCAATATTGCGAATACATCGTTCGCAATTTTAAGATGCTAAGATTCACTCCCAGTAGGCGGCGGCTTAGCATGAGCAAATCTGCTAAAATTCACTTGCGAGCGAACAACTCGGAATGACCCCCTCTGTACGCAAATAGCGTACAAAGTGCGTAGCGCGTGCATTCAGTCTAGCGGCCATAGCGGCTCCACGGTAAAAGTGTATCTAGAGGTATAGCTTTATGGTTTAAGATAATATCGACATTATCACAGGATAACAGGATTGCACTGTAGCAGGATCACAGGATAGCACTGCGGTAGAGTATGCAACGTAGCAGGATAACAAGATTGCACTGTAGCAGGATCACAGGATAGCACTGTAACAGGATCAGAGGATAGCACTGTGGTAGAGTATGCAACGTAGCAGGATAACAGGATTGCACTGTAGCAGGATCACAGGATAGCACTGTGGTAGAGTATGCAACGTAGCAGGATAACAGGATTGCACTGTAGCAGGATCACAGGATCGCACTGTACCAGGATCAGAGGATAGCACTGTGGTAGAGTATGCAACGTAGCAGGATAACAGGATTGCACTGTAGCAGGATCACAGGATAGCACTGTGGTAGAGTATGCAACGTAGCAGAATAACAGGATTGCACTGTTGCTGGATCACAGGATAGCACTGTGGTAGAGTATGCAACATAGCAGAATAACAGGATTGCACTGTAGCAGGATCACAGGATAGCACTGTGGTAGAGTATGCAACGCAGCAGGATAACAGGACTGCACTGTAGCAGGATCAGAGGATAGCACTGTGGTAGAGTATGCAACGTAGCAGGATAACAGGATTGCACTGTAGCAGGATCACAGGATAGCACTGTGGTAGAGTATGCAACGTAGCAGGATAACAGGATTGCACTGTAGCAGGATCACAGGATTGCACTGTAACAGGATCAGAGGATAGCACTGTGGTAGAGTATGCAACGTAGCAGGATAACAGGATTGCACTGTAGCAGGATCACAGGATAGCACTGTGGTAGAGTATGCAACGTAGCAGAATAACAGGATTGCACTGTAGCTGGATCACAGGATAGCACTGTGGTAGAGTATGCAACGTAGCAGAATAACAGGATTGCACTGTAGCTGGATCACAGAATTGCACTGTAACAGGATCAGAGGATAGCACTGTGGTAGAGTATGCAACGTAGCAGGATAACAGGATTGCACTGTAGCAGGATCACAGGATAGCACTGTGGTAGAGTATGCAACGTAGCAGAATAACAGGATTGCACTGTAGCTGGATCACAGGATAGCACTGTGGTAGAATGTGCAACATACCAGGATAACAGGATAGCACTGTGGTAGAATATGCAACGTAGCAGGATAACAGGATTGCACTGTAGCTGGATCAGAGGATAGCACTATGGTAGAACCTGGCAGTTCTATGGATGATTTAGCAGTAGAGACCAGCATTACCAGGACCAGGAACTGAGACAACCTTGACACGATGAACTGGCAACTGGGAGCCTGTGTGGCTGGCCTATATAGTGCGTTCAGTTGCTGCTCACAGCTGTGGTAACAGCTAATTACCAAGCTGCAGATACAGAGCAGAGAGTGCTGAGCACCAGAGCAGAGAGCGCCACCCCAGGCATGGAGGAGAAACTGCATGGATCGTGACAGTTGTTATCTGTAGTCATAATAATTGCACACTTATTAGTTTGATGCTAATTTTATTGTCAAGTTATATCAATCAGATGTCTGTTGTACTGTATATGCAATTTTTATGTTAGCGTGCCATGATTCTTGTTTAGGTGGGTACACACTAGAAAGATATATCTGCAGATCAATTGATCTGCAGATATATCTATGGACGATTCGGGCAGTGTGCTGTGCATACACACTGCCCGATCCGTCGGTGACTGATGTCATGAACTGGGCGGATGTGTACACACGCCGGCCCAGTTCAGCTGTCAATCACCGCCGGCCGCAGCAGCATGTGTACGGGCGGTTGGCCGACCGCGCCGTACACACACAGCGACGCGCCAATATATCGATAGATATATTGGCCGTCAGCTGTGCAGCAGGGCCAACATGATACGCCTGTGAATGACGGAGTTCACAGACGTATCGGCCGTACACACTGGCCGACGGTCCCGCGATATATCGGCCGTTTAAGAGAACGGCCGATATATCGGCCAGTGTGTACGGGCCTTTACCGTATATAACTATCTAAATAAACCTAAAGATTGTTTTTTTAAAAAGCAGATTGTGATAAAACTGGCTCTTAGCATTTTGCATAATTTGTTTTCATATACCGTGCAGTGGTTACGTTTACTGAGTGGGTGTTTTTTTTCTTCTGATTACAGTGTATCTGTCACCTACACACAGTGGAGACAATGCATGGTCTGAAATAATGAGTGCAACCAATTCACTAGGAACCAGTGACCTTACAAAAGGGGCATATGTATCTCAGTACGCATTTTTCATGCAGAAGTGAAAAATATTTTACACCTAAATTCACAAAGTGAAAATTATTTTCTCATACGTCCTAGAGGATGCTGGGGACTCCGTAAGGACCGTGGGGTATAGACGGGATCCGCAGGAGCTTGGGCACACTAAAAAGACTTTGACTGGGTGTGAACTGGCTCCTCCCTCTATGCCCCTCCCCCAGACCTCAGTTAGACTTTGTGCCCAGGAGTGACTGGACACACACTAGGGGAGCTCTCCTGAGTTTCTTTAAAAGACTTTATGTTAGGTTTTTTATTTTCAGGAAGACCTGCTGGCTACAGGCTCCCTGCATCGTGGAACTGAGGGGAGAGAAGTGAGACCTACTTCTTCTTAGTTAAGGGCTCTGCTTCATAGGCTACTGGACACCATTAGCTCTACAGGGTTCGATCACTTGGTTCGCCTAGCTGCTTGTTCCCGGAGCCGCACTGTCACCCCCCTCACAGAAGCCAGAAGAAAGAAGCCGGTGAGTATTGGAAGAAAAGAAGACTTCAGTGATGGCAGAAGACTTCAGTAACGGAGGTAACCGCAGCGGTAGCGCTGCGCTCCATGCTCCCACACAACAACTGCACTCTCAGGGTGCAGGGCGCTGGGGGGGAGCGCCCTGGGCGGCACGTTACTGAGGGTCAAGATCGCTGGCAAGGGGACCTACTAGGTGGCCGGGCACCGGGTACGATACCCCCGCCAGTGTAACGCAGCGGTCGCGCTGCGCGCCATTGCTCCCACACACCAACGGCTTACGAGGGTGTAGGGTGCAGGGGGGGCGCCCTGGGCAGCGATATTTATATATGTATATATACAGGGGATAACTGCTGTATATAGACCCCGCCAGCTAAATATATATATATATTTATTTTAGCGGGCTTAAGCGCGCCGGGAAGGGGCGGAGCATAGCACTCACAACGGTTCGGAAGATTTAGTATCAGCAGGTTGGTGGTTGTATGCTTGTAAATGTAAACACTGTATGGGAGACAGTCGTATGTGGGTGCCCTGTCGGCATCAACTGTATTTACTGGGTGATAATTAACATGCTGTAACTGCCTTATACCTGTATTATATGTTTATAGGTATATGTGGGGGGAGTGTTTTGATATTATATATGTATGCTTCCCTCAGACCCCTCGGGGTTCCAAAAATGTTAATTTTGCCTGCTTACTATTCCCTGCTGTCGACGACTACTAGGTTTTCTGTCGACCATAACATTCCTGGTAGATCCACAACTGGGGCACGTCAGTACATGATTATACACATTCAGAACACAGTACTGTCACTAGGGACCTGTTGGGTCCGGACAATCCGCTTTTATATATATATATATATATATATATATATATATATATATATATATATATATATATATATATATATTTATATATACATGGTTAGGATTTGTGTGAGATATTGTGTATTACATTATGGCCCTCATTCCGAGTTGATCGGTCGCAAGGCGAATTTAGCAGAGTTACACACGCTAAGCCGCCGCCTACTGGGAGTGAATCTTAGCTTCTTAAAATTGCGACCGATGTATTCGCAATATTGCGATTACTAACTACTTAGCAGTTTCAGAGTAGCTCCAGACTTACTCTGCCTGTGCGATCAGTTCAGTGCTTGTCGTTCCTGGTTGACGTCACAAACACACCCAGCGTTCGCCCAGGCACTCCCACCGTTTCTCCGGCCACTCCTGCGTTTTTTCCGGAAACGGTAGCGTTTTCAGCCACACGCCCCTGAAACGCCGTGTTTCCGCCCAGTAACACCCATTTCCTGTCAATCACATTACGATCGCCGGAGCGAAGAAAAAGCCGTGAGTAAAAATACTTTCTTCATAGTAAAGTTACTTGGCGCAGTCGCAGTGCGAACTTTGCGCATGCGTACTAAGCGGATTTTCACTGCGATGCGATGAAAAAGAACGAGCGAACAACTCGGAATGAGGGCCTATGTATATTCATGAATGCTGAAATAATAGTATTCTTTTTCATGTGCTGGTCGCTCTGTTGATTAAGCTCTACGTCGGCAGTGACGAGTTGGTCTTCAATCCTCTCGAGGAGTCCGAATGTTTATTCTCTTCCCGACGCGGAGAGAATACTGTGGAAGTCAACTCCTGGTCGACACGGGGCCCTGTCACAAAGGATCGTATACAGGAAGCTAAGTGATATTTTATTTCTATGCTTTGAGCTTGTTTACATTACATGCACATGAGGAAGTGTTTATATTCGGAAAGGCATCCGATAGAATTAACCTAAAGTGTGTAAGGTTTGTTCCTACTGTTGGTTCTTCTTTATAACATTGCGGCGGCTGCTGTACGTATACAGGAGGTGTGGCCGGGGAAATTCTGAGGCTGACTCCGAGAGATACTGGAGTTTTTCCCTGGGACGGTGTACCACTGTTTGAGGATACCTCAGTTCAGCAATCCTGGAGGATACTGCTGGTGATTCTAACTTCGTGAGTTATTCTCCTTCACAATGGTTGGTGACGCATTCTTTTGTGGGATGTAGTCGTTTTAACCGGTTCGATACCGTTCTTTTCTCTGACGTCCTAGTGGATGCTGGGAACTCCGTAAGGACCATGGGGAATAGACAGGCTCCGCAGGAGACTGGGCACTCCAAAAGAAAGATTAGGTACTATCTGGTGTGCACTGGCTCCTCCCTCTATGCCCCTCCTCCAGACCTCAGTTAGAATCTGTGCCCGGCCAGAGCTGGGTGCTCCTAGTGGGCTCTCCTGAGCTTGCTAGAAAGAAAGTATATGTTAGGTTTTTTATTTTCAGTGAGATCTGCTGGCAACAGACTCACTGCTACGTGGGACTGAGGGGAGAAAAGCAAACCTACCTGCATGCACCTAGCGTGTGCTTCTTAGGCTACTGGACACCATTAGCTCCAGAGGGTTCGAACACAGGGCCTGACCTCGATCGTCCGTTCCCGGAGCCGCGCCGCCGTCCCCCGTGCAGTGCCAGAAGACAGAAGAAACGACGAAAACGACGGCTGAAGACTCCTGTCTTCATTAAGGTAGCGCACAGCACCGCAGCTGTGCGCCATTGCTCCCACAGCACACCACACACTCCGGTCACTGTTGGGTGCAGGGCGCTGGGGGGGGGGGGCACCCTGGGCAGCAATTATAATACCTTTTGGCACTAAATACACATAATACAGTCTGGAAAACTGTATATGTGTAAAAAACCCCGCCATTAAGTTATACAAAACGCGGCAGAAGCCCGCCGCTGAGGGGGCGGGGCCTTCTTCCTCAGCACACCAGCGCCATTTTCTCTTCACAGCTCCGCTGGAAGGACGCCCCCCAGGCTCTCCCCTGCAGTATCCTGTACAAGAAGGGTAAAAAAGAGAGGGGGGGCACATAAATTTAGGCGCAAATAGGATAATAAGCAGCTATTGGGAAAAATCACTCATTATAGTGTAAATTAGGGATGTGCACTTGAAATTTTTCGGGTTTTGTGTTTTGGTTTTGGGTTCGGTTCCGCGGCCGTGTTTTGGGTTCGACCGCGTTTTGGCAAAACCTCACCGAATTTTTTTTGTCGGATTCGGGTGTGTTTTGGATTCGGGTGTTTTTTTTCAAAAAACCCTAAAAAACAGCTTAAATCATAGAATTTGGGGGTCATTTTGATCCCAAAGTATTATTAACCTCAAAAACCATAATTTACACTCATTTTCAGTCTATTCTGAATACCTCACACCTCACAATATTATTTTTAGTCCTAAAATTTGCACCGAGGTCGCTGGATGACTAAGCTAAGCGACCCTAGTGGCCGACACAAACACCTGGCCCATCTAGGAGTGGCACTGCAGTGTCACGCAGGATGGCCCTTCCAAAAAACACTCACCAAACAGCACATGACGCAAAGAAAAAAAGAGGCGCAATGAGGTAGCTGTGTGAGTAAGCTAAGCGACCCTAGTGGCCGACACAAGCACCTGGCCCATCTAGGAGTGGCACTGCAGTGTCACGCAGGATGGGCCTTCCAAAAAACACTCCCCAAACAGCACATGACGCAAAGAAGAAAAAAAGAGGCGCAATGAGGTAGCTGTGTGAGTAAGCTAAGCGACCCTAGTGGCCGACACAAACACCTGGCCCATCTAGGAGTGGCACTGCAGTGTCACGCAGGATGGCCCTTCCAAAAAACACTCCCCAAACAGCACATGACGCAAAGAAGAAAAAAAGAGGCGCAATGAGGTAGCTGTGTGAGTAAGCTAAGCGACCCTAGTTGCCGACACAAACACCTGGCCCATCTAGGAGTGGCACTGCAGTGTCACGCAGGATGGCCCTTCCAAAAAACACTCCCCAAACAGCACATGACGCAAAGAAGAAAAAAAGAGGCGCAATGAGGTAGCTGTGTGAGTAAGATAAGCGACCCTAGTGGCCGACACAAACACCTGGCCCATCTAGGAGTGGCACTGCAGTGTCACGCAGGATGGCCCTTCCAAAAAACACTCCCCAAACAGCACATGACGCAAAGAAGAAAAAAAGAGGCGCAATGAGGTAGCTGTGTGAGTAAGATAAGCGACCCTAGTGGCCGACACAAACACCTGGCCCATCTAGGAGTGGCACTGCAGTGTCACGCAGGATGGCCCTTCCAAAAAACACTCCCCAAACAGCACATGACACAAAGAAGAAAAAAAGAGGCGCAATGAGGTAGCTGTGTGAGTAAGATAAGCGACCCTAGTGGCCGACACAAACACCTGGCCCATCTAGGAGTGGCACTGCAGTGTCACGCAGGATGGCCCTTCCAAAAAACACTCCCCAAACAGCACATGACGCAAAGAAGAAAAAAAGAGGCGCAATGAGGTAGCTGTGTGAGTAAGCTAAGCGACCCTAGTGGCCGACACAAACACCTGGCCCATCTAGGAGTGGCACTGCAGTGTCACGCAGGATGGCCCTTCCAAAAAATACTCCCCAATGATAATGAGATGAAATCAATATATATTATATCACACTAGTACTGCAGCCGGACAGGTAGATATATTTATTATGTAATGACTGATGACGGACCTGCTGGACACTGTCAGCTCAGCAGCACCGCAGACTGCTACAGTAAGCTACTATAGTAGTATGCATAAAGAAGAAAGAAAAAAAAACCCACGGGTAGGTGGTATACAATTATGGATGGACGAGCGACTGCCGACACAGAGGTAGCTACAGCCGTGGACTACCGTACTGTGTCTGCTGCTAATATAGACTGGATGATAATGAGATGAAATCAATATATATATATATATATATAATATCACTAGTACTGCAGCCGGACAGGTAGATATATTTATTATGTAATGACTGATGACGGACCTGCTGGACACTGTCAGCTCAGCAGCACCGCAGACTGCTACAGTAAGCTACTATAGTAGTATGTATAAAGAAGAAAGAAAAAAAAAACCACGGGTAGGTGGTATACAATTATGGATGGACGAGCGACTGCCGACACAGAGGTAGCTACAGCCGTGGACTACCGTACTGTGTCTGCTGCTAATATAGACTGGATGATAATGAGATGAAATCAATATATATATATATATATATATATATATATATATAATATCACTAGTACTGCAGCCGGACAGGTATATATATTTATTATGTAATGACTGATGACGGACCTGCTGGACACTGTCAGCTCAGCAGCACCGCAGACTGCTACAGTAAGCTACTATAGTAGTATGTATAAAGAAGAAAGAAAAAAAAAACCACGGGTAGGTGGTATACAATTATGGATGGACGAGCGACTGCCGACACAGAGGTAGCTACAGCCGTGGACTACCGTACTGTGTCTGCTGCTAATATAGACTGGATGATAATGAGATGAAATCAATATATATTATATCACACTAGTACTGCAGCCGGACAGGTAGATATATTTATTATGTAATGACTGATGACGGACCTGCTGGACACTGTCAGCTCAGCAGCACCGCAGACTGCTACAGTAAGCTACTATAGTAGTATGTATAAAGAAGAAAGAAAGAAAAAAAAAACCACGGGTAGGTGGTATACAATTATGGATGGACGAGCGACTGCCGACACAGAGGTAGCTACAGCCGTGGACTACCGTACTGTGTCTGCTGCTAATATAGACTGGATGATAATGAGATGAAATCAATATATATTATATCACACTAGTACTGCAGCCGGACAGGTATATATATTTATTATGTAATGACTGATGACGGACCTGCTGGACACTGTCAGCTCAGCAGCACCGCAGACTGCTACAGTAAGCTACTATAGTAGTATGTATAAAGAAGAAAGAAAAAAAAAAACCACGGGTAGGTGGTATACAATTATGGATGGACGAGCGACTGCCGACACAGAGGTAGCTACAGCCGTGGACTACCATACTGTGTCTGCTGCTAATATAGACTGGATGATAATGAGATGAAATCAATATATATATATATATATATATATATATATATATATAATATCACTAGTACTGCAGCCGGACAGGTATATATATTTATTATGTGACGGACCTGCTGGACACTGTCAGCTCAGCAGCACCGCAGACTGCTACAGTAAGCTACTATAGTAGTATGTATAAAGAAGAAAGAAAAAAAAAAAAACACGGGTAGGTGGTATACAATATTATATATATATTATATACAATTATATATATATATATATATATATATATATATATATATATATTAAACTCACTGGTGGTGATTATTAAACTGGTGTTCAGGTCACTGGTCACACTATCAGCAACTTGCAAGTAGTACTCCTAAGCAGACAATCACAATATATATTATACTGGTGGTCAGTGTGGTCACAATGGCAGTGTGGCACTCTGGCAGCAAAAGTGTGCACTGTACGTTATATGTACTCCTGAGTCCTGCTCTCAGACTCTAACTGCTCCCCACTGTCAGTGTCTCCCCCACAAGTCAGATAATACAGTCACACTATCTATCACTTCAGCAAGTAACTACTAGTACTCCTCCTAATGCTCCCCAAAATTACTACTGTGTCTCTCTCTACTGTCTCACTCTCTTCTCTATAAACGGAGAGGACGCCAGCCACGTCCTCTCCCTATGAATCTCAATGCACGTGTGAAAATGGCGGCGACGCGCGGCTCCTTATATAGAATCCGAGTCTCGCGAGAATCCGACAGCGGGATGATGACGTTCGGGCGCGCTCGGGTTAACCGAGCAAGGCGGGAAGATCCGAGTCGCTCGGCCCAGTGTAAAAAAACTGAAGTTCGGGCGGGTTCGGATTCCGAGGAACCGAACCCGCTCATCCCTAGTGTAAATCCCTGTGTTATATAGCGCTGTGGTGTGTGCTGGCATACTCTCTCTCTGTCTCCCCAAAGGACTTTGTGGGGTCCTGTCCTCAGTCAGAGCATTCCCTGTGTGTGTGCGGTGTGTCGGTACGGCTGTGTCGACATGTTTGAACGAGGGTTACGTGGAGGCGGAGCAGGGGCAGATAAGTGTGGTGTCGCCCCCGACGGGGCCGACACCGGATTGGATGGATATGTGGAAGGTCTTAACAGACAGTGTCAACTCCTTACATAAAAGGTTCGATGACGCAGCAGCCTTGGGACAGCCGGGATCTCAGCCCGCGCCTG
Source organism: Pseudophryne corroboree (assembly GCF_028390025.1). NCBI lineage: Eukaryota > Metazoa > Chordata > Amphibia > Anura > Myobatrachidae > Pseudophryne > Pseudophryne corroboree. The sequence continues at coordinate 358,748,956 of NC_086450.1, read as the reverse complement.
CCCAGGCGTCTCAGAGGCCATCAGGGGCTCATAAACGCCCGCTAGCTCAGATGGTAGACACAGATGTCGACACGGAGTCTGACTCCAGTGTAGATGAGGATGAGACAAATGTACAGTCTACAAAGGCCATCCGATGCATGATTACTGCAATGAAAAATGTATTGCACATTTCTGATGTTAACCCGGTTACTACCAAGAAGGGTATTATGTTTGGGGAGAAAAAGCAGCCAGTGACTTTTCCCCCATCTGATGAATTAAATGAATTGTGTGAAGAAGCGTGGAGTTCCCCCGATAAGAAACTAGTGATTTCTAAGAGGTTACTGATGGCGTACCCTTTCCCGCCAACGGACAGGTTACGTTGGGAAACATCCCCTAGGGTGGACAAGGCGCTCACACGCTTATCAAAAAAGGTGGCACTGCCGTCTCAGGATACGGCCGCCCTAAAGGAGCCTGCGGATAGAAAGCAGGAAGCTATCCTGAAGTCTGTGTATACACACTCGGGTACTATACTGAGACCTGCTATTGCTTCAGCATGGATGTGTAGTGCTGCAGCAGCATGGTCTGATACCCTGTCAGACAACATTGATTCCCTCGACAGGGATACTATTTTACTAACCATAGAACATATAAAAGACGTCATCTTATATATGCAGGATGCACAGAGGGACATTTGCCTGCTGGCATCTAGAATTAATGCAATGTCCATTTCTGCCAGGAGAGTATTATGGACTCGGCAGTGGACAGGTGATGCTGATTCTAAAAAACACATGGAGGTTTTGCCTTATAAGGGTGAGGAATTGTTTGGGGACGGTCTCTCGGACCTCGTATCCACAGCAACAGCTGGGAAGTCAACTTTTTTACCTCAGGTTCCCTCACAGCCTAAGAAAGCACCGTATTATCATGTACAGTCCTTTCGGCCTCAGAAAGGCAAGCGGGTCAGAGGCTCATCCTTTCTGCCCAGAGGCAGGGGTAGAGGAAAGAAGCTGCGCCAGGCAGCCAGTTCCCAGGAACAAAAATCCTCCCCCGCTTCCACTAAGTCCAACACATGACGCTGGGGCTCCACAGGCGGAGCCAGGTGCGGTGGGGGCGCGTCTCCGAAACTTCAGCAACCAGTGGGTTCGCTCACAGGTGGATCTCTGGGCTGTACAAATTGTATCTCAGGGATACAAGCTGGAGTTAGAGGCAACTCCCCCTCGCCGTTACCTCAAATCAGCCTTGCCAGCTGCTCCCAGGGAAAGGGAGGTAGTACTGGCGGCAATTCACAAGCTGTACCTCCAGCAGGTGATAATCAAGGTTCCCCTCCTTCAACAGGGACGGGGTTACTATTCCACAATGTTTGTGGTACCAAAACCAGACCACCAGTTCGGTGAGACCCATTCTGAATTTAAAATCCTTGAACACTTATATAAGGAAGTTCAAGTTCAAGTTCAAAATGGAATCGCTCAGGGCGGTTATTGCAAGCCTGGAAGAGGGGGATTTTATGGTGTCGCTGGACATCAAGGATGCTTACTTGCATGTCCCCATTTACCCACCTCACCAGGAGTACCTCAGGTTTGTGGTACAGGATTGTCATTACCAATTCCAGACATTGCCGTTTGGTCTGTCCACGGCACCGAGAGTATTTACCAAGGTAATGGCCGAAATGATGATACTCCTTCGGAAGAAGGGAGTTATAATTATCCCGTACTTGGACGATCTCCTTATAAAGGCGAGGTCCAGAGAGCAGTTGTTAGTCAGCGTAGCACTCTCTCGGGAAGTGTTGCAACAGCACGGCTGGATTCTGAATATCCCAAAGTCGCAGCTGATTCCTGCGACGCGTCTGATTTTCCTGGGCATGATTCTGGACACAGAACAGAAGAAGGTGTTTCTCCCGGTGGAGAAGGCCCAGGAATTGTCATCTCTGGTCAGGGACCTCCTGAAACCAAAACAGGTGTCGGTACATCACTGCACGCGAGTCCTGGGAAAGATGGTGGCTTCTTACGAAGCAATTCCCTTCGGCAGGTTCCATGCAAGGATCTTTCAGTGGGATCTGTTAGACAAATGGTCCGGATCGCATCTTCAGATGCATCGGTTGATCACCCTGTCCCCAAGGGCCAGGGTGTCTCTGCTGTGGTGGCTGCAGAGTGCTCATCTTCTCGAGGGCCGCAGATTCGGCATACAGGACTGGGTCCTGGTGACCACAGATGCAAGCCTCCGAGGATGGGGGCAGTCACTCAGGGAAGGAACTTCCAAGGACAGTGGTCAAGTCAGGAGACTTCACTACACATAAATATACTGGAACTAAGGGCCATTTACAACGCCCTGAGTCAAGCAGAACCCCTGCTTCAAAACCAACCAGTGCTGATTCAATCAGACAACATTACGGCGGTCGCCCATGTAAACCGCCAGGGCGCACAAGAAGCAGGTTGGCGATGGCAGAAGCCACAAGGATTCTTCGATGGGCGGAGAATTACGTGCTAGCACTGTCAGCAGTGTTCATTCCGGGAGTGGACAACTGGGAAGCAGATTTCCTCAGCAGGCACGACCTCCACCCGGGAGAGTGGGGACTTCATCCAGAAGTCTTCACGCAGATTGTAAACCGTTGGGAACGGCTACAGGTGGACATGATGGCGTCCCGCCTCAACAAAAAGCTAAAAAAATATTGCGCCAGGTCAAGGGACCCTCAGGCGATAGCTGTGGACGCACTAGTGACACCGTTGGTGTACCAGTCGGTTTATGTGTTCCCTCCTCAGTTACTTACCACAGTTGCGTTTGATGGCATGGCGGTTGAACGCCGGATCCTAGCGGAAAAGGGCATTCCAGATGAAGTTATTCCTACGCTGATAAAGGCTAGGAAAGACGTGACAGCAAAACATTTTCACCGTATATGGCGAAAATATGTTGCTTGGTGTGAGGCCAGGAAGGCCCCTACAGAGGAATTCCAGCTGGGTCGATTCTTGCACTTCCTACAGTCAGGAGTGACTATGGGCCTAAAATTAGGATCCATAAAGATCCAGATTTCCGCCCTATCTATTGTCTTTCAAAAGGAACTGGCTTCACTGCCTGAAGTTCAGACGTTTGTTAAGGGAGTGCTGCATATTCAGCCCCCTTTTGTGCCTCCAGTGGCACCTTGGGATCTTAACGTTGTGTTGGATTTCCTGAAATCCCACTGGTTTGAACCACTTAAGACCGTGGCACTAAAGTATCTCACGTGGAAAGTAGTCATGCTGTTGGCCTTGGCTTCAGCTAGCCGTGTGTCAGAAAGAATTGGCGGCTTTGTTATGTAAAAGCCTGTATCTGATCTTCCATATGGACAGGGCAGAATTGAGGACTCGTCCCCAATTTCTCCCAAAGGTGGTATCAGCGTTTCATGTGACCCAACCTATTGTGGTGCCTGCGGCTACTCGGGACTTGGAGGCTTCCAAGTTGCTGGACGTAGTCAGGGCTTTGAAAATCTATGTAGCCAGGACGGCTGGAGTCAGGAAAACTGACTCGCTGTTTATCCTGCATGCACCCAACAAACTGGGTGCTCCGGCTTCAAAGCAAACTATTGCGCGCTGGATCTGTAACACGATTCAGCAAGCTCATTCTGCGGCAGGGTTGCCGCATCCAAAATCGGTAAAAGCCCATTCCACAAGGAAGGTGGGCTCTTCTTGGGCGGCTGCCCGAGGGGTCTCGGCTTTACAGCTTTGCCGAGCTGCTACTTGGTCGGGTTCAAACACATTTGCTAAGTTCTACAAGTTTAATACCCTGGCTGAGGAGGACCTTGCCTTTGCTCATTCGGTGCTGCAGAGTCATCCGCACTCTCCCGCCCGTTTGGGAGCTTTGGTATAATCCCCATGGTCCTTACGGAGTTCCCAGCATCCACTAGGACGTCAGAGAAAATAAGAATTTACTCACCGATAATTCTATTTCTCGTAGTCCGTAGTGGATGCTGGGCGCCCGTCCCAAGTGCGGACTCTCTGCAATACATGTATATAGTTATTGCTTAACTAAAGGGTTATTGTTATGAGCCATCTGTTACTGAGGCTCAGTTGTTGTTCATACTGTTAACTGGGTATGGTTATCACAAGTTGTACAGTGTGATTGCTGTGGCTGGTATGAGTCTTACCCTGGATTCCAAATCCTTTCCTTGTTGTGTCAGCTCTTCCGGGCACAGTTTCCTTAACTGAGGTCTGGAGGAGGGGCATAGAGGGAGGAGCCAGTGCACACCAGATAGTACCTAATCTTTCTTTTGGAGTGCCCAGTCTCCTGCGGAGCCAGTCTATTCCCCATGGTCCTTACGGAGTTCCCAGCATCCACTACGGACTACGAGAAATAGAATTACCGGTGAGTAAATTCTTATTTTTCCTTTTCTGTGCTGACAGTGGAAGGTGAAAAAGGTAAGAGTTCTGCAGCCTTGTTCGGTTCGCAGAAGTGGATGTCGTTGTCTGTTTCTGCCACATACATCACATGTCGCGGAGTCTACCTGGCTGGAGGCCACCCTGGTGGGAACTCGTCTACTACTTTTCAGTCAGTCCGGGAATAGACTAGGACCTGTGAGTTAATTATAGAATCCTAAGGGGGACTTTCTGGCGTTACAGATGTTTCCCCCCACTGATTTTTCTAATAGATCTTGCTGTTCCCCTCTGGAAGGGGAGGTGGTACGCGACGCCATACCAGAGGTGCGTAAGGTTCAGGGCATTGTCCTGCTGTACCTGGTTAAAAAAACAACAAAGATTTCTCCTTACGAAGTTGAAATACAAGATGGAATCTCTCAGACCAGGGAGCTCCAGCACGTCAAGATAGTAAGGGGTTTAAAGTAGTGATGAGCGGGTTCGGTTCCTCGAGATCCGAACCCCCCCCGAACTTCACCCATTTTACACGGTTCCGAGGCAGACTCGGATCTTCCCGCCTTGCTCGGTTAAACCGAGCGCGCCCGAACGTCATCATCCCGCTGTCGGATTCTCGCGAGATTCGTATTCTATATAAGGAGCCGCGCGTCGCCGCCATTTTCACTCGTGCATTGGAGATGATAGGGAGAGGACGTGGCTGGCGTCCTCTCAGTTTCTGTGCTCAGTGTGCTGCAAACATCTGTGCTCAGTGTGCTGCAAATATCTGTGCTCAGTGTGCTTGCAAATATCTGTGCTCAGTGTGCTGAAAATATCTACGTTCTCTGCCTGAAAAACGCTCCATATCTGTGCTGCATTGTAGTATATAGTAGGAGGACAGTGCAGAATTTTGCTGACCACCAGTATTATATAGCAGTACGGTACAGTAGTCCACTGCTCTACCTACCTCTGTGTCATCAAGCATACTATCCATCCATACCTGTGCTGCATTTTAGTTGTGCGCAGTATATATAGTAGGACAGTGCAGAATTTTGCTGACCACCAGTATATATATAGCAGTACGGTACAGTAGTCCACTGCTCTACCTACCTCTGTGTCGTCAAGTATACTATCCATCCATACCTGTGCTGCATTTTAGTTGTGCGCAGTATATATAGTAGGACGGTGCAGAATTTTGCTGACCACCAGTATATATATATAGCAGTACGGTACAGTAGTCCACTGCTCTACCTACCTCTGTGTCGTCAAATTATACTATCCATCCATACCTGTGCTGCATTTTAGTTGTGCGCAGTATATATAGTAGGAGGACAGTGCAGAATTTTGCTGACCACCAGTATATATATATATAGCAGTATGGTACAGTAGTCCACTGCTCTACCTCTGTGTCGTCAAGTATACTATGCATCCATACCTGTGCTGCATTTTAGTTGTGCGCAGTATACTATATAGTAGGAGGACAGTGCAGAATTTTGCTGACCACCAGTATATATATATAGCAGTACGGTACAGTAGTCCACTGCTCTACCTCTGTGTCGTCAAGTATACTATCCATCCATACCTGTGCTGCATTTTAGTTGTGCGCAGTATATATAGTAGGAGGACAGTGCAGAATTTTGCTGACCACCAGTATATATATAGCAGTACGGTACAGTAGTCCACTGCTCTACCTCTGTGTCGTCAAGTCTACTATGCATCCATACCTGTGCTGCATTTTAGTTGTGTGCAGTATACTATATAGTAGGAGGAAAGTGCAGAATTTTGCTGACCACCAGTATATATATAGCAGTACGGTACAGTAGTCCATTGTTCTACCTCTGTTTCGTCAAGTATACTACAAACATTCAGTAAAATGACCCAAAAATCAAAAGTAAAAGCATCTGATGAGAAGCGTAAACTTGCCAATATGCCATTTACGACACGGAGTGGCAAGGAACGGCTGAGGCCCTGGCCTATGTTCATGGCTAGTGGTTCAGATTCACATGAGGATGGAAGCACTCATCCTCTCGCTAGAAAACTGCAGTGCCACTCCTAGGTGGGCCAGGTGTTTGTGTCGGCCTCTTGGGTCGCTTAGCTTAGCCATCCAGCGACCTTGGTGCACCTCTTTTTTTCTTTGCATCATGTGCTGTTTGGGGACTATTTTTTAAATCAGCCATCCTGTCTGATACTGCAGTGCCACTCCTAGATGGGCCAGGTGTTTGTGTCGGCCACTTGGGTCGCTTAGCTTAGTCATCCAGCGACCTTGGTGCACCTCTTTTTTTCTTTGCATCATGTGCTGTTTGGGGACAATTTTTTGAAGTGCCATCCTGTCTGACACTGCAGTGCCACTCCTAGATGGGCCAGGTGTTTGTGTCGGCCACTCTGGTCGCTTAGCTTAGTCATCCAGCGACCTTGGTGCACCTCTTTTTTTTCCTTTGCATCATGTGCTGTTTGGGGACTATTTTTTAAATGGGCCATCCTGTCTGACACTGCAGTGCCACTCCTAGATGGGCCAGGTGTTTGCGTCGGCCACTTGGGTCGCTTAGCTTAGCCATACAGCGACCTTGGTGCACCTTTTTTTCTTTACATCATGTGCTGTTTGGGGACTATTTTTTAAATCGGCCATCCTGTCTGACACTGCAGTGCCACTCCTAGATGGGCCAGGTGTTTGTGTCGGCCACTTGGGTCGCTTAGCTTAGTCATCCAGCTAACTCTGTGCAAATTTTAGGACTAAAAATAATATTGTGAGGTGTGAGGTGTTTAGAATAGACTGGAAATGAGTGGAAATTATGGTTATTGAGGTTAATAATACTATGGGATCAAAATGACCCCCAAATTCTATGATTTAAGCTGTTTTTGAGGGTTTTTTGTAAAAAAAAAAAACGAATCCAAAATAGTGATGTGCACCGGACATTTTTCGGGTTTTGTGTTTTGGTTTTGGATTCGGTTCCGCGGCCGTGTTTTGAATTCGGACGCGTTTTGGCAAAACCTCACCGAAATTTTTTTGTCGGATTCGGGTGTGTTTTGGATTCGGGTGTTTTTTACAAAAAACCCTAAAATACAGCTTAAATCATAGAATTTGGGGTCATTTTGATCCCATAGTATTATTAACCTCAATAACCATAATTTCCACTCATTTCCAGTCTATTCTGAACACCTCACACCTCACAATATTATTTTTAGTCCTAAAATTTACACCGAGGTCGTTGGATGGCTAAGCTAAGCGACACAAGTGGCCGACACAAACACCTGGCCCATCTAGGAGTGGCACTGCAGTGTCAGGCAGGATGGCACTTCAAAAAAATAGTCCCCAAACAGCACATGATGCAAAGAAAAAAAGAGGCGCACCAAGGTCGCTGTGTGACTAAGCTAAGCGACACAAGTGGCCGACACAAACACCTGGCCCATCTAGGAGTGGCACTGCAGTGTTAGACAGGATGGCACTTCAAAAAAATAGTCCCCAAACAGCACATGATGCAAAGAAAAATGAAAGAAAAAAGAGGTGCAAGATGGAATTGTCCTTGGGCCCTCCCACCCACCCTTATGTTGTATAAACAGGACATGCACACTTTAACGAACCCATCATTTCAGCGACAGGGTCTGCCACACGACTGTGACTGAAATGACTGGTTGGTTTGGGCCCCCACCAAAAAAAGAAGCAATCAATCTCTCCTTGCACAAATTTAGAAACATAGAAACATAGAATTTGTCGGCAGATAAGAACCACTTGGCCCATCTAGTCTGCCCCTTTTTTTTTTTTTTTTACATTATTTTTATCTCTAACCTTATTTGATCCTTATTTCTTTGTAAGGATATCCTTATGTCTATCCCATGCATGTTTAAATTGCTCTACTGTCTTAGCCTCTACCACTTCTGATGGGAGGCTATTCCACTTGTCCAGTGTCCACTACCCTTTCTATGAAATAATTTTTCCGCAAATTTCCCCTGAACCTCCCCCCCTCCAGCCTCAGTGCATGTCCTCGTGTCCTATTGCTTCTCTTCATTTGGAGAATGTTTCCCTCCTGGACTTTGTTAAAACCCTTGATATATTTGAAAGTTTCTATCATGTCCCCCCTTTCCCTTCTCTGCTCCAAACTATACATATTGAGATTTCTTAGTCTTTCTGGGTATGTTTTGTGATGTAGGCCATGCACCATTTTAGTTGCCCTCCTTTGTACAGTTTCTAATGTATTAATATCCTTTTGAAGATATGGCCTCCAGAACTGAATACAGTATTCTAGATGAGGCCGTACCAATGACCTATACAGTGGCATTATTACTTCTTTCTTTCTGCTGCTGATTCCTCTCCCAATGCAGCCAAGCATCTGACTAGCCTTCCTCATTGCCTTGTTACATTGCTTACCTGCCTTTAAGTCATCTGAAATAGTGACTCCTAGATCCCTTTCCTCCTCAGTAGTTTCCAGTATAGTGCCATTAATACTATATTTAGCTTTAGGATTTTTGAGACCCAGGTGCATGATTTTGCATTTTTTGGCATTAAACTGTAACTGCCAAACTCTTGACCATTCCTCTAGTCTACCTAGATCCTCAATCATTTGTTTTACCCCACCTGGTGTGTCTACCCTGTTGCATACCTTTGTGTCATCTGCAAAAAGGCATGCTTTCCCTTTAATGCCATTTGCAATGTCACCAATAAAAATATTAAAAAGCACTGGTCCAAGTACAGATCCCTGGGGTACTCCACTGGTAACATTTCCCTCCTGTGAATGCACTCCATTTACCACAACTCTCTGTTTTCTATCCTTCAACCAAGATCTTATCCATTCAATAATCCTAATATCCAATCCCAAACTGGCTCTACAGAGGCAAGATATCCACCTCATCATCATCCTCCGATTCCTCACCCCTTTCACTGTGTACATCCCCCTCCTCACAGATTATTAATTCGTCCCCACTGGAATCCACCATCTCAGGTCCCTGTGTACTTTGTGGAGGCAATTGCTGCTGGTGAATGTCTCCACGGAGGAATTGATTATAATTCATTTTGATGAACATCATCTTCTCCACATTTTCTGGAAGTAACCTCGTACGCCGATTGCTGACAAGGTGAGCGGCTGCACTAAACACTCTTTCGGAGTACACACTGGAGGGAGGGCAACTTAGGTAGAATAAAGCCAGTTTGTGCAAGGGCCTCCAAATTGCCTCTTTTTCCTGCCAGTATACGTACGGACTGTCTGACGTGCCTACTTGGATGCGGTCACTCATATAATCCTCCACCATTCTTTCAATGGTGAGAGAATCATATGAAGTGACAGTAGACGACATGTCAGTAATCGTTGGCAGGTCCTTCAGTCCGGACCAGATGTCAGTACTCGCTCCAGACTGCCCTGCATCACCGCCAGCGGGTGGGCTCGGAATTCTTAGCCTTTTCCTCGCACCCCCAGTTGCGGGAGAATGTGAAGGAGGAGATGTTGACGGGTCACGTTCCGCTTGACTTGACAATTTTCTCACCAGCAGGTCTTTGAACCTCTGCAGACTTGTGTCTGCCGGAAAGAGAGATACAACGTAGGTTATAAATCTAGGATCGAGCACGGTGGCCAAAATGTAGTGCTCTGATTTCAACAGATTGACCACCCGTGAATCCTGGTTAAGCGAATTAAGGGCTCCATCCACAAGTCCCACATGCCTAGCGGAATCGCTCTGTTTTAGCTCCTTCCTTCAATGTCTCCAGCTTCTTCTGCAAAAGCCTGATGAGGGGAATGACCTGACTCAGGCTGGCAGTGTCTGAACTGACTTCACGTATGGCAAGTTCAAAGGGTTGCAGAACCTTGCACAACATTGAAATCATTCTCCACTGCGCTTGAGTCAGGTGCATTCCCCCTCCTTTGCCTATATCGTGGGCAGATGTATAGGCTTGAATGGCCTTTTGCTGCTCCTCCATCCTCTGAAGCATATAGAGGGTTGAATTCCACCTCGTTACCACCTCTTGCTTCAGATGATGGCAGGGCAGGTTCAGGACTGTTTGCTGGTGCTCCAGTCTTCTGTACGCTGTGGCTGAATGCCGAAAGTGGCCCGCAATTCTTCGGGCCACCGACAGCATCTCTTGCACGCCCCTGTCGTTTTTTAAATAATTCTGCACCACCAAATTCAATGTATGTGCAAAACATGGGACGTGCTGGAATTTGCCCAGATGTAATGCACGCACAATATTGCTGGCGTTGTCCGATGTCACAAATCCCCAGGAGAGTCCAATTGGGGTAAGCTATTCTGCGATGATCTTCCTCAGTTTCCGTAAGAGGTTGTCAGCTGTGTGCCTCTTATGGAAAGCGGTGATACAAAGCGTAGCCTGCCTAGGAACGAGTTGGCGTTTGCGAGATGCTGCTACTGGTGCCGCCGCTGCTGTTCTTGCTGCGGGAGGCAATACATCTACCCAGTGGGCTGTCACAGTCAAATAGTCCTGAGTCTGCCCTGCTCCACTTGTCCACATATCCGTGGTTTAGTGGACATTGGGTACAACTGCATTTTTTAGGACACTGGTGAGTCTTTTTCTGAGGTCTGTGTAAATTTTCGGTATCGCCTGCCTAGAGAAATGGAACCTAGATGGTATTTGGTACCAGGGACACAGTACCTCAATCAAGTCTCTAGTTGCCTCTGAATTAACGGTGGATACCGGAACCACGTTTCTCACCGCCCAGGTTGCCAAGGCTTGAGTTATCTGCTTTGCAGCCGGATGACTGCTGTGATATTTCATCTTCCTCGCAAAGGACTGTTGGACAGTCAATTGCTTACTGGAAGTAGTACAAGTGGTCTTCCGACTTCCCCTCTGGGATGACGATCGACTCCCAGCGGCTACAACAGCAGCGCCAGCAGCAGTAGGCGTTACACTCAAGGATGCATCGGAGGAATCCCAGGCAGGAGAGGACTCGTCAGACTTGCCAGTGACATGGCCTGCAGGACTATTGGATTTCCTGGGTAAGGAGGAAATTGACACTGAGGGAGTTGGTGGTGTGGTTTGTAGGAGCTTGGTTACAAGAGGAAGGGATTTAGTGGTCAGTGGACTGCTTCCGCTGTCACCCAAAGTTTTTGAACTTGTCACTGACTTATGATGAATGCGCTGCAGGTGACGTATAAGGGAGGATGTTCCGAGGTGGTTAACGACCTTACCCCTACTTATTACAGCTTGACAAAGGCAACACACGGCTTGACACCTGTTGTCCGCATTTGTGTTGAAATAATTCCACACCAAAGAGCTGATTTTTTTTGTATTTTGACCAGGCATGTCAATGGCCATATTCGTCCCACGGACAACAGGTGTCTCCCCGGGTGCCTGACTTAAACAAACCACCTCACCATCAGAATCCTCCTTGTCAATTTCCTCCCCAGCGCCAGCAACACCCATATCCTCATCCTGGTGTACTTCAACAGTGACATCTTCAATTTGACTATCAGGAACTGGACTGCGGGTGCTCCTTCCAGCACTTGCAGGGGGCGTGCAAATGGTGGAAGGTGCAAGCTCTTCCCGTCCAGTGTTGGGAAGGTCAGGCATCGCAACCGACACAATTGGACTCTCCTTGGGGATTTGTGATTTAGAAGAACGCACAGTTCTTTGCTGTGCTTTTGCCAGCTTAAGTCTTTTAATTTTTCTAGCGAGAGGATGAGTGCTTCCATCCTCATGTGAAGCTGAACCACTAGCCATGAACATAGGCCAGGGCCTCAGCTGTTCCTTGCCACTCCGTGTCGTAAATGGCATATTGGCAAGTTTACGCTTCTCCTCAGACGCTTTTAATTTTGATTTTTGAGTCATTTTACTGAACTTTTGTTTTTTGGATTTTACATGCTCTCTACTATGACATTGGGCATCGGCCTTGGCAGACGACGTTGATGGCATTTCATCGTCTCGGCCATGACTAGTGGCAGCAGCTTCAGCACGAGGTGGAAGTGGATCTTGATCTTTCCCTATTTTAACCTCCACATTTTTGTTCTCCATTTTTTAATGTGTGGAATTATATGCCAGTAACTATCAATAGCAATGGCCTACTACTATATATACTGCGCACACCTGAAATGCACCACAGGTATGGATGGATAGTATACTTGACGACACAGAGGTAGATAGAGCAGTGGCCTTCCGTACCGTACTGCTATATATAGTATACTGGTGGTCACTGTGTCATCAAACTGCATAACTAAAATGCACCACAGGTATAGAATGTAGATGGATAGTATACTTAATGACAACACAGAGGTAGGTACAGCAGTGGCCTTCCGTACCGTACTGCTATATATAGTATACTGGTGGTCACTGTGTCAGCAAACTGCATAACTAAAATGCACCACAGGTATAGAATGTAGATGGATAGTATACTTAATGACGACACAGAGGTAGGTACAGCAGTGGCCTTCCGTACCGTACTGCTATATATACTGGTGGTCACTGTGTCAGCAAACTGCACAACTGAAATGCACCACAGGTATAGAATCTAGATGGATAGTATACTTAATGACGACACAGAGGTAGGTACTGCAGTGGCCTACTGTACCGTAATGCTATATATTATATACTGGTGGTCACTGGTCAGCAAAACTCTGCACTGTACTCCTCCTATATAATATTATACTGGTGGTCCCCAGTCCCCACAATAAAGCAGCACACTGAGCACAGATATGGAGTGTTTTTCAGGCAGACAACGTATACTGGTGGTCACTGTCAGCAAAACTCTGCACTGTACTCCTGCTATATAATACAGCTGCTCCCCAGTCCCCACAATTAAGCAGTGTGAGCACAGATATATGCAGCACACTGAGCACAGATATGGAGCGTTTTTTTCAGGCAGAGAACGGATAACTGGTGGTCACTGATCAGCAAAAGTCTGCACTGTACTCCTCCTATAGTATACAGCTGCTCCCCAGCCCTCCCCACAATTAAGCAATAGTGCACAATCAAGTTCAACAATAACGGAGAGGACGCCAGCCACGTCCTCTCCCTAACATTTCCAATGCACGAGTGAAAATGGCGGCGACGCGCGGCTGCTTATATAGAATCCGAATCTCGCAAGAATCCGACAGCGGGATGATGACATTCGGGCGCGCTCGGGTTACCCGAGCCATACGGGAGAATCCGAGTATGGCTCGGACCCGTGTAAAAAGGGTGAAGTTCGTCGGGGTTCGGTTTCCGAGAAACCGAACCCGCTCATCACTATCCAAAACACACCCGAATCCGACAAAAAAATTTCAGGGAGGTTTTGCCAAAACGCGTCCGAATCCAAAACACGGCGCGGAACCGAATCCAAAACATGCACATCACTAGTTTAAAGGCACTTTTCTCCGCATTCAGCTTACCTGGGTGGATATCCAGGAATGTCCTTGCCATTTCACCGGAGTGATGGCAGTAGGTTGGTATTCTTTCCATAGTAAGGCGAGGTCAAGTCACAAGTGGTGAAAATCGTCGTTTTCTCTCTGAGCCTGTTATTCCCAACGACTCAGCGTCGGAGGTGGCTATCAGAGTAGATACAGAACGGTTGATGTTCTGTGTGTTCCTGTGGAAAGAGGTCTGAGGGTCCGGAGTCCGATCAGATTTGCAGTGACAATCCATCAATATGTTCCGTTGATGAGGAAGATGGGTGCGGCCTAAGAGGCCTTTTTCGGTGAGCTGGTCAAATGCCAGAGTGGTTTTCACGGGGCTAGTTGGAAAGGTGGCCGGGTCTCCCCCGCACATGCGCCGGTATATAATCCTAATGGCCAGGATATTGCTCCTGTCGTGTCTGCTCTGTTCTCGCCTCATAGAGGGACGAAGGTTCGGAATTCAGGATGAGATCCTGATGTCCATGCATGCAGATTTCCGAGACTGGGGAGCAGTCCTTGCAAGGGAATTATTTCCAGAGGAAAAGGTCAAGCTGGGAAGTTTGTCTGCAATAAGCTATCTCTTAAGAGCTATTTTCAATGAACATATGCTTCATGATCTGCCCGTGTTAATTCTGTCGGACGATTTGACAGCAGTCGTGTAGATAAGCCGCTAGGGCGGAACAAGGAGCAAAGCGGCAATGGCTGAAGCCGAAAAAGGTTTTCCGCTGGGTGAAAATACTGGTAAACGCTATATTAGCAGCCTTCGTTACGGATGTGACCGATGGAGAAATAGATTCCTCAGCAGACGCGATCTCCATCCGGGAGAAATACAGTCGTCATCGAGAAGTTTTCACGGATGTGACAAGTCTTTGAGGAGTGCCTCAGGTCGACATGCTGGCGTCTCGCCTCAACGAGAGATCTCAGGGATATTGTTCCGGGTCAGGGGACATTCAAGCCATAGCAGTGGACGTCCTCGGGACTTCTTGAGTATTTTCAGTCGGTCTATGTGTCCCCTCTGTTTTCACTCTTCGGAAGGTGATAGACGTAGGAAGAATAAAGGTTCAGGCGATCCTCATTGTTCCGGTCTGACCAAGGAGGGCTTGGTATCCGGTTCTTCAAGGTTTACTAATAGAAGACCCATGGCCTCTTCCTCTACGTGAGGAACTGTTACAACAAGGTCCGGGCGTGTATCAAGACTTACCGCGGCTGCATTTGGCGGCGTGGCGGTTGAACGCCATATCCTAATCGGAAAGGCTATTCCCAGTGAAGTCATTTCCGCACTTCTTCAGGCTAGAAAAGAAGTAACGGCAGAGCCTTACCACCGTGTTTGGAGACAATATGTGTCTTGGTGGGAATCCAAGAAGCCTACTATGGAAGACTTTTGGATGGGTCGTTCTTCTCCATTCTTTGCAAGCAGGTGTGGGTGCAGGCCTAAACTTAGACTTCTTTAAGTGTGGTTTTGGCCTTATACATTTTCTTTCAAGAAGGATTTGGCAACCTTTCCGGAAGTTGGACCTTCGTGAAAGGAGTACCGCGCATCCATCCTCCATTTGTGCCCCCGTTGGCACTGTGGGACCTTGACGTGGTGTTGCATTTTCTTGTGTCACACTGTTTGGAACCTTTGTGTAAGGTTGCATAAAAAAAAAAAAAAAATCTCTCTTGGTAAGTGGTCATGCTATTGGCTTTGACGTCCGCAAGACGGGTGTCCGAAGTAGCGGCTTTGTCTCTCAAGAGTCCTGTTTGATCTTCCATGTGGATAGAGAGGATTTGAGAACTCGGTTAATAGTTCTGCCAAATGTGGTTTCTGGGTTTCGCAGAAATCAGTCTATTTTGATGCCGGTGGTTACATAGGGGTACATTTACTAAGCAGTGATAAGAGCGGAGAAGTGAGCCAGTGGAGAAGTGCCCATGGCAACCAATCAGCACTGAAGTAACATTTATACTTTGCATACTATAAAATTATACAGAGCTGCTGATTGGTTGATGGGGAAATTTCTCCACTGGCTCACTTCACCATTCTTATCATTGCTTAGTAAATGTACCCCTTAAGCTGATTCAAGGCCTCTCGATGTAGTCAGAGCTTTGAATATTATGTCGCCAATTTGGCTCAGATTGCGGAAACAGAGGCCCTGTTTGTCCGGTATGCTCCAAGCGTGATTGGGGTTTCTGCCTCTCTGCAGTCGGTTACACGCTAGAGCTGTGATCCGATTCGGCGTGCTCGTTCTATGGCTGGATTGCCGTTACTGAATTTGGTGGTAACCCATTCTACTAGGTGGGTGGGCGTTTCTTGGGCGGATGCCCGAGGAGTCTCGGCGATTCAACTTTGCCGAGCGGATACTTGGTCAGGTTCAAACACTTTGCTAAGCTCTACAAGAATCCACCATCTCAGGTCCCTGTGTACTTTGTGGAGGCAATTGCTGCTGGTGAATGTCTCCACGGAGGAATTGATTATAATTCATTTTGATGAACATCATCTTCTCCACATTTTCTGGAAGTAACCTCGTACGCCGATTGCTGACAAGGTGAGCGGCTGCACTAAACACTCTTTCGGAGTACACACTGGAGGGAGGGCAACTTAGGTAGAATAAAGCCAGTTTGTGCAAGGGCCTCCAAATTGCCTCTTTTTCCTGCCAGTATACGTACGGACTGTCTGACGTGCCTACTTGGATGCGGTCACTCATATAATCCTCCACCATTCTTTCAATGGTGAGAGAATCATATGAAGTGACAGTAGACGACATGTCAGTAATCGTTGGCAGGTCCTTCAGTCCGGACCAGATGTCAGTACTCGCTCCAGACTGCCCTGCATCACCGCCAGCGGGTGGGCTCGGAATTCTTAGCCTTTTCCTCGCACCCCCAGTTGCGGGAGAATGTGAAGGAGGAGATGTTGACGGGTCACGTTCCGCTTGACTTGACAATTTTCTCACCAGCAGGTCTTTGAACCTCTGCAGACTTGTGTCTGCCGGAAAGAGAGATACAACGTAGGTTATAAATCTAGGATCGAGCACGGTGGCCAAAATGTAGTGCTCTGATTTCAACAGATTGACCACCCGTGAATCCTGGTTAAGCGAATTAAGGGCTCCATCCACAAGTCCCACATGCCTAGCGGAATCGCTCTGTTTTAGCTCCTTCCTTCAATGTCTCCAGCTTCTTCTGCAAAAGCCTGATGAGGGGAATGACCTGACTCAGGCTGGCAGTGTCTGAACTGACTTCACGTATGGCAAGTTCAAAGGGTTGCAGAACCTTGCACAACATTGAAATCATTCTCCACTGCGCTTGAGTCAGGTGCATTCCCCCTCCTTTGCCTATATCGTGGGCAGATGTATAGGCTTGAATGGCCTTTTGCTGCTCCTCCATCCTCTGAAGCATATAGAGGGTTGAATTCCACCTCGTTACCACCTCTTGCTTCAGATGATGGCAGGGCAGGTTCAGGACTGTTTGCTGGTGCTCCAGTCTTCTGTACGCTGTGGCTGAATGCCGAAAGTGGCCCGCAATTCTTCGGGCCACCGACAGCATCTCTTGCACGCCCCTGTCGTTTTTTAAATAATTCTGCACCACCAAATTCAATGTATGTGCAAAACATGGGACGTGCTGGAATTTGCCCAGATGTAATGCACGCACAATATTGCTGGCGTTGTCCGATGTCACAAATCCCCAGGAGAGTCCAATTGGGGTAAGCTATTCTGCGATGATCTTCCTCAGTTTCCGTAAGAGGTTGTCAGCTGTGTGCCTCTTATGGAAAGCGGTGATACAAAGCGTAGCCTGCCTAGGAACGAGTTGGCGTTTGCGAGATGCTGCTACTGGTGCCGCCGCTGCTGTTCTTGCTGCGGGAGGCAATACATCTACCCAGTGGGCTGTCACAGTCAAATAGTCCTGAGTCTGCCCTGCTCCACTTGTCCACATATCCGTGGTTTAGTGGACATTGGGTACAACTGCATTTTTTAGGACACTGGTGAGTCTTTTTCTGAGGTCTGTGTAAATTTTCGGTATCGCCTGCCTAGAGAAATGGAACCTAGATGGTATTTGGTACCAGGGACACAGTACCTCAATCAAGTCTCTAGTTGCCTCTGAATTAACGGTGGATACCGGAACCACGTTTCCCACCGCCCAGGCTGCCAAGGCTTGAGTTATCTGCTTTGCAGCCGGATGACTGCTGTGATATTTCATCTTCCTCGCAAAGGACTGTTGGACAGTCAATTGCTTACTGGAAGTAGTACAAGTGGTCTTCCGACTTCCCCTCTGGGATGACGATCGACTCCCAGCGGCTACAACAGCAGCGCCAGCAGCAGTAGGCGTTACACTCAAGGATGCATCGGAGGAATCCCAGGCAGGAGAGGACTCGTCAGACTTGCCAGTGACATGGCCTGCAGGACTATTGGATTTCCTGGGTAAGGAGGAAATTGACACTGAGGGAGTTGGTGGTGTGGTTTGTAGGAGCTTGGTTACAAGAGGAAGGGATTTAGTGGTCAGTGGACTGCTTCCGCTGTCACCCAAAGTTTTTGAACTTGTCACTGACTTATGATGAATGCGCTGCAGGTGACGTATAAGGGAGGATGTTCCGAGGTGGCTAACGACCTTACCCCTACTTATTACAGCTTGACAAAGGCAACACACGGCTTGACACCTGTTGTCCGCATTTGTGTTGAAATAATTCCACACCAAAGAGCTGATTTTTTTTGTATTTTGACCAGGCATGTCAATGGCCATATTCGTCCCACGGACAACAGGTGTCTCCCCGGGTGCCTGACTTAAACAAACCACCTCACCATCAGAATCCTCCTTGTCAATTTCCTCCCCAGCGCCAGCAACACCCATATCCTCATCCTGGTGTACTTCAACAGTGACATCTTCAATTTGACTATCAGGAACTGGACTGCGGGTGCTCCTTCCAGCACTTGCAGGGGGCGTGCAAATGGTGGAAGGTGCAAGCTCTTCCCGTCCAGTGTTGGGAAGGTCAGGCATCGCAACCGACACAATTGGACTCTCCTTGGGGATTTGTGATTTAGAAGAACGCACAGTTCTTTGCTGTGCTTTTGCCAGCTTAAGTCTTTTAATTTTTCTAGCGAGAGGATGAGTGCTTCCATCCTCATGTGAAGCTGAACCACTACTCATGAACATAGGCCAGGGCCTCAGCTGTTCCTTGCCACTCCGTGTCGTAAATGGCATATTGGCAAGTTTACGCTTCTCCTCAGACGCTTTTAATTTTGATTTTTGAGTCATTTTACTGAACTTTTGTTTTTTGGATTTTACATGCTCTCTACTATGACATTGGGCATCGGCCTTGGCAGACGACGTTGATGGCATTTCATCGTCTCGGCCATGACTAGTGGCAGCAGCTTCAGCACGAGGTGGAAGTGGATCTTGATCTTTCCCTATTTTAACCTCCACATTTTTGTTCTCCATTTTTTAATGTGTGGAATTATATGCCAGTAACTATCAATAGCAATGGCCTACTACTATATATACTGCGCGCACCTGAAATGCACCACAGGTATGGATGGATAGTATACTTGACGACACAGAGGTAGGTAGAGCAGTGGCCTTCCGTACCGTACTGCTATATATAGTATACTGGTGGTCACTGTGTCATCAAACTGCATAACTAAAATGCACCACAGGTATAGAATGTAGATGGATAGTATACTTAATGACAACACAGAGGTAGGTACAGCAGTGGCCTTCCGTACCGTACTGCTATATATAGTATACTGGTGGTCACTGTGTCAGCAAACTGCATAACTAAAATGCACCACAGGTATAGAATGTAGATGGATAGTATACTTAATGACGACACAGAGGTAGGTACAGCAGTGGCCTTCCGTACCGTACTGCTATATATACTGGTGGTCACTGTGTCAGCAAACTGCACAACTGAAATGCACCACAGGTATAGAATCTAGATGGATAGTATACTTAATGACGACACAGAGGTAGGTACAGCAGTGGCCTACTGTACCGTAATGCTATATATTATATACTGGTGGTCACTGGTCAGCAAAACTCTGCACTGTACTCCTCCTATATAATATTATACTGGTGGTCCCCAGTCCCCACAATAAAGCAGCACACTGAGCACAGATATGGAGTGTTTTTCAGGCAGACAACGTATACTGGTGGTCACTGTCAGCAAAACTCTGCACTGTACTCCTGCTATATAATACAGCTGCTCCCCAGTCCCCACAATTAAGCAGTGTGAGCACAGATATATGCAGCACACTGAGCACAGATATGGAGCGTTTTTTTCAGGCAGAGAACGGATAACTGGTGGTCACTGATCAGCAAAAGTCTGCACTGTACTCCTCCTATAGTATACAGCTGCTCCCCAGCCCTCCCCACAATTAAGCAATAGTGCACAATCAAGTTCAACAATAACGGAGAGGACGCCAGCCACGTCCTCTCCCTAACATTTCCAATGCACGAGTGAAAATGGCGGCGACGCGCGGCTGCTTATATAGAATCCGAATCTCGCAAGAATCCGACAGCGGGATGATGACGTTCGGGCGCGCTCGGGTTACCCGAGCCATACGGGAGAATCCGAGTATGGCTCGGACCCGTGTAAAAAGGGTGAAGTTCGTCGGGGTTCGGTTTCCGAGAAACCGAACCCGCTCATCACTATCCAAAACACACCCGAATCCGACAAAAAAATTTCAGGGAGGTTTTGCCAAAACGCGTCCGAATCCAAAACACGGCGCGGAACCGAATCCAAAACATGCACATCACTAGTTTAAAGGCACTTTTCTCCGCATTCAGCTTACCTGGGTGGATATCCAGGAATGTCCTTGCCATTTCACCGGAGTGATGGCAGTAGGTTGGTATTCTTTCCATAGTAAGGCGAGGTCAAGTCACAAGTGGTGAAAATCGTCGTTTTCTCTCTGAGCCTGTTATTCCCAACGACTCAGCGTCGGAGGTGGCTATCAGAGTAGATACAGAACGGTTGATGTTCTGTGTGTTCCTGTGGAAAGAGGTCTGAGGGTCCGGAGTCCGATCAGATTTGCAGTGACAATCCATCAATATGTTCCGTTGATGAGGAAGATGGGTGCGGCCTAAGAGGCCTTTTTCGGTGAGCTGGTCAAATGCCAGAGTGGTTTTCACGGGGCTAGTTGGAAAGGTGGCCGGGTCTCCCCCGCACATGCGCCGGTATATAATCCTAATGGCCAGGATATTGCTCCTGTCGTGTCTGCTCTGTTCTCGCCTCATAGAGGGACGAAGGTTCGGAATTCAGGATGAGATCCTGATGTCCATGCATGCAGATTTCCGAGACTGGGGAGCAGTCCTTGCAAGGGAATTATTTCCAGAGGAAAAGGTCAAGCTGGGAAGTTTGTCTGCAATAAGCTATCTCTTAAGAGCTATTTTCAATGAACATATGCTTCATGATCTGCCCGTGTTAATTCTGTCGGACGATTTGACAGCAGTCGTGTAGATAAGCCGCTAGGGCGGAACAAGGAGCAAAGCGGCAATGGCTGAAGCCGAAAAAGGTTTTCCGCTGGGTGAAAATACTGGTAAACGCTATATTAGTAGCCTTCGTTACGGATGTGACCGATGGAGAAATAGATTCCTCAGCAGACGCGATCTCCATCCGGGAGAAATACAGTCGTCATCGAGAAGTTTTCACGGATGTGACAAGTCTTTGAGGAGTGCCTCAGGTCGACATGCTGGCGTCTCGCCTCAACGAGAGATCTCAGGGATATTGTTCCGGGTCAGGGGACATTCAAGCCATAGCAGTGGACGTCCACGGGACTTCTTGAGTATTTTCAGTCGGTCTATGTGTCCCCTCTGTTTTCACTCTTCGGAAGGTGATAGACGTAGGAAGAATAAAGGTTCAGGCGATCCTCATTGTTCCGGTCTGACCAAGGAGGGCTTGGTATCCGGTTCTTCAAGGTTTACTAATAGAAGACCCATGGCCTCTTCCTCTACGTGAGGAACTGTTACAACAAGGTCCGGGCGTGTATCAAGACTTACCGCGGCTGCATTTGGCGGCGTGGCGGTTGAACGCCATATCCTAATCGGAAAGGCTATTCCCAGTGAAGTCATTTCCGCACTTCTTCAGGCTAGAAAAGAAGTAACGGCAGAGCCTTACCACCGTGTTTGGAGACAATATGTGTCTTGGTGGGAATCCAAGAAGCCTACTATGGAAGACTTTTGGATGGGTCGTTCTTCTCCATTCTTTGCAAGCAGGTGTGGGTGCAGGCCTAAACTTAGACTTCTTTAAGTGTGGTTTTGGCCTTATACATTTTCTTTCAAGAAGGATTTGGCAACCTTTCCGGAAGTTGGACCTTCGTGAAAGGAGTACCGCGCATCCATCCTCCATTTGTGCCCCCGTTGGCACTGTGGGACCTTGACGTGGTGTTGCATTTTCTTGTGTCACACTGTTTGGAACCTTTGTGTAAGGTTGCATAAAAAAAAAAAAAAAATCTCTCTTGGTAAGTGGTCATGCTATTGGCTTTGACGTCCGCAAGACGGGTGTCCGAAGTAGCGGCTTTGTCTCTCAAGAGTCCTGTTTGATCTTCCATGTGGATAGAGAGGATTTGAGAACTCGGTTAATAGTTCTGCCAAATGTGGTTTCTGGGTTTCGCAGAAATCAGTCTATTTTGATGCCGGTGGTTACATAGGGGTACATTTACTAAGCAGTGATAAGAGCGGAGAAGTGAGCCAGTGGAGAAGTGCCCATGGCAACCAATCAGCACTGAAGTAACATTTATACTTTGCATACTATAAAATTATACAGAGCTGCTGATTGGTTGATGGGGAAATTTCTCCACTGGCTCACTTCACCATTCTTATCATTGCTTAGTAAATGTACCCCTTAAGCTGATTCAAGGCCTCTCGATGTAGTCAGAGCTTTGAATATTATGTCGTCAATTTGGCTCAGATTGCGGAAACAGAGGCCCTGTTTGTCCGGTATGCTCCAAGCGTGATTGGGGTGTCTGCCTCTCTGCAGTCGGTTACACGCTAGAGCTGTGATCCGATTCGGCGTGCTCGTTCTATGGCTGGATTGCCGTTACTGAATTTGGTGGTAACCCATTCTACTAGGTGGGTGGGCGTTTCTTGGGCGGATGCCCGAGGAGTCTCGGCGATTCAACTTTGCCGAGCGGATACTTGGTCAGGTTCAAACACTTTGCTAAGCTCTACAAGTTTGGTACCCTAGCTGAGGGGGTCCTCATGTTGCTCAATCGGTGCTGCAGAGTCGTCCGCACTCTTCCGCCCGGTCTGGAGCTTTGGTATAAACCCCATGGTCCTTACGGAGTCCCCAGCATCCTCTAGGACGTATGAGAAAATAGGATTTTAATACCTACCGGTAAATCCTTTTCTCTTAGTCCGTAGAGGATGCTGGGCGCCTGTCCCAGTGCATACTGTGTCTGCAGTTATTGGTTATGGTTACACTCTGGTGGTGTTTCTTTCTGTCAGCTTGTTGCTGACGTTGTTCATGCCATGGCATGCGGTGTTTTCTTATTGGTTGTGTTGACACATAGGTTGTGTTACATATTCTCTCAGCATGTGGCTGTATATTTTTCATACCGTGGGCTGGTATTCTATTGAATGCCACGTTTTGCGGTGTGTTCGTGGTGTGAGCTGGTATGTCACTCACCGTGTTTACATAATAAATTCTTTCCTCGAAATATCCGTCTCTCCTGGGCACAGTTTCTATAACTGAGGTCTGGGGGAGGGGCATAGAGGGAGGAGCCAGTTCACACCCAGTCAAAGTCTTTTTAGTGTGCCCAAGCTCCTGCGGATCCCGTCTATACCCCATGGTCCTTACGAAGTCCCCAGCATCCTCTACGGACTAAAAAACCTCTGGAAAAAGCCTGTGCTGACGAAGAGCTGGAAGCAACTGAAGCTATCACGGTGCTTCCTGGTTCGGGTTAAGACTGTGTACTGCGCTAAGTGACATATAGGCTGCTGTATAACTGGCATTAGCGACCGAGGCCAAGCTTGTTAAATAGGGGCTGCTTTGTCATCAAAAATAGAGGGGACACGGCAAATATTAGAGGTATCTGCTGTGTTATCTCCATGGTAAATCCCAGGATATATTTGCGGGTCCCCACCCCAAAAACGGTTGTTTTGGGGGTATAGGTGACAAATATTGTTTAAAAATGATCCCCCTAATATCTTTGCCTGTTGCATTGATGTGCAGGGTCTGTAAGTAGCGGTGTGCGAGCGGTGCTGTCATACACAGCGCAGGGCTCTGTTGGTGGCACTATCACTGCCCCACAGTCACTGTATTTGGCTGCCAGGGTACTACACCCTGCGGTCAAGATTTCAGCTGCAGTGCCATCTGGAGCGGGTGTGGTATGGAAGGTAGATAGTAAAAGATATCGACCTTTTGACCTGTTGCCCTAGAACATGTTGACCTAGAGACCCTGTCAACCTAGAAACCCTGTCGACCTAGTTACTGTCGACCAATAGTGGTCGACCTAGATAGTGACGACCTAGTTACTGTCGACCTAGAGACCAGATCCCGTCTGGAGTGTCTATCAGCAATGCTGCACTCGGTGATACCAGTGGCCCCACCACTTCATGACATCATCGTCTCATTGCTGGTGTCTCTACCTCCTTTGTACTGCCACTGGGTGCCATGCAGCCCCATTACAGCACTGTATATAGTAGTATAAAAGATAATTACGCCTATCCTTGCAGATACAGTATAATGTGTTGAACTGGGAGTGCTACAGTCCTTACAGTCAAATAACAGCATTTTCTGTCTTTCGCAGACATTCTTTATATATACAAAGGCATTGTTACACATGTAATATATACACAAATACAATACATGTCAAGAATACAATGTTTATGGCTTCGAGCCACAGTGAAAGAATGAAGCCCAAGGACTTAACATTTTAGTGTGTCCTATTTTGAAATTAAAATACACATCATTGTAGTAAATGAGAAAAGGTTAAATAAAGATACATTATTGTAGCTCTTTCATGTTTTAGGCACTAACACCTTAGACTTCAGTTGATCTGGTGTTCCCATTTTAGTAAGAGATATATTTCCCATGGAATTTAGAAGCATTAGGTATGAGGTCAGGAAACAGTGCCACACAGATGACCCAGCCCAGGAGACACCTGAAACCAAATGCCCTGGCAGGCTTTTCCCCAGGTACCTGGAACAAGAAAACTCTGAGCAGCTGCAATCCTTTGTTCACTGAAAACCGCAAACAGGAAACAAAGCTTCGTTTCAAGGTTCATCCTACAATAAAAAGAACATTTATAGGTCAATAGAAAATAGAGTAACCATTCTCTAACCATTCTCCTACTGGGGTCATTTCTACAGCAACATGTACTTTCAAAGCACGTGAGATAATATGAATTGGAAGCTATCTAACCACAGAAATACACAACTGCCATTTTTAGAACATCCAACATATGCTTTCTTGTCTGGCAGAAAGGGTTTTATAAGTACCAGTACTCAATATTTTATGTACAAAGAAATCAGTGTACATTATTGGTACATTATATTATCTATACACCACTAGACTGCATGCTTAATTGGTCTTTATTAGCATTAGAGTATATATAGATGCATACGTCTGATCTACCTTATATGTGACTTCCCATGCACACTTGCTCAGTATCACAACTAGAACACACCACAAAATGGGTTCAGTATGTCTGACCACCAGACGGGATGCCGGTGGTCACAATACCGACGTCGAGATACCGATGTTAGAAATCCCTACAGAGGCAAGGTAAGTGTTACCCCCCTTCCCCGAGCCCTCCTCTCCCGCAGCCTAACCCAAGCCTCCCCTCTTAGTGCCTAACCACAACCTCCCCCCTGTGGTGCCTAACTCAAATCCCCATTTCCCCGCAGCCTAACCCTAAGCTTAGTGCATAAACCTAGCCTTCCCTACCCGCAGCCTAACACTAACCGCCCCCGGGTGGCGCCTAAACTTAACACACACCCCCAACCCTAACCTGCCCGCTATACTTACGGTCGGGATGCCAGCTGTCCGGATTCCGGCATCGGTCTCCTGACCCTGTTGGGATTCTGGCGACGGTATTCCGACTGCCGGCATCCCGACAGCCGGCATCTTAACTGCATCTACACAAAATATGTATCTTTGGCCCCTGTGGTCCCATCATTAATGATAAAGGGGTATATTTAGTACCTGTCGGATCCTTTCCAACTGTACAAGACTGCATGCTCCTCGATGTGACCAACGATATAATAAACTATATCATTTAGTGTGTATGAACGATATTGTTTATGGGGAAAATCTTGCACAAGGGGGGTCAAATTTAGCACAGCCACGATCATTCACACTGACATGCGGGGGGATGCCCAGCACAGGGCTAGTCCTGCGATCGGTAGGCAATGACGGATGGCATGCGCTGACGCAGTTCCGACCCGATCGCTGCACGAAACTGCTGCGAGCGATCGGGTCAGAATGACCCCCAATATCTCATCTGATGTGCATCGGCAAGTGCGTACCCAGTCTTAGACTAGACACACCATGCACTTATCGCTAGTATTTGTGACCTGTCCTGTGTCATGCATGAAGCTAATTATTGGAGCGTACTGTTGGCTCTTTATAGGACTCATTGATACATATTTAAACAGCTGGTTTTGCTGTGCTTAATATAACAATGGCTGCAGCTCAGATAGAAGCATAACAGCCACATGAAAAGCACACAGATGTACAGTATGAGCGGATTCAGTATGTATTGCCGGCGGTCGGGATCCTGGCGGTCAGGAGACCGACGCCAGAATCTTGGCATTGAGCGCGAGTGCGCTCGCCACGCATGGGTCATTCACATGCAAACACCATACTGCCTGTTTGAGGAAATAAACTGGGTCTTTGCAATATACTCAATGTGCTTGTTCAGATGTCCTTCCACTTACAGATTTCTGTGCTCTGCCTCTGACCCATGATGGGGAAGCACAACCTTTCATTGATGAGCATGTTCCAGTACTTGAAATACTTTTTAGCATAACCCTTAAAAGGTCTACATAATAATGTTCTTATACAATTACCTCTTAACAGAACCATATTAGTGTATTTTGAGAAGGCACGTCATACAGGGCTAGCTTCAAATTTGAAGTTATTTTGTCATCTTGCTCTGAAAATCTCCTGACTGGTGCATACTTGCCTACTCTGGGAGGCTCCCGAAAATCTGGTGCCCTCCCGGCCCCCAGAAGAACAGGCAAGTCTTCCAATTTTGCAGGTACCCCCCTGCCTGACCGCCCACGTAGTGAGTAAAGTGGGCGATCCTTGCAGTCAATGACGTGATTCTCGCTGAATCGCATCATCATAACCACAACCCCTGAAGTATTATTCCGGTAATCTTGGCATTACATAGAGGGGTGTCTTGCTACAATGACGCGATCGCGGTCACCACGCCCCCTATTCTGCCTCCACCCCGCTCCCTTGATGCATCATACCTCCACCCCGCCCCCCTGCTGAGCCGTTCTGGCTGATTTCTCCTGGAAAGGGCAGCCAGGACACCAGCAACTATGCACTGATGCTAATGTCCCAAGAAAGCATAAATACACTAACAGACTTTCACCCACATGAATCAAGAAATGAAAGAAGGGTCTAATTAGCCAGATTAAGGGGCAGGTGCAGGGTATACTGTATTCCTGCTTCCCCCCTCTGTCACAGGTCCCCCCTAACCTACTGGAGTACACTGACATCATTAGCTCTCCCTCATGTGCAGCAGCAGAACCAGGCAGCCAGAATGAGAGGACAATGGCCCTCATTCCGAGTTGATCGCTCGCTAGCTACTTTTTGCAGCTGTGCAAACCTACAAATGTATAGTCGCCGCCCACGGGGGAGTGTATTTTCGCTTTGCAAGTGTGTGATCAGTACGAAAATGTTTTTTGCAGTTTCTGAGTAGGTCTGAACTTACTCAGCCCTTGTGATCACTTTAGCCTGTCCGGCCCCGGAATTGATGTCGGACATCCGCCCTGCAAACGCCTTGTCACGCCTGCGTTTTCGCTATCACTCCCAGAAAACGGTCAGTTGACACCCATAAACGCCCCCTTCCTGTCAATCTCCTTGCAATCGGTTGTGCGAATGGATTCGTCGCTAAGAGCATTGCACAGCAACGATGCTGTTTGTACCCGTATGATGCGCATGCGCATTGCGGTGCATACGCATGCGCAGTAGTAACCTGATAGCTGAGCTGCTAAAAACGGCAGCGTGCGATCAACTCGGAATAAGGGCCAATGTGAAGTACAGGCGGAGACACAGGATTATAAGGTTTCATGAGCTACCGATGGAGCTTCCCAACCAGAGGAGAGATAGGAGGGAGGAGAGAACTGTAAATGACCCATGGATCCCAGCTTATCTTCCTCACCTTTCTTATCAATTAATCATATATTTTTAATTATTATTAATAATTTATTCATTATATCAATTATACATTAAGAGGGAAGTCCAGAAGCAAAGCATTTTGTCCCTCCTGTTAAGGGTAATGTTCAGAGGTATGCATAAGATACACACCCCCTTCCCCCCAGGCCCTCCTATCTTAAGTGCTAAGGGATCCCCGAATTCTTGATCCGGCCTTGGTCTAATTATAACTATTCAAACCATGAATGGATGAGCCTAAAATCAAGGGCATGATTAAAGGTTCCAGCTGCAGAAGGTTAATACCTTTATAGCATATTACCCATCATCAATGTCCACAAAGGGGTTTCCGCGTCATGCTACAAGAGTTGACATTTCCATCATGCCATCGGTGTAGCTATCATTTTAGATAGTACTAGATAGTACTAGTATTATTTTGATCCTAGTGACCACTGTACAATACAGAGAGCATTTTAGGGACCGTCATACAATACAGAAAGAATTCCAGTGACCATCAAATAATACAAAGTGCATTGTAATAACTTGTATACAATTCAGAGAGCATCCTAATAACAACTATACAATACACAGATCATTATTGTTACTGAAATATAGTACAGAGAGCATAATACAATACAGAGAGTATCTTAGTGACAACCAACAATACAGACAGCATGCCAGTGACTGCAATGTAATACAGTTCCAAACAATAAAAAAGCATTCTAGTAGCCACCATATAATATAAAAAGCATAATTAAAATTGCCCTAACTATAGAGAGAATCCTAGTGACCGCCATATACAAAGAGTATCCCAGTGACACCTATACAATTCAGAGTGCATCCTACAGACTTTCATAAATAAAGAGATCATCACAGTGACAACCATAAAAAGCAGAGATTAAATCAGTACATTTTCCATATAATACAGAATATCATAGTGAAGACCCTGCAATACAAAAAGCATCCAAGTAACTACTATACAATACAGAATGCAATACTATGCACTGAGAATCCTACAGACAGTTATACAATACAGACGGCATGAAAAGACTACCATAAAAATCAGGAAGCATCTTACAGATTGCTATACAATACAGAGGGAATTTAAGAGTCCACCATACAACACAGAGAGCATCAAACTGACTACCATAGAATACAGAGAATATTGTTGATACATATACACATAACTACCTGCCCAAGGTACGCGAGTCTAGCCTCCTTTTGCTTTCAGCTTCCTTTGCATGTCATCTCCTCCTTCTTTCTTCCCATACAATGGATCAGTCTTCACACTCCTTCATTCACTCCATGGATAGTGCTCATTTAGGTCCAGACTTATAATGGGTAATGAAAGCCCTCCTCCTCCTTTTTGTCTCTTCTTTCTCTCTTCTCTACAATTCTCTATCCTCCTTCTCCCTTCCTTCATTCTTCTCTTTTCTCTTTCCCTCATTCTCTACACTGATCCTTTGCCTCCCTTGATCTTTCTTTATTCTGCTTCCATGTCCTCCTCTTACTACTCTATCATTCTCCTTACCTCATGTGTCATGTCACGGCATTGGAGCATTGTGCACTGAGCCCCAATTGGAAGAGAGCTGGGGAAGTTAGTGCGAGCTGGGGAAGTGCAGTGCATAAACCACCCAGCTACAAAATTGGAAATCCTGTCTGGCAGTTGAACAGCCGTGATCCCGCATTGTGTGCTTTGCGAGGGGCGGTTGGTGGCAGCACTGAGCAGTCAAGGCTGATCCACAAAATAAGACAGCAGCTGACAACTCTGGAAGCGCCAGCCACCAGATATGTAGCAGAGATATCAGCAGTCCCTTTAGGCCACCGGGTAATTACATGATATGGCAAATCCAACCCTAGTAACATACCCAAGCCCTGACCACCTTGGCTGCAGCCTGATGAGCCTACTGTTGATCAAAGCCCTGCATACAATGTTAAGTGATGCAAGACTGTATTGTTAAAGGTGACCACTAACAAGGTTTTATAAATGAAGATGCCCTGGGCTTTTTCTATAAAATTACAATGTATTGACTTAGCTAAAACAATGCATAAGAACAGCAAGAGATCAATGTGAATGAAACTCATTAGAAGACAATTTAAATTCTGTCTGCTTATACAAACCTTATGAGTGCATGAGTAATTGTTTTAAATTTTAATGTGGTTTCATTATTTTCCAGAGGAAACTTAATTACATTAAAGACAATAAAACTTACAGTAGCTCAACTTAGTTTGGAAACATAAATTGGAATTTGTGACAGTGAGGCACCACAGTACAATGAGCTTCAGTTCAAAATGCGAGATTGAGGCGCAGTTTGCTGTTGAACCATGAGGATGTGTTGGAGTGGAGCTACCAGTCTTGCATTTACACACGTTCCTATAAGCTCCTGCTGATCCAAACAACTGACAATAGTTAGATCCAACAAAGAGCTGTACAAACAGGGTTGGACTGGTCCACAAGGGTACAGGAGACAACCCCGGTGGGCCCCAATGGCTGCTCCCCCCCCCCCCCCATTGTGATCAGGTTCCAGACAGTGTACAGTACTTGATTTGATTTATACATTATACATATGTTACCTTATGCTGTACAGAAGGCTTTCCCAACCACGGTCCTCAAGGCACACTAACAGTCCAGGGTTTAGTGATATCCATGCTTGAGCACAGGTGGCTTAATTAGAACCTCAGTTATTTTGATTTAACCATCTGTGCTGAAGCCTGGATATCACTCAAACCTGCACAGCTAGGGTGTCTTGAGGACCGAGGTTGGGAATGCCTTCTGCACAGGACCATAGTATATTTTCTACAGTGCATTGCTGTTACTAATCTGGTACATCCTCATGCATGCACTAGCAGTATTTACTATATATAGTTATCTAGTGGTTAGGCAAACCAATTTGGCAGCTGGCCACACACGATCTGGAGACTGGCGACACCCATAAATATGGGCCTCTACCACTGCATTTCCCTGATGGTCCCTTCATGCCCCAGTCCAACACTGTGTACAAATTAGCATAACTCTAGGATGAGCTAGACCAGTTATACATGTTGCAACATCTAATCTGAATAACTCAAACCTCTGTCATCATTGTACAAGCCCAAGGCATACAAACCCATTGCTCTAAATGTAATCGAACTCATTTTGAGAACTTCTCCAAAACTACTATCTCCATGACGAGGCAGCTTCATGAATTGAACACTGAAGTCAATTATTATTTGCAGAGAAAACAGCTGCTATAGAGCAGCTAATAACGGTTAGAGGCAATGGAGAGTTGTTCCGTGACAGCAACCCTGAAGTTTCTATTGCCCCAGTTCCCCATTGCCAGATAGGTATGAGCCAATCAGACTTTTTACACCAATTTATAGCAGGCACTGTTAAGTCAATGATGTAAACACAGTAGGCTAATAGAAAGGTCTCTACAATCAAGTCTGCAGAACAGCAAATACTTTTGGTAATAAGAAACTCATGCCGATTGGGCGTATGCCCATTTGCTTGGCATATATTACCCAAATTTGTCTGTATATGTTCACCTAAAAAAACATATTCCCGTATCTTTAGGCAGACTTGATAATTGCAGATACTAAATGACGTAGTAAGTGCGGGAAGCCATTTAATATTACAATTATCAGAAATGTATTTAAAATATTCAGAGTAAAATGTATAGCTAAGGAGTGTCTGAGCACTCGCCACTGTGGGCTCCACGTCTGGGTGTGTGGGGGACTAGATGTATACTGGGGGGTTAGAGTGGGTTTGTGAGCCTAGATTTGCATCGGGAGCATTGCCTCTCCTTCCTTTATGATGTTTCTTCTTCTTGGCGTCTGCGACCAGTCACTCCTCTGCACGTACTTGTTGATGTGTGATTTGTTACACAACCGTATCTTGTTGCCACAGGTGACTCTGTACACCGCACATTTACCTGAACACTCTAAGTTAACCTGCGACATTGGTTCTGATTTTTAGATATATTTCTCGGAATTAAGCCTGCACCTTTTTACTGTTGCAAATGGATACTATTAGAGTTGGGAATCTGCGCATTCCCTAGTTTAGGAAATGTTCTGGTTTAGTTTTTGTCTTTATGTTTTAATGAAAAACAAAAATCAATAAAAACTTGAATTTAAAAAAAAATGTATAGATAAAATGACTTTTTACATCATAAAACAGGTGTTGTCATGAACCCTCGCTATACGGGAACAGATGGTATATATTCCCACCAAACACCCTATCACGTGTGAACTCTATGGTGGGAGGTTCTAGTATTAGCCAAATGTTCAAACCACCAATACCCAGGTTTTACTAACAAGTAGCTATTTGTGGCGTGTATGGGGTGTCTCTTTTGGTGCGAGGGTATATTCCAGGTTGCCCAACTCACCAGTTCTGAATATCTTTGGTGGTTCGAACTTCAATGAAGATAATTACAACTTTGGAGCAAAGACAATTCCTGTATAGTTCATACAGGAATTGACTTTGCACCACATATGGACATTTGAAGTCTAGACCTTTCATTGGACAATTACTTTTAAGGTCCTAGTGTCCACTGGTCTTTTTTCTGCAATTATATAGATATATTAACAACACCCTGAGCTGCTATATCAGGTTTACATTAATCAATTAAGAATAGACACAATCTGGAAACAGCGTTAATAATTTCATAATAGTGCCTCTTGGAGTCGAGGCAGGGCAAACGATGGAAGTGACAATAGAGAATAGGACAAGTACAGTGAGAGAATTACGTGTACTTATGAACCGAGTCAGATCACAGAGACGCATCTGAGCACCCGTGGTAGCTGTATCAGTAGCTAGTACCTGTGGGCTGGTGCCTATACCAGTGTTAATTTCATCAGGGATTTTCAATTTAGTTTTAGCCTTAGTCACTTTCCTAAAATTTGATTACATGTCCCATTTTAGTAAATTTTTTTAATTCCGTCTTAGTCAAGTTTTATCAGTGGATCTTGACAAACATTTTCGTCTAATTGATTTAGTCATAGCTTTGCATTTTAATGATACTGTAATGGATTTTGCTGAAGATCATTTCTCTATCATTCCCTTGAATACTCTGTATACCTTTCACTATGTGTTTAGTAATCTAGGTATCAAACAAGTACAACACAAATGCTATTTCCTTCACAGCAGATCATTTATTTTCTGCAAATATCAATTCAAGAATACAATTGTTTGGTTTTTTTTTTAATTACAATTTTTTATTTAAATAATGAAAGAAAAATACAACCTGCCTGATACAAATTTGTAGTATAGTACTAGTCTACTGCAAAATAAAATGAAGCTGTAAGGATGCATATTATAATACAGGCTGAGTGTCCCTTATTCAAAATTAAAAATCCCACATTTTTGGGTCCCCTACTGAGGTAATGGCATATGTATTATATATATATATATAATATTTATAATATATATAATATTTATGTTATTATCTCAGTAGGGGACCCACAAATTTGGGATTTTTAATTTTGGATAAGGGATACTCAACCTGTAAATAGCACTGAAACAGCCCTGGTGTGTGTGTTAAATGATCTTCTGATGGCAAGAGACAGAGGTGACTGTTCAATATTAATCCTTCTGGATCTCTCTGCAGCATTTGATGCCATGGACCATGGGCTTCTGATTGAGCGACTGATACATTTTTGTGGACTGGATGGCACAGTCCTAAACTGGTTCAAATAATTTCTCACAGGCAGGTCACAGATAGTATTGTCTGGATTATACAGTACTCGTCACTACCCGTGCCATTGCCATGTGGTGTCCCACAAGGTTCTATACTATCCCCCATCCTTTTTGCAGTATACATGCTCCCGCTGGGTGAAATAATCAAGCGCCATGGGCTAGTCCACCACTGCTATGCAGATGATACACAACTGTACTAGTCCTTTGCTCCGGGCACTGATAACCCAATAGCAACCCTAAATAATAATAATAATTAATAATAATAATTTTATTTATATAGCGCTCTTTCTCCAAAAGGACTCAAGGCGCTTATGGCTGTCTAGCTGTACTCCAGGAGTGTATGAGTGCCAGTTCGCTGCGACTGAACCCGGATAAAACAGAGGTCCTTATGATAGGACTGCAACATCAAAGGACAAGACTGCAGCACAGCCAACCAACTGGACTTACACTCGGGGATTCAGAATTACAAACCACTGATCGTGTGCGGAATCTTGGCGTTGTCCTGGATGGTGGCTTGCCACTTAAACATCAGATATCAGCCACAATCAAATCCTCATTCTTTCACCTGAGGAACATAGCCAGAATCAAGCACTTAATTCCCTCAGATGATCTGCCAAAAGTCATCCATGCATTTGTATCATCTCAATTAGACTACTGTAATGCCCTCTACCTTGGTCTCCCAGCTAAAGAATTGCACCGCTTACAGCTGGTGCAAAACACAGCTGCCAGGCTGTTAACCGACCAGCCCCGTTCTAGCCACATAACACCCATCCTCTACTCCCTTCACTGGCTGCCTGTAAGATGGCGAATCATCTTCAAGTTTGGCTTACTGAGTTTCAAAGCATTACATGACCAGGGCCCAAGGTTCCTGAAACAGCTACTGACCCCATACTGCCCCACTCGATTTCTGCGATCTGTAGATGAAGGACTTTTAGCAGTACCTAGAATCTCCGTAATTCATCTGGGGGTCAAACTTTTAGTCATGCGGCTTCGACTCTATGGAACTCACTTCCCCGCACAGTACGAGAGGCCCCAACTATAGAATCCTTCAAAAGTAGACTCAAGACTTTCCTTTTTACTTAAGCATTCCCATAAATGTCCCTTTAGTATCTCCATGCTTCTGTATTTTATGAAAAGCTGTTCTGTACTTCATTATTTTCTGTACTATATTATGCTATGTATCTGTTAAGCCCCTTGAGTCCTATTGGAGAAAGAGCGCTATATAAATAAAATTATTATTATTATTATTATTATTATTTATTTATTATTATTTAGCTAAAGTTAACTAATTAGCTAGCTTCATAAACTAGCTATTGTCATGACAAAGAGTTGTTGCACAGCCGCAGTGCAAGTAAGTAAATCTAGGGTCAGAGAGGATGGATAAAACTGTATACAATACAGTATTATTAATTAAAGAATCCAAAAAATCAATCACTCAAAAAATGTGGTGTCCTATCGAAAATTATACAGCAATTTCGTCTAGTCAATTTTAGTCATGACAACATGGACGAATATTTATTCAACATTTTCGTTATTAAGAAATTCCTATTTTTGTTATCATTACATTTTAGTCACAGAAAATCCCTTTGTAGACGAATAGTTTTAGTCTATATTTTCGTCGACGAAATTAATTCTGGCCTATACATGGTTGTGGTGATAATGATGATGTTGGTGGTCGTAGGCACCAGTTATCGGCTTATTGCAGATTCACCTGTGAAGTGGGTTGGTGCTTAATTTTTAGATCACACATATATTATATGATTTTGTAGTTGTATGTATTAGCTTCTTGAATTTTTACTAAAGAAGGTGTATTATACTGTACATGCTTTATTATGTGAGTCTAGGAGTTCCAATACTGGTCAAGCAAAAAGCTCCTATCAAGTCTGGAGGGTAACCCGCACCGAGATAAATGTATTATAGTGTGTATTACAAAGTTGGGGTGCCTTTCATCATATCCAATTAAGCCACTGTTTTAGGGATTCACATATGTATATGCAACAGGTGTGAAGGCTCATAAAGGTGCTACCAACTGGTTTAGATAAGGTTATAGAATCAAATCCCCAAAGAGAGGGGAAAGGAAAAAGAAACCAGATACAGTTTAAGGTGCACTCAAACCAATTAACAAATTTTAATGTGATTATTGTCGAAAATGCATATCCGCACTGTAATATCAAATAAAGGCTTAAATGCCCATTGAACTTAATTATTGTTTAAAATTATTATTGCTTATGGGACTTGAATATGTCCTTTATTGATGAATAATCCCCCATGCTCCATCATATGCCCCACAATGCCAGATATACATATGCCTCACAATGCCAGATATACATATGCCTCACAATGCCAGATATACATATGCCTCACAATGCCAGATATACATATGCCTCACAAAGCCAAATATACATATGCCTCACAAAGCCAGATACACATATGCCCCACAATGCTATATATATATATATATATATATATATATATATATATATATATGCCTCCAGTGACAGATAAGCCCCACAATGCCGGTTATACATATACCCCACAGAGTGCCAGATATGCCCCACAGTGCCAATTATACATATGACCCACAATGCCAGATATACATATGCCTCACAATGCCAGATATACATATGCCCCACAATGCCATATATATATGCCCCCAGTGCCAGATATACATATGCCTCACAATACCAGATATACATATGCCCCACAATGCCATATATATATATATATATATATATATATGCCCCACAATGCCATATATACATATGCCTCACAATGCCATATATATATATATATATATATATATGCGCCCCACAATGCCATATATACTTATGCCCCACAATGTCAGTTATACATATGCCCCACAGTGCCATATATATATGCCCCCCAATGCCATATATGCATATGCCCCACAGTGACAGTTATACATATGCCCCACAGTGCCAGATATGCCCCACAGTGACAGTTATACATATGCCCCACAATGCCAGATATACATACAGTATGCCCCACATTGGCAGATATACATATTCCCCACAGTGCCATATATACATATGCCCCCAGTGCCAGACATGGCCCACAATGCCAGTTATACATATGCCCCACCACCCCACACCTCACACCTCCCGCTGCTCATCCGCTGCTGCTGTGTCAGGGTTGGGGGATGGAGAGGAGAGCGGAACGTGGGCCATCCCTCAGTGCTGCTCAGTCAGACTCTGGTGGTCTCCGGCCGCGGCGTGTATCTTCTCAACTGAGCACCAGTTTGTTAGCCAATCAGAGCTCGCAGACCAGCAGCCGCGGCTCCTGATTGGCTGCCGGTCCGCAAGCTCCGATTGACTAACGAACTGGTGCTCAATTGAGAAGATACACGCCGCGGCCGTAGACCACCAGAGTCTGACTGAGCAGCACTGAGGGACTGGACCGCGCTGCGCTCTCCTCTCCTTTCCTGACACAGCAGCGGGCTAGGAAGGGGAGGAGGAGCACATCAGCCTCTTTCTCCCTAATAGCTGCTAACAGCAGCTATGGTGTGTGTGTTCGTGGCGACCCGTGGCCAGCGTCACGCCCAGCGTTAGCAAATGAGTCATAGAGTCACAGATCTGGACAAATATAAAATAAATATTTTATATATATATATATATATATATACACACACACACACACACACACACACTAGTGATGTGCACCGGAAATTTTTCGGGTTTTGTGTTTTGGTTTTGGATTCGGTTCCGTGGCCGTGTTTTGGATTCGGACGCGTTTTGGCAAAACCTCCCTTAAAAATTTTTGCCGGGTGTTTTTCAAAAAACCCTCAAAAACAGCTTAAATCATAGAATTTGGGGGTCATTTTGATCCCATAGTATTATTAACCTCAATAACCATAATTTCCACTCATTTCCAGTCTATTCGGAACACCTCACAATATTATTTTTAGTATTTTTAGTCCTAAAATTTGCACCGAGGTCGCTGGATGACTAAGCTAAGCGACCCAAGTGGCCGGCACAAACACCTGGCCCATCTAGGAGTGGCACTGCAGTGTCAGACAGGATGGCCGATTTAAAAAATAGTCCCCAAACAGCACATGATGCAAAGAAAAGAGAAAAAGAGGTGCACTGTGGTCGCTGGATGGTTAAGCTAAGCGACACAAACACCTCAATATCACAGGAATTATTCGTTCTAATAAATGGTATTATTGGTGCAAATCACTGGAAGAAAATTACAAAATCACAGGAATTATTTGTTCTAATCAGGGCCGGATTGGCCATTGCCTGTACCGGGGAGTTCCCCGGTGGGCCGTTCGGACTGTGGGGCCACCTCTCGTATGTAGCTCCGCCCCCCACACGTCACGTGCCGGCTGATTAACAGAAATATTGCGGTGTGCGCTGTGGCCCCCTGCCGTTATAGGGAGCACAGGCCCTACACTGCTGAAAGGAGGAGGTCTGCGCGCCAAACCAGTGATGTCACCTCGGGAGGAGAGATAGTGCGGCTGCGGCGGGTGCGCGTTCTGCAGGAGAGGTGAGCATAAGTGTACTCTGACCTCTGCCTGCACTGCACTCCCGTTCCACCACCAGACTAACAACAGCCTTCTGCAGGGAGGGAGGAAGCAGCCCGGAGAAATGGTGACATGAAGCTTGCCCTGATTGCTGCAGTCAGGCAGATCTCCATGTACCACTCACTATCAGGCACTGCAGCTTGGAGGACATATTTTGAAAACACTGAGAGTTGCAGTGCCAGTGTTACATGGAGATCTGGATAGACCGGAGGGGGTGGGAGGGTGAGTGTTATAACAGTATGCAGCTCAGTTCTATATCCTCCAGCCCACCTTGTCCAACAACGAGAATTCTGTGATGCAGCACTGTAGTGTAGCCGCAGCTCCCGCACAAATAGAATGGACGGGTGGGCAGGCTAGACTGTAACTGACGCCCTTGGCCCACTTCCGATGGTGCGGAGGGGATAAGGAACCGGTGGCACACTGAGATCAAACACCAGTGACAGATAAGGCAAGTAGGGTGGGGGACGTCGGCATTTCTTATATGTAATAGCGGCACTGCTTCCGTGGACATGCGTATAAGGACACTGCTACCGTGGGCATTATTATATGTATAAACGGCACTGCTACCGTGGCCATTATGTGTATAAGCAGCACTGCTACCGTGGCCATTATGTGTATAAGCGGCACTGCTACCATGACCATTATGTGTATAAGCAGCACTGCTACCATGACCATTATGTGTATAAGTGACATTGCTACTGTAGTCATTATATGTATAAGCGGAACAGGTACCGTGGTCATTATGTGTATAAGTGGCACTGATGCTGTGGGCATTATGTGTATAAGCGGCACTGCTACTGTGGTCATTATTATTTGTATAAGTGGCACTGCTACCATGGGCATTATTATGTGTATAAGCGGAACTGATACCGTGGGTTTTATTATGTATATAAGCGTCACTGCTACCTTGGTCATTATGTATATAAGCAACATTGCCACCATGGTCACTATTATGTGTATAAGCAGCACTGATACCAATGGTATTATG
The DNA here is from genome assembly GCF_028390025.1 of Pseudophryne corroboree. NCBI lineage: Eukaryota > Metazoa > Chordata > Amphibia > Anura > Myobatrachidae > Pseudophryne > Pseudophryne corroboree. The sequence goes on along the minus strand of NC_086450.1, from coordinate 358,709,872 downwards.
TGTATAATTGGCACTGATACTGTTGGCATGTGTATAAGGGGCACTGCTACTGTGGGCATTGTGTATAAGGGGCACTGCTACCATGGACATCGTGTGTAATGGTTACTACTGTGTAGCATAGCGCAAATATGGGGCAGTACTGTGTGTCGTAATGTGAGACAGGGGCACTACTCTGTGGTGTAATATGAAATAGAGGCACTATGTACAGTGTAATGGCAATAAGATTTTGCTACAGTGTGGCGTAATTTGAATTGGGGGAACTGCCGTGTGGCCACACCCCTTCTGTGTGATACCACACACCTTTTTTGTGATGCACGTCTTTGGCACACACTGTTACTTTAGACAGTATGGGGGTTAAGGCTGAGATTTGTAGTTTACAGGGGGGTGCCTAACACTCTACAATCGCCCCTGCCTCTGCCTTATGGGAGAAAAGTCGGTGGCGGGGAAATGATTTCCAGAACCACTTTAAGCCCTGGTAGGGACATACAACACACAAAGAGGAGGCAGATTCAAAGACAAAGGAGATATAGTGGCTCACGTGGGGAAGAAACTGCACATACAAAATTGGAGACAAGAAGCCAGAAGATGGAAGACAGATAGGTGATTGATAGATGAAGGAATATACACAGATGTGGAACAATTGGCAGAGCATGGGGAAGCTAAATGCTCAGAATTGTTCACCCAGTGGAGATGCAGTATTGTGATGCAATTGTGGCTGTCCCATTGGCGCAGAAATTCTGCATCAAGTGACTGGCAGAATCCTGGCAGATAAAAGGAGAGAGAGGCAGAAACTGTGCAGAGGGAGAAAGGCAGAAGGTGGTCAGTGTATATAGACAGAAAGAAACATGCAGAAGGGAGAATGATATAGGTGTGAAAATTAGATAAGAGGGTCTAGGAGAAACATGCAGGTGATGTACTGAGAGGGAGGAGGAGACGCATGCAGAAAATGGACTGAGAGAGGAAACACATACAGACGATGGACTTAGTGGGGGAGATAGACTAAGGGTGTGTACACACGGTGAGATATTTTCTTTCGATTTTGACTATATAGTCACTATCGCAAGAAAAGTTAGTGCATATCGCAAGGTGAAAGTCACCTTGCGATCCCGATGCGCGGTCCCGCCAGGTCGACATCGCAAGAAAAGATAGACTGTGCAGGCAAGTCAATCCTTGCTAGATTGGTGTACTATCTAGTTCATCTCACATGTCAATGACATCTCACATAAGCCAAAATCGTAACCACACATAGTCCATATCTCAAAAAAAGTTAGTCAAAATCTGTGCTATTTGGGCTCCAGGGAGTTCAAGGGAAATCGCAAGAGAAAATCGGCCATAGCAAGGATCTCACCGTGTGTACACACCCTAAGAGGTCAACTCAATTCAATGCGGATTGAATAGCGCCGGGAGGGAGCTTCTGGAGCTATTCAATTCAGCGTGATGCTAAGTAGGAGAATGCATGTATTCCCAGACTAAATAAGGTGTTTAGTCACGAGAACGGGCATTCTCCGACTAAACTGCCTCACCGTGGTGCTGTTTCCATGGCGTTAAGTCACAAAACAGCATTGCGAACCTAGTTTTGTTGGATTTCTACTCGCAAACCTGGAAGGCTGCAAGAAGAAATCCTCTAGACAGGGACAACATCACTCTGAATTGAATAGCTCCGGGAGTTCCCTCCCAGCGCTATTCAATCTGCGTTGAACTGAATTGACCCCTAAGAAACAGAGAGACAAATGAAGGAGATGGACAGAGAGAGGAGAAACCTTCAGGAAATGGACAGAGATATTTAGTGAGTGTGCAAAGGATTAAATGTCACCCCAGTTTTAATTTCTTAACTACTCCTGATACAGCATAATACTTTCTAAACTTTTAATGTGTTAGGTGCAGCTCATTTGACATGCTCTGCCTTTTGTTGGTGTAACTCCGCCTACATTACATTTTGAAGTAGAAGTAACCCCGCCTACTTTGCTATTAGCTCCGCCTACAGTTGGCTTGGTGCCGCCCACATGAGGTCGCTTCTAGAAATTTTTCCAGGGCCACTTTTGTTTCCCAATCCGCCCCTGGTTCTAATCAATGGTATTATTGGTCCAAATCACTGGAAGAAAATGACAAAATCACTGGAATTATTTGGCAAGATCACTGTAATTAATAGTTATAAATCACTGATATTAATTGGTAAAATCTCGCTATCGCCTGCCTAGTGTAGTGGAATCTAAATGGTATTTTGTACCGGGGACACAATAACCTCATCAATTGTCTAAATTCCAATGCACTAATGGCGGAAAACGGGCGCACGTCTAACAGCGCACTGATTATACTGAGAACTGATTATACTGATCACTGATGATACTACGGAGAACTGACACTGAGCAGCAAGAACAGCACTGGACTATTGTACTGTAGTTTACTGGTCACCAAAATGCAGCACTGACTGACACTGAGCACAGATATTAAGCACTGATCAGGATACTAGAAGTGACACGGTGCAGCAAGATAACGCTATGGCCTACTGTACTGTACTACTATATACTGGTGGTCACCACAATGCAGCACTGTACTACTATATACTGGTCACAACAATGCAGCAGATATTGAGCACTGATCAGGATACTAGAACTGAGTATGACACGGAGCTGCAAGATACAGCAATGGCCTACTGTACTGTACTACTATATACTGGTGGTCACCACAATGCAGCACTGTACTACTATATACTGGTCACAACAATGCAGCAGATATTGAGCACTGATCAGGATACTAGAACTGAGTCTGACACAGAGCTGCAAGATACAGCAATGGTCTACTGTACTGTACTACTATATACTGGTGGTCACCACAATGCAGCACTGTACTACTATATACTGGTGGTAACCACAATGCAGCACAGATATTGAGCACTGATCATGATACTAGAAGTGACACAGAGCAGCAAGATACAGCAATGGCCTACTGTACTGTACTACAATATACTGGTGGTCACCACAATGCAGCACTGTACTACTATATACTGCAATGCAGCACATATATTGAGCACTGATCAGGATACTAGAAGTGACACAGAGCAGCAAGATACAGCAGTGGCCTACTGTACTGTACTAATATATACTGGTGGTCACCACGATGCAGCACTGTACTACTATATACTGGTCACAACAATGCAGCATATATTGAGCACTGATCAGGATACTAGAACTGAGTCTGACACGGAGCTGCAAGATACAGCAATGGCCTACTGTACTGTACTACTATATACTGGTGGTCACCACAATGCAGCACTGTACTACTATATACTGGTGGTCACCACAATGCAGCAGATATTGAGCACTGATCAGGATACTAGAAGTGACACGGAGCTGCAAGATACCACAATGGCCTACTGTACTACTATATACTGGTGGTCACAACAATGCAGCACTGTACTACTATATACTGGTCACAACAATGCAGCAGATATTGAGCACTGATCAGGATACTAGAACTGAGTCTGACACGGAGCTGCAAGATACAGCAATGGCCTACTGTACTGTACTACTATATACTGGTGGTCACCACAATACAGCACTGTACTACTATATACTGGTCACAACAATGCAGCAGAAATTGAGCACTGATCAGGATACTAGAACTGAGTCTGGCACGGAGCTGCAAGATACAACAATGGCCTACTGTATTGTACTACTATATACTGGTGGTCACCACAATGCAGCACGCTGAACACAGATATTGAGCTTTTCAGGCAGAGAACGTAGCCACGTCCTCTCCGCTCAATCGACAATGCACGAGTGACAATGGCGGCGACGTGTGGCTCTTTATATGGAATCCGAATCTCGCGAGAATCCGACAGCGGGATGATGACGTTTTCCCTCATTCGGGTTTTGCGTGTTAGGCGTGAAGAACCGAGGCTGCCTCGGACCAGTGTAAACCACGTGAAGTTCGGGGGGGGGGGGGGGGGGGGGTTCGGATCTCGAAGAACCGAACCCGCTCATCTCTAACACACACAATATATATACATATATATATAGTCTTGGAAGATCCTGCACTCTCATCAAAAATAATAACGACGGCGGGTGCTCCTAATGACCTGAGAGGCCACCAATATACCACAACAACCACCTAGGTGGAAGGTGCACTCACGCCCAGAAATTAGTCTCTGAAGTCACTTGTAAATTCAGTATATTTTTATTCGGGTTCACTGTTGATGCCGTATTTCATCGACGTTTCGGTCCTTATGCGGACCTTTATCAAGATTGGCACTTAAATCACCTATACAATCAGAAACAGTTACAATTAATATGTATAGGAACCCAGATTTATTCAACACCAACACCACCAGTGCCTCCCAGGCCCTGAAGACTGTCACAAAAACCAGAAAACGTATTAAAAAGCTGTTTTTTTATATATGTAAAAAAGAGATACTTGGAAATAATCCACGTGTGATGAAAGAGACACCTCCACCGTTAGGACTATCTGTTTAGATAGGCAAATGATTACCTGGACGGCAAGCCAGATCACTCAGATGTGTGGAATGGCCTTCAAAGTTGGCAACATGCCTGATCACATAATGAAGTTAAAAAGCCTATAACGTAGGGGAAGCTGCAAGGCGTAGTCACCTATTAGATAAATAACAGGGTAACTACACCATAAGAAAATACACTAACAACGTCATTTTGGAAAAGATCATACCTAGTTACATGTAGAAATAGCTCATGGCAGCTTGTGGGCTCTGTACATGTGTCAGACACTCAGTCTGTAAGGAGGCACAACAGGAAAAAATAATCACCAACCGTAATCATGTGTCAGAAGGGAGCTGCAGGAGAACCATACTCACTGCTCAAGTGTCCAGAGCCAAATGGAAGCTGCATAAAGTTCAGCCTCAGCTGAGCACTATTTAAGGATCAACCACAGGAAGTGCCAATTAGGGAGATTAGTATAAACCCAGTCTCTCATTAACTGATCACCTCTCAGATAACTAACTCAGACCAACTGGGAAAAACGTTACAGGGTTCACAGGACAGGCAGTGGCTATCGCTAACGCACGGCTACTTAAATGAGTGTATTTTAACGATTTAGAAGGGCAACTGCCGGAGACGCGTCTTTTGCGTTCCACCGACCGGAACACCATGCGTTCCATTCCGCGGAAGTGGCGCTGGCCGGAAGTCTCTGCGTTCCACTCGCGGAAAGAACCGTAATTAGGCTTATCCACTGGCTAATGTTTAAAGGAGGTGTACAACCTAGAGGGGGGTGTTCTCAGAGAATGAACACTCCCCCAGGTGGAATCATCAATGTACAGGTTCACTCATAGCTCACAGGGACTCGGAGGTATACCGGAGGTCTCCTCACGTATAATCCTGGATTAACCTATGTGTAGCCTGTCAATCACCACAGAAGAAAAAGAGTGCAAATGTAAATAATGATCCATAATATGAAATGTCAAAAATGTCAAAAATGACATAAGAGGGCACCAGATCAAATGACCACAACTCACCCTACGCATACAAACTAACATATATCTGATCAACAAAGGCAAATTGAATACTGATGTGAGTGTAATATCTTTATAGTAATACATTGGTATAATGTAGTAAAAGATTTTAAATAATAAAAGGGAATAGTGGGTGGTGTGGTCATTGAAATTGGTGGACCCTCGTGACTAGTATAGGACCTGGGAAGGCTCCGGGAAACAACAGAAAAATATATATAAAAAACATAAGCAAGGACGTATAAATAACTGTCCTTACTTTCTTAATCTCTATACATAAAAAGAACATACAAAAATGAAAAAAATAAAACATAGAACATAGAACATATAAAACACAAATCGAAACCCAGCCTGTATGGGCTGATAGTATCACAGTGCCCTATGTCCCTGAAACATACAAAGTGTGTTCCAAGGTATCCAATCAACTATGGCAAAATAAAATTCTAAAGAAAAATATTAAGGGGGTTGGCCTCATTGAGGCCCTTTGGTGACACTGTATTGAGTTTGTGTATCCAAAAGCTTTCCTTCTGTTTAAGTAACAAGGTGCGATCGCCTCCACTAACAGGTGGCGGCACCCAGTCAATCAGCTGACACTTCAGGGCAGATACTTGATGTCTAACTGACAAAAAGTGCCGTGCTACCGGTTTGTCAGAAAAGCCCACATTGAGGGCCGTGTGTATGGATGACCGATGGTTTGCCATCCTGTCGCGAAAGGGACGCGCGGTTAGTCCGACATAACATAACCCACATGGGCACTTTAGAAGGTAGACGACATGATCCAGTCGACAGTGGAGATGATATCTGATAAAGATTTTTTTCCCTGTGTGTGGGTGATACAAAAAAGGACCAGTGATCATAGATCTGCACGTTGTGCACCCCCCGCAGGAAAAACTGCCAGGTTTGGCTTGCATAAGCTGGATTTGAGATGTGTTCTGTTCAGGGAAAATCGTGGGTCTCATTAGTAATTGCTTTAGGTTGGCCCCTCGTTTGTATGCAACCATAGGAGCAGGTGTTTTAAGAAAAGGCAAACTGTTGTCGGTGGCTATTATTGGCCAATGTTTCCGTAGGGCCTTTCTGGTTGCACTTGTGGAACCATCATACTGAGTGGAACAAATCATCCGATTGTTACGAATGGGGTTTTTAACCTGTTGTCCATGAAAAATGCTGTTCGCTTTATTGAGACAGCGAGTAAGTACACTGCTAGTGTACCCTCGCTCCAGAAAGCGAGAAGTGATCTCGTTACATTGTTGATCTTTGAGTGCTGCGTTGGAATTGATCCTCATGGCTCTGAGGTACTGGGATATGGGCAATCCTTCTTTGAGGGCTGGGGGATGATGGCTGCTAGCATGCAAGGTCAGATTGCGGTCAGTGGGTTTACGGTACAACGAGGTGTCCAGTCGGTCACCATTTCTGGTGATACTGACATCCAGGAAAGTGATGTTAGTGGCCGATACTGTGTATGTGAACTTGATAGGATTATCCAAAGCATTCAATTGGTTCACCATGTCAAGAAACTCAGACTCGGTGCCCTCCCACAGCAAGAAGACGTCATCAATGTACCGTTTAAAGAAGGCAATCTTGTGCCCATACCTAGGTAACAAGTACGTATGTTCATAGTGCGCCATGAACAGATTAGCGTAGGCGGGGGCCAAATTAGACCCCATCGCGGTTCCGGCGATTTGAAGAAAATAATCATTTTTATACATAAAGTGGTTGCACGTAAGAACCAATGAGGTCAGTTCCAACACAAACTCAGTGGGGTAATCTTTGCAGGGGCTGTTGGAAAGAAATTGACGTATAACATCCAAACCTAAGTGGTGTGGTATAACGGTATAAAGGGACCCCACATCCATAGTGGCCAAAAGAGTGCCTTCACTGAGATGGGTAACTGTCCGTAGATGTGTGAGGAAATCCCCAGTGTCCTTTAAATAGCTATCAGTTTTTAATACCAAAGGCTGTAGGATACTGTCAATAAAGACAGCAATTGGCTGTAACAGAGAGCCTTCCGCGGCAATAATGGGTCTGCCGGGAGGGTGAACTAATGTCTTATGAATTTTGGGCAGAGTGTATAGGATGGGACACCTGGGTGAATTGATGGTCAAATATTTTAATGTGTCTTCACTTATGTAGCCCTGCTCAAAACCTAACTTCAGAAATTGATCGATTTTAGATTTAATTTTAGGAACCGGATTGGTGGTTAATTTCTGATAGGTCATGTCATCTGCTAATTGTCAGTTGATCTCCATGTCATAGTCAGTCCAATCTTGGACGACTATTGCTCCTCCCTTATCCGCCGGGCGGATGACTATATGGGGAGAATCCTTTAAAGTTTTTAATGCTTTCCTCTCGGCTATGGACAGGTTATCAAACATCCTTTTGGGGGGTGAGCTCTCAGAGTCTCTTTGGACTAACCGTAAATAGGTTTTGATGCTGGGATTGGAGGATGGAGGATCGAATGTCGATTTGGGTCTGAATTGAGGTATCTCTTTGTTAGTGGATTTGTTAGCAAAGAACTCCCGCAGACGGAGGGAGCGGCCAAATTTATACTGATCTATAGTTTGTTGGAATGAATTAATTCTGCATGTGGGGACGAAAGATAAACCTCGGGCAAGAAGTTTAGTTTCCGCTGGACTCAGTTCTACGCTAGATAGATTAAAGACATTGTCACCTACTGTCTCCTCCTCCCTCTTCTCTTGGTACCCCCCTCTCCTCGGGTGCGGTCTGTGCCGCTTCTGAGAACCCTGGAACGGGTAGAGGAGGCCTCTCCTCCTCGATCTAAAAAACGAGTGGAGTCGTTGTTCCCTTCGTAATAATCGGTGTCTGAGGTAGAGGCGGAGGAAACAAATTCATGGGCAAACGGTTGGGCCCTTCGCCTAGTGTATTGTCTATTCTGACGTTCACTAGTATTGTTTCCAAGTAACCAGCGGTATACAGTATGCGTTTGGTAGTCGTTAGTTACAGTGGACAATTTTTTTCGTTTGAAAGAAATTAGATCACGTTTATAAGTGTCCACCTGTGTCTGTAGACGTTCGATCCAATTTTGGGTTTTGTCATTCTGCAGCACGGTGGTGTGAGATTTGATGGTAATATCCACTTCAGTAGATAATTTCTTTAACTCAATGCCAACTTCCTCCACTACCAGGGTCATGAGGTCAAGCGAACATTTGTTCAATACTCCACACCACCGGCTGCAGAAGACAGGGTTGTTTCTACCCAATGTTGGAACGTTAGAGATACGGAAACCCCGGGGGATTTGTTTTCTCCTGAGGTATTCCGACAAAAATTGACCATGTAAAGTCAAATCAACCTCTTTTTGTCTGTGTTTAAGCACTTTGTAAAACAAATCCACAGGGGTTTCGGCTGGTAAGGCCTCAAACTCTAATTTATCGAATAGTAATTTTTCAGTGTCCTCATCCGTAAATGAAACTATACCAGTTTCAGCTTTGGCCAGTAGGCCATCGTCCAACAAATATACCCCGCTCTGAGTCATAACACTCTTTAGACTGGAAAACTCAAACAGGTATAGCAATTAGATTAATAACATACTAAACATGACAAACAAAACATGTAAGGTTCCCGGAAATAAAGGTGGTGATCGGTGAGGAAGTCCAATCCGGTATGTTGGATGGGTGTCAGGAAGTAGGAACTGCGTATAGTAGTTCGAACAAATGTAGTCTTGGAAGATCCTGCACTCTCATCAAAAATAATAACGACGGCGGGTGCTCCTAATGACCTGAGAGGCCACCAATATACCACAACAACCACCTAGGTGGAAGGTGCACTCACGCCCAGAAATTAGTCTCTGAAGTCACTTGTAAATTCAGTATATTTTTATTCGGGTTCACTGTTGATGCCGTATTTCATCGACGTTTCGGTCCTTATGCGGACCTTTATCAAGATTGGCACTTAAATCACCTATACAATCAGAAACAGTTACAATTAATATGTATAGGAACCCAGATTTATTCAACACCAACACCACCAGTGCCTCCCAGGCCCTGAAGACTGTCACAAAAACCAGAAAACGTATTAAAAAGCTGTTTTTTTATATATGTAAAAAAGAGATACTTGGAAATAATCCACGTGTGATGAAAGAGACACCTCCACCGTTAGGACTATCTGTTTAGATAGGCAAATGATTACCTGGACGGCAAGCCAGATCACTCAGATGTGTGGAATGGCCTTCAAAGTTGGCAACATGCCTGATCACATAATGAAGTTAAAAAGCCTATAACGTAGGGGAAGCTGCAAGGCGTAGTCACCTATTAGATAAATAACAGAGTAACTACACCATAAGAAAATACACTAACAACGTCATTTTGGAAAAGATCATACCTAGTTACATGTAGAAATAGCTCATGGCAGCTTGTGGGCTCTGTACATGTGTCAGACACTCAGTCTGTAAGGAGGCACAACAGGAAAAAATAATCACCAACCGTAATCATGTGTCAGAAGGGAGCTGCAGGAGAACCATACTCACTGCTCAAGTGTCCAGAGCCAAATGGAAGCTGCATAAAGTTCAGCCTCAGCTGAGCACTATTTAAGGATCAACCACAGGAAGTGCCAATTAGGGAGATTAGTATAAACCCAGTCTCTCATTAACTGATCACCTCTCAGATAACTAACTCAGACCAACTGGGAAAAACGTTACAGGGTTCACAGGACAGGCAGTGGCTATCGCTAACGCACGGCTACTTAAATGAGTGTATTTTAACGATTTAGAAGGGCAACTGCCGGAGACGCGTCTTTTGCGTTCCACCGACCGGAACACCATGCGTTCCATTCCGCGGAAGTGGCGCTGGCCGGAAGTCTCTGCGTTCCACTCGCGGAAAGAACCGTAATTAGGCTTATCCACTGGCTAATGTTTAAAGGAGGTGTACAACCTAGAGGGGGGTGTTCTCAGAGAATGAACACTCCCCCAGGTGGAATCATCAATGTACAGGTTCACTCATAGCTCACAGGGACTCGGAGGTATACCGGAGGTCTCCTCACGTATAATCCTGGATTAACCTATGTGTAGCCTGTCAATCACCACAGAAGAAAAAGAGTGCAAATGTAAATAATGATCCATAATATGAAATGTCAAAAATGTCAAAAATGACATAAGAGGGCACCAGATCAAATGACCACAACTCACCCTAAGCATACAAACTAACATATATCTGATCAACAAAGGCAAATTGAATACTGATGTGAGTGTAATATCTTTATAGTAATACATTGGTATAATGTAGTAAAAGATTTTAAATAATAAAAGGGAATAGTGGGTGGTGTGGTCATTGAAATTGGTGGACCCTCGTGACTAGTATAGGACCTGGGAAGGCTCCGGGAAACAACAGAAAAATATATATAAAAAACATAAGCAAGGACGTATAAATAACTGTCCTTACTTTCTTAATCTCTATACATAAAAAGAACATACAAAAATGAAAAAAATAAAACATAGAACATAGAACATATAAAACACAAATCGAAACCCAGCCTGTATGGGCTGATAGTATCACAGTGCCCTATGTCCCTGAAACATACAAAGTGTGTTCCAAGGTATCCAATCAACTATGGCAAAATAAAATTCTAAAGAAAAATATTAAGGGGGTTGGCCTCATTGAGGCCCTTTGGTGACACTGTATTGAGTTTGTGTATCCAAAAGCTTTCCTTCTGTTTAAGTAACAAGGTGCGATCGCCTCCACTAACAGGTGGCGGCACCCAGTCAATCAGCTGACACTTCAGGGCAGATACTTGATGTCTAACTGACAAAAAGTGCCGTGCTACCGGTTTGTCAGAAAAGCCCACATTGAGGGCCGTGTGTATGGATGACCGATGGTTTGCCATCCTGTCGCGAAAGGGACGCGCGGTTAGTCCGACATAACATAACCCACATGGGCACTTTAGAAGGTAGACGACATGATCCAGTCGACAGTGGAGATGATATCTGATAAAGATTTTTTTCCCTGTGTGTGGGTGATACAAAAATGTAACGAGATCACTTCTCGCTTTCTGGAGCGAGGGTACACTAGCAGTGTACTTACTCGCTGTCTCAATAAAGCGAACAGCATTTTTCATGGACAACAGGTTAAAAACCCCATTCGTAACAATCGGATGATTTGTTCCACTCAGTATGATGGTTCCACAAGTGCAACCAGAAAGGCCCTACGGAAACATTGGCCAATAATAGCCACCGACAACAGTTTGCCTTTTCTTAAAACACCTGCTCCTATGGTTGCATACAAACGAGGGGCCAACCTAAAGCAATTACTAATGAGACCCACGATTTTCCCTGAACAGAACACATCTCAAATCCAGCTTATGCAAGCCAAACCTGGCAGTTTTTCCTGCGGGGGGTGCACAACGTGCAGATCTATGATCACTGGTCCTTTTTTGTATCACCCACACACAGGGAAAAAAATCTTTATCAGATATCATCTCCACTGTCGACTGGATCATGTCGTCTACCTTCTAAAGTGCCCATGTGGGTTATGTTATGTCGGACTAACCGCGCGTCCCTTTCGCGACAGGATGGCAAACCATCGGTCATCCATACACACGGCCCTCAATGTGGGCTTTTCTGACAAACCGGTAGCACGGCACTTTTTGTCAGTTAGACATCAAGTATCTGCCCTGAAGTGTCAGCTGATTGACTGGGTGCCGCCACCTGTTAGTGGAGGCGATCGCACCTTGTTACTTAAACAGAAGGAAAGCTTTTGGATACACAAACTCAATACAGTGTCACCAAAGGGCCTCAATGAGGCCAACCCCCTTAATATTTTTCTTTAGAATTTTATTTTGCCATAGTTGATTGGATACCTTGGAACACACTTTGTATGTTTCAGGGACATAGGGCACTGTGATACTATCAGCCCATACAGGCTGGGTTTCGATTTGTGTTTTATATGTTCTATGTTCTATGTTTTATTTTTTTCATTTTTGTATGTTCTTTTTATGTATAGAGATTAAGAAAGTAAGGACAGTTATTTATACGTCCTTGCTTATGTTTTTTATATATATTTTTCTGTTGTTTCCCGGAGCCTTCCCAGGTCCTATACTAGTCACGAGGGTCCACCAATTTCAATGACCACACCACCCACTATTCCCTTTTATTATTTAAAATCTTTTACTACATTATACCAATGTATTACTATAAAGATATTACACTCACATCAGTATTCAATTTGCCTTTGTTGATCAGATATATGTTAGTTTGTATGCGTAGGGTGAGTTGTGGTCATTTGATCTGGTGCCCTCTTATGTCATTTTTGACATTTTTGACATTTCATATTATGGATCATTATTTACATTTGCACTCTTTTTCTTCTGTGGTGATTGACAGGCTACACATAGGTTAATCCAGGATTATACGTGAGGAGACCTCCGGTATACCTCCGAGTCCCTGTGAGCTATGAGTGAACCTGTACATTGATGATTCCACCTGGGGGAGTGTTCATTCTCTGAGAACACCCCCCTCTAGGTTGTACACCTCCTTTAAACATTAGCCAGTGGATAAGCCTAATTACGGTTCTTTCCGCGAGTGGAACGCAGAGACTTCCGGCCAGCGCCACTTCCGCGGAATGGAACGCATGGTGTTCCGGTCGGTGGAACGCAAAAGACGCGTCTCCGGCAGTTGCCCTTCTAAATCGTTAAAATACACTCATTTAAGTAGCCGTGCGTTAGCGATAGCCACTGCCTGTCCTGTGAACCCTGTAACGTTTTTCCCAGTTGGTCTGAGTTAGTTATCTGAGAGGTGATCAGTTAATGAGAGACTGGGTTTAAACTAATCTCCCTAATTGGCACTTCCTGTGGTTGATCCTTAAATAGTGCTCAGCTGAGGCTGAACTTTATGCAGCTTCCATTTGGCTCTGGACACTTGAGCAGTGAGTATGGTTCTCCTGCAGCTCCCTTCTGACACATGATTACGGTTGGTGATTATTTTTTCCTGTTGTGCCTCCTTACAGACTGAGTGTCTGACACATGTACAGAGCCCACAAGCTGCCATGAGCTATTTCTACATGTAACTAGGTATGATCTTTTCCAAAATGACGTTGTTAGTGTATTTTCTTATGGTGTAGTTACTCTGTTATTTATCTAATAGGTGACTACGCCTTGCAGCTTCCCCTACGTTATAGGCTTTTTAACTTCATTATGTGATCAGGCATGTTGCCAACTTTGAAGGCCATTCCACACATCTGAGTGATCTGGCTTGCCGTCCAGGTAATCATTTGCCTATCTAAACAGATAGTCCTAACGGTGGAGGTGTCTCTTTCATCACACGTGGATTATTTCCAAGTATCTCTTTTTTACATATATAAAAAAACAGCTTTTTAATACGTTTTCTGGTTTTTGTGACAGTCTTCAGGGCCTGGGAGGCACTGGTGGTGTTGGTGTTGAATAAATCTGGGTTCCTATACATATTAATTGTAACTGTTTCTGATTGTATAGGTGATTTAAGTGCCAATCTTGATAAAGGTCCGCATAAGGACCGAAACGTCGATGAAATACGGCATCAACAGTGAACCCGAATAAAAATATACTGAATTTACAAGTGACTTCAGAGACTAATTTCTGGGCGTGAGTGCACCTTCCACCTAGGTGGTTGTTGTGGTATATTGGTGGCCTCTCAGGTCATTAGGAGCACCCGCCGTCGTTATTATTTTTGATGAGAGTGCAGGATCTTCCAAGACTACATTTGTTCGAACTACTATACGCAGTTCCTACTTCCTGACACCCATCCAACATACCGGATTGGACTTCCTCACCGATCACCACCTTTATTTCCGGGAACCTTACATGTTTTGTTTGTCATGTTTAGTATGTTATTAATCTAATTGCTATACCTGTTTGAGTTTTCCAGTCTAAAGAGTGTTATGACTCAGAGCGGGGTATATTTGTTGGACGATGGCCTACTGGCCAAAGCTGAAACTGGTATAGTTTCATTTACGGATGAGGACACTGAAAAATTACTATTCGATAAATTAGAGTTTGAGGCCTTACCAGCCGAAACCCCTGTGGATTTGTTTTACAAAGTGCTTAAACACAGACAAAAAGAGGTTGATTTGACTTTACATGGTCAATTTTTGTCGGAATACCTCAGGAGAAAACAAATCCCCCGGGGTTTCCGTATCTCTAACGTTCCAACATTGGGTAGAAACAACCCTGTCTTCTGCAGCCGGTGGTGTGGAGTATTGAACAAATGTTCGCTTGACCTCATGACCCTGGTAGTGGAGGAAGTTGGCATTGAGTTAAAGAAATTATCTACTGAAGTGGATATTACCATCAAATCTCACACCACCGTGCTGCAGAATGACAAAACCCAAAATTGGATCGAACGTCTACAGACACAGGTGGACACTTATAAACGTGATCTAATTTCTTTCAAACGAAAAAAATTGTCCACTGTAACTAACGACTACCAAACGCATACTGTATACCGCTGGTTACTTGGAAACAATACTAGTGAACGTCAGAATAGACAATACACTAGGCGAAGGGCCCAACCGTTTGCCCATGAATTTGTTTCCTCCGCCTCTACCTCAGACACCGATTATTACGAAGGGAACAACGACTCCACTCGTTTTTTAGATCGAGGAGGAGAGGCCTCCTCTACCCGTTCCAGGGTTCTCAGAAGCGGCACAGACCGCACCCGAGGAGAGGGGGGTACCAAGAGAAGAGGGAGGAGGAGACAGTAGGTGACAATGTCTTTAATCTATCTAGCGTAGAACTGAGTCCAGCGGAAACTAAACTTCTTGCCCGAGGTTTATCTTTCGTCCCCACATGCAGAATTAATTCATTCCAACAAACTATAGATCAGTATAAATTTGGCCGCTCCCTCCGTCTGCGGGAGTTCTTTGCTAACAAATCCACTAACAAAGAGATACCTCAATTCAGACCCAAATCGACATTCGATCCTCCATCCTCCAATCCCAGCATCAAAACCTATTTACGGTTAGTCCAAAGAGACTCTGAGAGCTCACCCCCCAAAAGGATGTTTGATAACCTGTCCATAGCCGAGAGGAAAGCATTAAAAACTTTAAAGGATTCTCCCCATATAGTCATCCGCCCGGCGGATAAGGGAGGAGCAATAGTCGTCCAAGATTGGACTGACTATGACATGGAGATCAACCGACAATTAGCAGATGACATGACCTATCAGAAATTAACCACCAATCCGGTTCCTAAAATTAAATCTAAAATCGATCAATTTCTGAAGTTAGGTTTTGAGCAGGGCTACATAAGTGAAGACACATTAAAATATTTGACCATCAATTCACCCAGGTGTCCCATCCTATACACTCTGCCCAAAATTCATAAGACATTAGTTCACCCTCCCGGCAGACCCATTATTGCCGCGGAAGGCTCTCTGTTACAGCCAATTGCTGTCTTTATTGACAGTATCCTACAGCCTTTGGTATTAAAAACTGATAGCTATTTAAAGGACACTGGGGATTTCCTCACACATCTACGGACAGTTACCCATCTCAGTGAAGGCACTCTTTTGGCCACTATGGATGTGGGGTCCCTTTATACCGTTATACCACACCACTTAGGTTTGGATGTTATACGTCAATTTCTTTCCAACAGCCCCTGCAAAGATTACCCCACTGAGTTTGTGTTGGAACTGACCTCATTGGTTCTTACGTGCAACCACTTTATGTATAAAAATGATTATTTTCTTCAAATCGCCGGAACCGCGATGGGGTCTAATTTGGCCCCCGCCTACGCTAATCTGTTCATGGCGCACTATGAACATACGTACTTGTTACCTAGGTATGGGCACAAGATTGCCTTCTTTAAACGGTACATTGATGACGTCTTCTTGCTGTGGGAGGGCACCGAGTCTGAGTTTCTTGACATGGTGAACCAATTGAATGCTTTGGATAATCCTATCAAGTTCACATACACAGTATCGGCCACTAACATCACTTTCCTGGATGTCAGTATCACCAGAAATGGTGACCGACTGGACACCTCGTTGTACCGTAAACCCACTGACCGCAATCTGACCTTGCATGCTAGCAGCCATCATCCCCCAGCCCTCAAAGAAGGATTGCCCATATCCCAGTACCTCAGAGCCATGAGGATCAATTCCAACGCAGCACTCAAAGATCAACAATGTAACGAGATCACTTCTCGCTTTCTGGAGCGAGGGTACACTAGCAGTGTACTTACTCGCTGTCTCAATAAAGCGAACAGCATTTTTCATGGACAACAGGTTAAAAACCCCATTCGTAACAATCGGATGATTTGTTCCACTCAGTATGATGGTTCCACAAGTGCAACCAGAAAGGCCCTACGGAAACATTGGCCAATAATAGCCACCGACAACAGTTTGCCTTTTCTTAAAACACCTGCTCCTATGGTTGCATACAAACGAGGGGCCAACCTAAAGCAATTACTAATGAGACCCACGATTTTCCCTGAACAGAACACATCTCAAATCCAGCTTATGCAAGCCAAACCTGGCAGTTTTTCCTGCGGGGGGTGCACAACGTGCAGATCTATGATCACTGGTCCTTTTTTGTATCACCCACACACAGGGAAAAAAATCTTTATCAGATATCATCTCCACTGTCGACTGGATCATGTCGTCTACCTTCTAAAGTGCCCATGTGGGTTATGTTATGTCGGACTAACCGCGCGTCCCTTTCGCGACAGGATGGCAAACCATCGGTCATCCATACACACGGCCCTCAATGTGGGCTTTTCTGACAAACCGGTAGCACGGCACTTTTTGTCAGTTAGACATCAAGTATCTGCCCTGAAGTGTCAGCTGATTGACTGGGTGCCGCCACCTGTTAGTGGAGGCGATCGCACCTTGTTACTTAAACAGAAGGAAAGCTTTTGGATACACAAACTCAATACAGTGTCACCAAAGGGCCTCAATGAGGCCAACCCCCTTAATATTTTTCTTTAGAATTTTATTTTGCCATAGTTGATTGGATACCTTGGAACACACTTTGTATGTTTCAGGGACATAGGGCACTGTGATACTATCAGCCCATACAGGCTGGGTTTCGATTTGTGTTTTATATGTTCTATGTTCTATGTTTTATTTTTTTCATTTTTGTATGTTCTTTTTATGTATAGAGATTAAGAAAGTAAGGACAGTTATTTATACGTCCTTGCTTATGTTTTTTATATATATTTTTCTGTTGTTTCCCGGAGCCTTCCCAGGTCCTATACTAGTCACGAGGGTCCACCAATTTCAATGACCACACCACCCACTATTCCCTTTTATTATTTAAAATCTTTTACTACATTATACCAATGTATTACTATAAAGATATTACACTCACATCAGTATTCAATTTGCCTTTGTTGATCAGATATATGTTAGTTTGTATGCGTAGGGTGAGTTGTGGTCATTTGATCTGGTGCCCTCTTATGTCATTTTTGACATTTTTGACATTTCATATTATGGATCATTATTTACATTTGCACTCTTTTTCTTCTGTGGTGATTGACAGGCTACACATAGGTTAATCCAGGATTATACGTGAGGAGACCTCCGGTATACCTCCGAGTCCCTGTGAGCTATGAGTGAACCTGTACATTGATGATTCCACCTGGGGGAGTGTTCATTCTCTGAGAACACCCCCCTCTAGGTTGTACACCTCCTTTAAACATTAGCCAGTGGATAAGCCTAATTACGGTTCTTTCCGCGAGTGGAACGCAGAGACTTCCGGCCAGCGCCACTTCCGCGGAATGGAACGCATGGTGTTCCGGTCGGTGGAACGCAAAAGACGCGTCTCCGGCAGTTGCCCTTCTAAATCGTTAAAATACACTCATTTAAGTAGCCGTGCGTTAGCGATAGCCACTGCCTGTCCTGTGAACCCTGTAACGTTTTTCCCAGTTGGTCTGAGTTAGTTATCTGAGAGGTGATCAGTTAATGAGAGACTGGGTTTATACTAATCTCCCTAATTGGCACTTCCTGTGGTTGATCCTTAAATAGTGCTCAGCTGAGGCTGAACTTTATGCAGCTTCCATTTGGCTCTGGACACTTGAGCAGTGAGTATGGTTCTCCTGCAGCTCCCTTCTGACACATGATTACGGTTGGTGATTATTTTTTCCTGTTGTGCCTCCTTACAGACTGAGTGTCTGACACATGTACAGAGCCCACAAGCTGCCATGAGCTATTTCTACATGTAACTAGGTATGATCTTTTCCAAAATGACGTTGTTAGTGTATTTTCTTATGGTGTAGTTACTCTGTTATTTATCTAATAGGTGACTACGCCTTGCAGCTTCCCCTACGTTATAGGCTTTTTAACTTCATTATGTGATCAGGCATGTTGCCAACTTTGAAGGCCATTCCACACATCTGAGTGATCTGGCTTGCCGTCCAGGTAATCATTTGCCTATCTAAACAGATAGTCCTAACGGTGGAGGTGTCTCTTTCATCACACGTGGATTATTTCCAAGTATCTCTTTTTTACATATATAAAAAAACAGCTTTTTAATACGTTTTCTGGTTTTTGTGACAGTCTTCAGGGCCTGGGAGGCACTGGTGGTGTTGGTGTTGAATAAATCTGGGTTCCTATACATATTAATTGTAACTGTTTCTGATTGTATAGGTGATTTAAGTGCCAATCTTGATAAAGGTCCGCATAAGGACCGAAACGTCGATGAAATACGGCATCAACAGTGAACCCGAATAAAAATATACTGAATTTACAAGTGACTTCAGAGACTAATTTCTGGGCGTGAGTGCACCTTCCACCTAGGTGGTTGTTGTGGTATATTGGTGGCCTCTCAGGTCATTAGGAGCACCCGCCGTCGTTATTATTTTTGATGAGAGTGCAGGATCTTCCAAGACTACATTTGTTCGAACTACTATACGCAGTTCCTACTTCCTGACACCCATCCAACATACCGGATTGGACTTCCTCACCGATCACCACCTTTATTTCCGGGAACCTTACATGTTTTGTTTGTCATGTTTAGTATGTTATTAATCTAATTGCTATACCTGTTTGAGTTTTCCAGTCTAAAGAGTGTTATGACTCAGAGCGGGGTATATTTGTTGGACGATGGCCTACTGGCCAAAGCTGAAACTGGTATAGTTTCATTTACGGATGAGGACACTGAAAAATTACTATTCGATAAATTAGAGTTTGAGGCCTTACCAGCCGAAACCCCTGTGGATTTGTTTTACAAAGTGCTTAAACACAGACAAAAAGAGGTTGATTTGACTTTACATGGTCAATTTTTGTCGGAATACCTCAGGAGAAAACAAATCCCCCGGGGTTTCCGTATCTCTAACGTTCCAACATTGGGTAGAAACAACCCTGTCTTCTGCAGCCGGTGGTGTGGAGTATTGAACAAATGTTCGCTTGACCTCATGACCCTGGTAGTGGAGGAAGTTGGCATTGAGTTAAAGAAATTATCTACTGAAGTGGATATTACCATCAAATCTCACACCACCGTGCTGCAGAATGACAAAACCCAAAATTGGATCGAACGTCTACAGACACAGGTGGACACTTATAAACGTGATCTAATTTCTTTCAAACGAAAAAAATTGTCCACTGTAACTAACGACTACCAAACGCATACTGTATACCGCTGGTTACTTGGAAACAATACTAGTGAACGTCAGAATAGACAATACACTAGGCGAAGGGCCCAACCGTTTGCCCATGAATTTGTTTCCTCC
Source organism: Pseudophryne corroboree (assembly GCF_028390025.1). Lineage (NCBI taxonomy): Eukaryota > Metazoa > Chordata > Amphibia > Anura > Myobatrachidae > Pseudophryne > Pseudophryne corroboree. The sequence goes on along the minus strand of NC_086450.1, from coordinate 358,689,750 downwards.
GCCTCTACCTCAGACACCGATTATTACGAAGGGAACAACGACTCCACTCGTTTTTTAGATCGAGGAGGAGAGGCCTCCTCTACCCGTTCCAGGGTTCTCAGAAGCGGCACAGACCGCACCCGAGGAGAGGGGGGTACCAAGAGAAGAGGGAGGAGGAGACAGTAGGTGACAATGTCTTTAATCTATCTAGCGTAGAACTGAGTCCAGCGGAAACTAAACTTCTTGCCCGAGGTTTATCTTTCGTCCCCACATGCAGAATTAATTCATTCCAACAAACTATAGATCAGTATAAATTTGGCCGCTCCCTCCGTCTGCGGGAGTTCTTTGCTAACAAATCCACTAACAAAGAGATACCTCAATTCAGACCCAAATCGACATTCGATCCTCCATCCTCCAATCCCAGCATCAAAACCTATTTACGGTTAGTCCAAAGAGACTCTGAGAGCTCACCCCCCAAAAGGATGTTTGATAACCTGTCCATAGCCGAGAGGAAAGCATTAAAAACTTTAAAGGATTCTCCCCATATAGTCATCCGCCCGGCGGATAAGGGAGGAGCAATAGTCGTCCAAGATTGGACTGACTATGACATGGAGATCAACCGACAATTAGCAGATGACATGACCTATCAGAAATTAACCACCAATCCGGTTCCTAAAATTAAATCTAAAATCGATCAATTTCTGAAGTTAGGTTTTGAGCAGGGCTACATAAGTGAAGACACATTAAAATATTTGACCATCAATTCACCCAGGTGTCCCATCCTATACACTCTGCCCAAAATTCATAAGACATTAGTTCACCCTCCCGGCAGACCCATTATTGCCGCGGAAGGCTCTCTGTTACAGCCAATTGCTGTCTTTATTGACAGTATCCTACAGCCTTTGGTATTAAAAACTGATAGCTATTTAAAGGACACTGGGGATTTCCTCACACATCTACGGACAGTTACCCATCTCAGTGAAGGCACTCTTTTGGCCACTATGGATGTGGGGTCCCTTTATACCGTTATACCACACCACTTAGGTTTGGATGTTATACGTCAATTTCTTTCCAACAGCCCCTGCAAAGATTACCCCACTGAGTTTGTGTTGGAACTGACCTCATTGGTTCTTACGTGCAACCACTTTATGTATAAAAATGATTATTTTCTTCAAATCGCCGGAACCGCGATGGGGTCTAATTTGGCCCCCGCCTACGCTAATCTGTTCATGGCGCACTATGAACATACGTACTTGTTACCTAGGTATGGGCACAAGATTGCCTTCTTTAAACGGTACATTGATGACGTCTTCTTGCTGTGGGAGGGCACCGAGTCTGAGTTTCTTGACATGGTGAACCAATTGAATGCTTTGGATAATCCTATCAAGTTCACATACACAGTATCGGCCACTAACATCACTTTCCTGGATGTCAGTATCACCAGAAATGGTGACCGACTGGACACCTCGTTGTACCGTAAACCCACTGACCGCAATCTGACCTTGCATGCTAGCAGCCATCATCCCCCAGCCCTCAAAGAAGGATTGCCCATATCCCAGTACCTCAGAGCCATGAGGATCAATTCCAACGCAGCACTCAAAGATCAACAATGTAACGAGATCACTTCTCGCTTTCTGGAGCGAGGGTACACTAGCAGTGTACTTACTCGCTGTCTCAATAAAGCGAACAGCATTTTTCATGGACAACAGGTTAAAAACCCCATTCGTAACAATCGGATGATTTGTTCCACTCAGTATGATGGTTCCACAAGTGCAACCAGAAAGGCCCTACGGAAACATTGGCCAATAATAGCCACCGACAACAGTTTGCCTTTTCTTAAAACACCTGCTCCTATGGTTGCATACAAACGAGGGGCCAACCTAAAGCAATTACTAATGAGACCCACGATTTTCCCTGAACAGAACACATCTCAAATCCAGCTTATGCAAGCCAAACCTGGCAGTTTTTCCTGCGGGGGGTGCACAACGTGCAGATCTATGATCACTGGTCCTTTTTTGTATCACCCACACACAGGGAAAAAAATCTTTATCAGATATCATCTCCACTGTCGACTGGATCATGTCGTCTACCTTCTAAAGTGCCCATGTGGGTTATGTTATGTCGGACTAACCGCGCGTCCCTTTCGCGACAGGATGGCAAACCATCGGTCATCCATACACACGGCCCTCAATGTGGGCTTTTCTGACAAACCGGTAGCACGGCACTTTTTGTCAGTTAGACATCAAGTATCTGCCCTGAAGTGTCAGCTGATTGACTGGGTGCCGCCACCTGTTAGTGGAGGCGATCGCACCTTGTTACTTAAACAGAAGGAAAGCTTTTGGATACACAAACTCAATACAGTGTCACCAAAGGGCCTCAATGAGGCCAACCCCCTTAATATTTTTCTTTAGAATTTTATTTTGCCATAGTTGATTGGATACCTTGGAACACACTTTGTATGTTTCAGGGACATAGGGCACTGTGATACTATCAGCCCATACAGGCTGGGTTTCGATTTGTGTTTTATATGTTCTATGTTCTATGTTTTATTTTTTTCATTTTTGTATGTTCTTTTTATGTATAGAGATTAAGAAAGTAAGGACAGTTATTTATACGTCCTTGCTTATGTTTTTTATATATATTTTTCTGTTGTTTCCCGGGGCCTTCCCAGGTCCTATACTAGTCACGAGGGTCCACCAATTTCAATGACCACACCACCCACTATTCCCTTTTATTATTTAAAATCTTTTACTACATTATACCAATGTATTACTATAAAGATATTACACTCACATCAGTATTCAATTTGCCTTTGTTGATCAGATATATGTTAGTTTGTATGCGTAGGGTGAGTTGTGGTCATTTGATCTGGTGCCCTCTTATGTCATTTTTGACATTTTTGACATTTCATATTATGGATCATTATTTACATTTGCACTCTTTTTCTTCTGTGGTGATTGACAGGCTACACATAGGTTAATCCAGGATTATACGTGAGGAGACCTCCGGTATACCTCCGAGTCCCTGTGAGCTATGAGTGAACCTGTACATTGATGATTCCACCTGGGGGAGTGTTCATTCTCTGAGAACACCCCCCTCTAGGTTGTACACCTCCTTTAAACATTAGCCAGTGGATAAGCCTAATTACGGTTCTTTCCGCGAGTGGAACGCAGAGACTTCCGGCCAGCGCCACTTCCGCGGAATGGAACGCATGGTGTTCCGGTCGGTGGAACGCAAAAGACGCGTCTCCGGCAGTTGCCCTTCTAAATCGTTAAAATACACTCATTTAAGTAGCCGTGCGTTAGCGATAGCCACTGCCTGTCCTGTGAACCCTGTAACGTTTTTCCCAGTTGGTCTGAGTTAGTTATCTGAGAGGTGATCAGTTAATGAGAGACTGGGTTTATACTAATCTCCCTAATTGGCACTTCCTGTGGTTGATCCTTAAATAGTGCTCAGCTGAGGCTGAACTTTATGCAGCTTCCATTTGGCTCTGGACACTTGAGCAGTGAGTATGGTTCTCCTGCAGCTCCCTTCTGACACATGATTACGGTTGGTGATTATTTTTTCCTGTTGTGCCTCCTTACAGACTGAGTGTCTGACACATGTACAGAGCCCACAAGCTGCCATGAGCTATTTCTACATGTAACTAGGTATGAGCTTTTCCAAAATGACGTTGTTAGTGTATTTTCTTATGGTGTAGTTACTCTGTTATTTATCTAATAGGTGACTACGCCTTGCAGCTTCCCCTACGTTATAGGCTTTTTAACTTCATTATGTGATCAGGCATGTTGCCAACTTTGAAGGCCATTCCACACATCTGAGTGATCTGGCTTGCCGTCCAGGTAATCATTTGCCTATCTAAACAGATAGTCCTAACGGTGGAGGTGTCTCTTTCATCACACGTGGATTATTTCCAAGTATCTCTTTTTTACATATATAAAAAAACAGCTTTTTAATACGTTTTCTGGTTTTTGTGACAGTCTTCAGGGCCTGGGAGGCACTGGTGGTGTTGGTGTTGAATAAATCTGGGTTCCTATACATATTAATTGTAACTGTTTCTGATTGTATAGGTGATTTAAAGTGCCAATCTTGATAAAGGTCCGCATAAGGACCGAAACGTCGATGAAATACGGCATCAACAGTGAACCCGAATAAAAATATACTGAATTTACAAGTGACTTCAGAGACTAATTTCTGGGCGTGAGTGCACCTTCCACCTAGGTGGTTGTTGTGGTACATATATATATATATATATATATATATACACACACACACACATACATATACACACACACACACACAAATGCTCGGCTCCGACAATCCTGCTACATTTGCTTGCTAAGGTGCCTTCCTTGTGGGGCAATCCCACACAAATATGCAAACAGAAACGAAGGCGGCACTCAAAGACTTTCACAAAATGGTGAAAAAAGCACCCGTCCAGGGATGCTGTTTTAATACGTGTGACGTTTCGGGGACGTATCCCCTTCCTCAGACTGAGGAAGGGGATACGTCCCCGAAACGTCACACGTATTAAAACAGCATCCCTGGACGGGTGCTTTTTTCACCATTTTGTGCAAGTCTTTGAGTGCCGCCTTCGTTTCTGCATACATACATACATACATACATATATACATACATACATACATACATACATACATGGTATAACCAATTTTCCCAAGTGCGCTATATAAATGTATCTACAATGATTCTTCCAGTGTTGTTTTCGTAGGAATGAATTGAGTACTGGAGAAGGTTTGTATCTGGGAACCTGTAACGGACACCCCTCACCAAGAAACGTCACCCAAACAAGAGGCCCAAGGCCAATTAGTAAAAGATTATTTTAATAACATACATTTGAACAAATGCAATTTTCACACAAAGTTCATCATGTAATGTTCACAAAAATATGTTTATTGTTTAAAATAATGTCAGTGAAAGACACCCAATATGTTTGTTGAATAGTTATAACTCTAGATACTCCCTCACATTTTTCAAGGTGCGAGCTCGAGAGGGAGTATCTTCACAAACTAAGGGGATAATTCTGAGTTGATTGCACCAGCAAGTTTGTTAGCAATTGGGCAAAACCATGTGTACTGCAGGGGGTGCAGATATAACATTTGCAGAGAGTTAGATTTGGGTGGGTTATTTCGTTTCTGTGCAATTTAGATTTCAGTTTGAATACACCCCACCCAAATCTAACTCTCTCTGCACATGTTATATCTGTCCCCCCTGCAGTGCACATGGTTTTGCCCAACTGCTAAAAAATTTCCTGCTGCGATCAACTTGGAATTACCCCCATGGTTTTGCCCAACTGCTAACAAATTTGCTGCTGCGATCAACTCAGAATTAGGCCCTAAGGGGGTCATTCTGAGTTGTTCGCTCGTTGCCGATTTTCGCTATATTGCGATTAGTCGCTTACTGCGCATGCGCAAGGTTCGCAGAGCGCATGCGCTCAGTTATTTTACACAAAAGTTAGGTATTTTACTCACGGCATAACGAGGATTTTTCATCGTTCTGGTGATCGTACTGTGATTGACAGGAAGTGGGTGTTTCTGGGCGGAAACTAGCCGTTTTCTGGGCGTGTGCGAAAAAACGCTGGCGTTTCTGGGAAAAACGCAGGAGTGTCTGAAGAAACGGGGGAGTGTCTGGGCGAACGTTGGGTGTGTTTGTGACGTCAAACCAGGAACGAAACTGACTGAACTGATCGCAATGGCTGAGTAAGTCTGGAGCTACTCAGAAACTGCTAAGAAATATCTATTCGCAATTCTGCTATGCTAAGATACACTCCCAGAGGGCGGCGGCCTCGCGTGTGCAATGCTGCTAAAAGCAGCTAGCGAGCGAACAACTCGGAATCACCCCCAAAGTTGGAAACTTCTGACTGACAAACCGGGTTTGTCAGTCAGAAGTTTCCAACTTAGTTTGTGAAGATACTCCCTCTCAAGCTCGCACCTTGAAA